>NC_139918.1:16304918-16439153 GCF_963514095.1 Eutrigla gurnardus
CCCGTGCTAGCATGTTACAAGAATCCCCTTGGAACAAACCCTTTTAAATTGAAATCATTCATAAATGTCTCTTCCTCAGGTGGACGCTTCAAGAAAGAAATCGTGGTGGATGGACAGAGCTACCTACTTCTGATCAGAGATGAAGGAGGGCCTCCAGAATTGCAGGTAAAAAAAGGTCCAAATGCGCTGGAGGCGTTACATGACAAGCCTCATTTGATGCTCATCAATCGATGCCTCCTGTGGTGCACTGAGGCAGCTTTTAAATGCCAACGCACAGAACCAGTAGGCACATACCCCCCTCATCTTTTTCAATTTCAATCCAAATAATCATGGTCCTGCTTCAGGACTGTAAAAGTTCTAACTCATAAATTAAATTATTGGTGTGGTACGTCAGAGTTAAGGTAAAAATATGTATAAATTAAAGCTGCAAGACAAACTAGGGCTGCTCCCTCACAGTCGATCAGTCAACTAATCGGTCGTTTTGTAAGATTTCTTTAGTCAATTAGTTGCATTTATGCTTTTTTTTGTTTTTGCATACTGTCATGCAGGCAGGAACTGTTTGGAGCAATCAATGACTAAAACCAGCCCAAATCATGTTTCTGGTCAAAGGGGCAATGCAGCACCTAATATATTAATAATTAATATATTATTTGTTTTTGCATAGTATCTGGATTATCCTGTGTTGGAAAAATCTTATATGCTAATGGTTAGTTCAAATTTAGAACAATCCTATTTTATGTGTAAATCATCATTTAAACCTTAAACTAGTAACTAAAGCCATTCAAAGTAGAGTCCAATATTTGACTACATAAGTTCCCTGTCACGGCTGTTAGCCATCATAACCACACCTACCAGGTGAACACATGTAGCTGCTAAAGAGCCAGGTATTTCCCTCCGGAGTTTAAAAGGAGAGTGAATATTGTGAATATCTTGTCATACGAAACCAAATCCGAGTCATGCTAATGTCGCTCTGTGTGTGCTGGATGTGTAAATAGGCAACCGTTTGCTACCACAGTCGCCATACTGTTCGTTGCCAAAACACGAGCTGATGCCTGTTTAAGTACAGTACTCGAGTAAATGTACTTTTCCACCAACGTGAAACAACTGTCTGTCTCCATTAGCTGCCATTGATACCTGGCCTGGCAATGCTCCGACTTACTTGCATTATGCTCTGTGAGATAAGGGAGTAGAAATTAGATTGGTTTAGTTGTCAACTGCCTGTATAATTAGTGGCATAATTAAAGGCCTCCATTATGTTCACACTCACGGGAGGCTGAGCCCAGTTGTGCCACGGAGGCTTTGATTTGCCATTCATTCCCCGTTGGGGTCTGGGCGAGGTGTGGAGGCTGAATGGAGAAGAGGGCAGTGCGGAGGGAATAGCTGTCACTTGATTATTGCTAGCACGTCTCTGAGTTCTGCTCAGCCTCTTCGCTACAATACACGGTGATTAGGATTGATTTCGTCCACCCGAGGGAAACTTCTCCCTCACCCGTATGTGATCAGAAACGACGCTGAGATCGTGAATGTTTACGAGGCAGCAAATACACAGATTCCTGCATTATGAGAGCAGAGGGGATACTGAAAGCAGATACGGATGCAGCAGTAGTGTTTAATCATTGGCTTTCATGTCACCCTAATAATGGTTTCTTTGCTGAAAACAAGACACTTGTGGCTGCTGCCACACTGCCCTCTTCTGTCTGTATGCATGAACTGCAGTCAAAAGAAGGCCATAACAGTAAAAATGTCTGCATGTAAGATACATAGCCTATTTCAGGGGCCTGTTATAAGGACAAAGTGTATTAATTAAAAACCGGTTTTAAGACGTAATTACTTCACTTTTTTGAGGGGTGAACTACTGGGACACAACTTATTTTAAATGACCTTGTTAAAATAATCTTAAATGTACGTGTATTCCTCCTAGGATCTATTAATAATACAAATTGTATATGTAAATTTTAACTACTACATAGAAAATGTAATTTGTTCTTTTCAGCAGATGAATGTGAGACAGCCTCCGAGTGTCGAATGGAAGTGAAGTAACAATGAGCTGTTGTGTGCAGTAATAAAACATCTTATATTGCACAGTGTTTCAACATATCACCTCTCCTCTGTCCTCAGTTTGCTGCCTGGGTGGATGCGGTGGTTTTCGTCTTCAGCCTGGAGGACGAGATCAGCTTCCAGACAGTCTACAATTACTTCTTACGCCTATCCAGCTACAGGAACACAGCCGAGGTCCCCATGGTCCTCGTTGGAACACAAGGTGTTTGAACTATATCGGATCTATATGTTTGGCCGAGATATTGCTTCCTCCATAATGCAGCTCTTCTCCATGCCCTTACATTGACTTTACTCTCAGAACATTAGATAATTATCAACAAATCCCACGAAAAGTACAAGACTAAGAATGGATTGATCAGAATAATAAGTGTTGTCTGCGTAGCTCTAGCCTGCTATGCCTCACCGTATTCCTGTGTGAGCTCCTTTGTTAGTATTAAAGCACATCAGTGAAGCTCACTGTCACAGTGTGTGACGTGTTCCCTCATTATGGTGAACAGGAGCTCTGTAGTTTATTTTTAATCAGTCCCACATACACCATCCTGCTGCTGGATTTACTCACCAGCACAGCAAACGTGTATGAAGCTGCAGCTGAAAATGGAAAACTATTGTATGTTGTTTTAGGAAATGATTTGCCCGTGTTCATACTGAAAGTATACTTTTTTGTATCATTCATACCTTTAAATATGGAATATCACCAGCCTTATCATGTATTTTTTTTTTGGCCCGTTCTCTCAGATGCAATCAGTGCCGCCAACCCCAGAGTGATCGATGACTCGCGGGCCAGAAAGTTGTCAAATGACCTGAAGCGCTGCACATATTACGAGACCTGCTCCACCTATGGCCTGAATGTGGAGAGAGTGTTCCAGGACGGTGAGAGGGGTGGAGAAACACTCGAAATGGGTTAGACGGGAGCAACGAAGCGTAGCTCCAACATGGCGGTGGTTTAGATTACTGCACACGTCACTAGTTTACCCCCAACTGGCACATGAGACACGTCGGATCGCTCCAGGACTGCATTCTTGGCTTTGACTGCCGTTGTTTTCACTTCACAATCAGTCAATTGGCAAAACTATGTTTTATCATCAGTCAAACAAAAGAGAGAAATTCCCTAGTGTTAACTTTGTGTTTGTGACACATGACAACCACAATTCTGATTTGTTTTTTACTGTTCTTTTCTTTTTTATGAATTTATCATGAATAATTTGTTGGTTGCAGCCCTGGTTCTATCCTATCGCCTCATTCTCATGCCTCACCCAAGACACGTGATCAAATCAGGCCTATCAGATCAGATTCATTAGTTAGTTCCTCTGGCACAACATTATACAAATGATGAAGATCCATAATCTTGAATCAATATTTCTCTTTGTGACCATTCATTTGTGTCAATTTGGTAAACAAGTAGAATTTGTCTTAAAATTCACCCAATTTCCCCCCCTAAACGTACTAATTGAAAAGTACTGCATGCCGTTGAGCATGGACATGCCTGTACATGTTTCACTGGGGTAGAGTGGTGTATTACACATTAGTATTCTGTATGCTGTTTGGTCATCTATGACTAACTGTATACTTTGTAACCAGCGGAGGTGCACAAACAGAATCACCTCAATTAATAATACAGTAGATAGATTTTGAAATGTCTGACGCTACAGGCTAAATCATGATGCAGGGTTGCATACAAATATGGAGCTCTTGGCTGGAGACCAGATAATATTCAGTTGTGTGGGAATGGTGAAAAGTCCTCTTAATGTGCCTTCAAAGTATCCGGGAACTCTTGAGTCTGAATCCCGTAATTGAAGTCATGAAACTGTCATTTGGAGCTCGGCTGCTTCAACTCTGGCACATTATCCCCTAAGGCTGCAGCGCCTCTGAAAGCCTGTCATCCCCCAACAAAACATCTGAATATCTAACGCTGCGTTCCCTTTGCATGTCCCTGACTTGATGCACAGGCACGTTGTCTTCCCTCCCCGCCGTAATTGCTTCCCGAAGCCTAATTTGAAATAATTAAATGAGATGAAGGAGCGTCGGCTGTTTTGGAGATGTCGCTCTGTATCGCCCTCGCCTTCTCTCACTATTTGCCATGCTGCGGCAGGCAGCTGGGCGTTATGGTCCCAGCTGTCATCCCGACTTCAAATCATCTCTCTCTACCTCGGCGCTAATTCACGTCACGCAGCCGCGGACGTCAGCCCTCCCCTGGCTCCGCCCAGTCCCCCCCGCCCCAGTGCGCTGTGGATTAAATAACAGGTTGCACCAATTGCACGGCAAAGCAGCTTGTTCACATAGTGACAATAGGCTCGTTTGCCCAACATCACTCTGGAGAGCTCACTGAATGATGCGAAAAAAAAACATTTGCAGGCATCATTTTGTATGATTACTTTCCTTTTGAATTAGACCTGCCCCCACCCCCAATCCAATCCCCGACCCAAGACTATCAGATGCTTATTGCCTAATTATGTTTGAAGTTCTTACACTCACTTCTACTAGTGTAACTAACCATCTACAGAGCCAAAAGGACGGTTTCTATGTTTGCGTCGCTTCATTAACGATGCCCCCCAAAGCTCCCTGAATCCCTCGAACTGAACAAGACTATTTATATCAGGAAGAGGAGGAAGACCATACTAATGAACGCTGTTTAACTGTGTCTTTGCCGTGCTCTTCTCCAGTTGCCCAGAAGGTCGTGGCCATGAGGAAAAAGCAGCAGCTCTCTATTGGCCCTTGCAAATCACTCCCTAACTCTCCCAGCCACTCGTCGGTCCCCGCTGCATCCATCCCCTCTGTTCACATTAACCAGGTAAGATCCAGACCAGCAGATGAACACATGGTTTACTCACTGATCCTGCACACGAATAAGAGCTCTTAATTTAAGAAAGTCTCACACATAGTGTGTTTATGTAATCCTCCTCCTAATCATGACTTCTTTAATCAGTGTGATAAAGACCATCAATCTCTCCATCTTCCTCCCTCTCTCTCCCTCTCTTCCTCCCTCCCTCTGATTCTGCCGGTTCCTCTTAATCTCTCTCGCTCCCCAGGCGGCCAATGGTGGGGGTGCGTTCAGCGACTACTCCTCCTCCGTTCCCTCCACCCCCAGCATAAGTCAGCGGGAGATGCGCATTGAGACCATCGCTTCCTCCAACACGCCCACGCCCATCCGCAAGCAGTCGAAGCGCCGCTCCAACATTTTCACAGTAAGTATGCGACAGCTGATGCAAAGCAACACCCACTCACACTACTAGAAGGCATGTTGCCAAGCACACTTTGTCCACCAGAGGGAGACAGGTAGCTCGAAATGCATCAACGCCTCCTCTCATGCCTTCCGATGCAGGGCAACAAAAAAAAAAAAAGCGTCTTGTTCACACAGCACAAAGGGCAAAGGAGAAAAAAAAAGACAAAATAAAAATTATATTAGATCCCCGAAATGCTCCAAACGAACAAACCCTTCTTTTAAAAGCGAATATCAAAGATAAGCACTGTGGGAAAAGAAATCGTCAACTCTTTTCATGTCCTTTTTCTTTTCTAATTGGATGTAGTGAGTGCGCATGGATTAAGTTTCTCATCTCACCCATAACAAACTAGGCCCTCTGCATTAAATCTTTGACCTCCCTCCCCCTCCCCCTCTTATTTTTACTAGATCCTTTCTTTGCAGTGACTTCCCTTTTGGGCAGAGACGGCAGCAACAAACCGCCACTTCTCCTGCCCGAGCAAGCTAAACTAAAAGTCCGTGCCAGCCGATGCTCTGTTAACACGCTGCTAATAACGCATGCCCGCACCCTGCAACGCCCACTAGCTCCGGATAAATGCTCACCCAGCCTCTAACCACCTCCCCCGAGTCTAGATAACTCCCCCAAACCTCACCCACTCTGGCCCAAATCCGATCTCAGCCACCAAGATTCACGACCACACCAGTATCCCGCCCCCTGTCTGCCTGCTCTTTACCCCGTGTCCTGTCGTACTCGCCCTTTGCTCTAACCAATAGCATTATGTGTGCACTAACCACTCTAATTTCCTAAGCTTGTCTTTTACTTGTAGCCTCTGCCCTCTTCTTTTACCCAGCCTGCTCCCCCCCTTTCCTCCTCTCTCTTCCCTCCTACACCAGCCGCCTTCTTTGCTGCTTAGCCTTTCCTAATCTCACGTCGCCAGACCTCTGCCTCTTCAAGCTCAGGGAGATCTGCAGAATCCTTTTTCTTTTTTTTTCTTCAAAATATGGCGTTGTTGATCTTCAAATCAATGGAATAATTCTATGGAGAGCCTAATTTACCTCCAAAAAAGCTGACATGTGTTGTCAGATTGCCCGCGTCAGCTTTTCCAGAGGTTTACTTATCTCAGCCCCCCCCCCCCCCCCACTCGTTTTCTCGTTTTTTTTTCCTCTACAGAACTTTGTGAACTTTTTGAGACAGAGATCAGGCTACGTGAGATGCCTTCTTTCCTGACTCCTCCCTGGTACATCTACCCTTCCTCTCCTCTGAAATGTCTTCCTCCCCTTCACCTCTTTCCTCTCTTGCACTTTGACCTCTGTTTCATACCTCCTGCCCCCCCATCTCTTTCTAACTCCTTCTCTGAACTCCCCATCTATCCCACCTCTTCTATTTCTCCTACCGCCTTCACCCTGTTACCCCAGCTGCTGTGGGAGCCGCAGGCTTTGTGGCCTCTGAGTGGTACAGGCTGTGTGCTAGCTCCCCTTGTTGTCTCCCTTCCCCCCCGCTAGGTAGTGACTAACCATGTCCACCAGAGAAATGAGCCTCTTCCCGTCCGCGTCATGGAGATACCGAAGCACGCCACCTACCCAGTGTGGGTGCCGGAGTGGCAAGCCGAGCGGGAGTTTCAGCTCATGACCTTCTGAGGAGCAGCGAGCCGAGGGTGGGAGGAGGGAGGGTGAGGGAGGAACGAAGAGGGGGAGGAGGAGGAGGAGGAGGAGGGGACGGAAAGTTAACGGGGCGATGTCGACATTTCTTCAGTGACACTTGAAGAGTTCAATGGGCTAAGGAGAGGAAGACTCGCAGTGCCAACCTTTTTTGCCATTATACAAAACGACAGAAAGAGAAAATATTTCATCAACACAACAATACCGAGGATGTCCCTTTCCTAGCTTTGTCTGTTTTTAAAAAATAAGTTGACATCTGCGTGACAAAGTTCTCCAAAAGTCCTGCTACTCGCCGATAGACAGCAGACTGCCGTACATGTTTTCTAGCCACACTCTTGTAAGTACTTCACTTTATATTAATTTGGGGAGTTTCAAGAGAAATATTCAATGAAAGAAAATATGCCTTAATGTCATCAGTAGACGAGCTTTGACAGATCAATATCAGACTCACTTTAGCCATTACATACAATGTATTTTGTTATTAGATAATTACTGCAAGTAATTAATCTTGTCCACTTGTAATCAGATATGAAAGTAATATTTGTCACATTCGTGGCACTGGCATTGGGACTCTTGAAAATCCTACGCAATGTTCAGTTTTGTATTGGAGAATTAAAAAAATGATTTGGGGTTCAGATTTTGGGGCCCAAATTGAATCTGACAACAACAATGTCAGACATGATTAATGAGAAAAGCCCTGTACAAAATACGTGAATCCTTTCCTATTACTATGGTTTGGCCACGTTTATATTTCACTTAGTAAATTAAACTTCTTTTCATCGTCCTCACAAGTCGATTTCAACCACCACAATCATTTCAAGCCGTTGTTGCCATAACTATCATTGGCCACTAGGTGTCAGCACAGTACACATTATTCTTTCCTAGTGCTTCCATGGTCAATAAATCTAAACAATCCGTTTTGTAGTCCGTCTGTGTTTTTCCTGACATCTTCAGGCTGTCAGTCCCTTTTCGTGTTGAAAAGCACACTGTTTAGGACTTTAGATGACTCCTAAGGCATTTTTTATACTTCTTCCATCCTGCTCGTCCATCCATGTTCATTTAAGCCATGTATTCATGTCTGCCATTCGGCGTTTCCCATTTCAATTATTTTTTTTAAGTCCCTTGACTTGTTACTGGATCTCAACGTATGACACAAATCATAACCAAAACAAAAAAAAAACAAAGAAAAAAAAAACATTTGACACTGTTTTTCAATATTTGCAGATTTGTGCTTCTGTTTCCAACGTTTCTTCAACAAAAAGGGCTTTCCAACTCCTTCCGAATTAGAAGAGCATGACGGTTTGAAAAAAAAAAAAAAAAAGAGTCCCTGCTTTGCCAATCGTGATAGAGAGGAGATTATTTATTGAGGACTTACGGCTTGTCGCTGCTTTACCCTCGGTGCTTTATTGCATTTAGGGTAATGCACAGAACTGGCACTATACGGAAACGGTAGGACTTTGTGTGTAACGCAGCTTAAAGTCGAGTCCATTCGAGTGTTTGAGCACACTCGTCGTAGACTGTGGACTATCGCAAAGTGAGACAGACTCTAGGGACTCTTCTGGAAATGCCCCGTCCAACCCTGCCCCCCCCCCCCCCCCCCCCTCCCCCCAACATTCAGACATCCCATACAAAACACGCTGTACAGTCAAGTCACTCTTGGAACTGTTATCCAGCCACCCAAAGGACACAACCTTTCCTTACATGACATCACACTGCCTTTTGCCATAAATGAAGACTCAAGGACTAGAGGTGCCACGTTGTTTTTTTTTGTTCTTCCTTTTAAGATTTTGCTACCTTCATTTGGTTCGTATTTATTTGATCCCGTCTTATTTTCCAGTGAGTTTTGAATGGACTTGAAAATGTGGTATAAATGCATTATCAAAGAGGTATTTTAGATTAGTGTAATTTGGGGTTATTTTATGAAGGCCTTCATAAAAATCAGGGTAGAGTGTCAGGGTGTTGAGGGGTTAAAGAGAGATATTATACTGAGAGTTGCCAACAAATGACACTGGGTTGCACCGACCTGTATGAATGTAGTTAAACTTAACATCTGTTTTCCTTTTTGACTTTGATTTTTGCACATTTAATTGTCTTTTTATTCATTTATTTATTTTCATTTTCTTTTCAGTTTAGGTTTGGTGAAGAGATTATGAACTCTTGCATAATCGCTTTTCTATCATGAACGGATTGAGGAAAAGTATAGACTGCTGTATATCTTGTATTGTATTTTATTTACAATGGTACTCTATAAAAAGTACACACATATAAGGAGTATATGAAATAATGCCTTTTATTGTTCATCCTATATTTTGTGGGAACTGCAATGTTTGGCTCAATCTGTTGAATATTTTGAAGTGAATTTGTGACTTGCTTTGTATGGTGTCTGTATAGAAGCTAAACAAGTCATCATTAAAAAAAAATAAAATGTTGGAAACAATATCAACACCGGAGTTGGTTTACTTGAAGTCGGACTCTACCTCTTCTCCATTGGTGACTGGACATTTCTCATGTTCTGAGTGAGACCATACACACTCATGTCTGTCCCTACCTGTATCACATCAGTGTTTTGGGGTGGGAACGTTGTTTTTTTCTTTTTAATGACTATTATTTACTTCCATGTAAAGTTATATTTACTGTCTAACTATTTCTCCATGTGCAGGCACAACCAGAAACTTGAAATGTTCATGTGTTTTAACCTTTTTGACATTTAACTTTTTTGATGTTTGCAAATGGATTTTATGTCCCACCAGGTTTTGCAGGTCGGAGGAAACTTCTTTAACTCCTGTGAAATAACCTTTTTCCCTTTTCTCCCCTTAACCCGTGTAATGAACTTTAACACTTTGATACTGCCTTAAAAAGCCTTTATCGGTGTGACTATTGCTAAAGGCTCAGCTGTAGCTACACTGGTGTAGCAGCAGTTGGTCTGCAGGTCCACTAAGGGCCCCGCTCTGGGTCTCACACAGAGGGAAGGATCCCCCCAAGGGTTTCAGGGCTGAGTCATGACTCGATGTGTGGTCGTCCTTGGTCTCCTCTGTGTTGAGATGTGTCTAGTGTGGTCTTGGTTTGGTCTCTCTTTTTATTCATTTTTTTTATTATTTTCAACTTGCACGTCGGTGTTACTGCTGTTTGTTCCGCTGGTCTGCTTGTCTGTTAATTTCGAGCTTCTTTTGAGACTTTTATTTTGCAACTTCGAGTTTCTCCACAAGTACTGCAAATGCTCAAAACACCAACCCTCACACCCCCTTCTGACCCCCAGTCTCTCTTTCTCTTTCCCACACACATCCACACACAACTACGCCCCCAAAACTCCCCTCACACCCAACAGCTCCCACCGCCATCAGTTTGTCGCTGCAGTTGCTGACTGACTTTCTTGTTTTCTTGCAGTCACGGAAAGCCAGTGAGCAAGCAAAGAGCGTTGACAGTAAAACAGACAGCATAGGCAGTGGAAGGGCCATACCTATCAAACAGGTAAGCTGCTTTCCTCATTCCTAGCCTACGTTTCTCCGGGTTAGCTGGTAAGAGCCGTCCCTTTTTGTTTGATGTTGATGTTGTTTTTCGTGGATAGGCCGTAGAGCGGTCATGTGTTGCTGTAACCACTAGATGGTGACATAATACAACTTAACAAATGACTTCAATGCCTGTTCAAGTGTAGCCAAGTACAGGGAGATGAAGACTGGGGATTTAGATAGAACATAAGAAAGATGTTTAGCACAACAATCTCCCCATTTATGTAAACCAAATGAATATGTCTGATTTTAAATGCACAATCAGTTAATTTCTGACCTCATAAATTGCAGGTACATTTTTAAATTGTATAGCTGAATGATAATTAACATTTTATGTGTTTCTCATGAAAACCTAACTGCAAATAAATGTCTGTTTTAATTGTATGTTTTACATATCACTTCAGAAAACCTAAACATTGTTCAACTAGTCATCATGTAGCGTCGCTCCATGTAGTTAAAATGAGTCTGGGATACATAATACCAATAGATAATAATAATCTCACATGTGTATCATGGATACTTAATATTAAAACGCTCGGCCCCAGTGGAGATATGCAGTTGTTATTGCTCATAAATGTGCGTGGGTAGTATTCTTGCATAAAGGTTCATACAAGCATATCCATATAATCAACTTTGACAGCAATAATTAACTTAAAATTAGATCTCCCAATGGACTTAATTTTCTTTACTTTATTTTGAAGGAGTTTCAAAATCGGTGTGAATTATGACTGAATTATGCTACATTAAATACTACAGACTCTCTGACTGTGGCTTCTATTTGAACATAGTTGCAAGTCCATCCATTTTTAACAAATCTTTATCTGAAATCATTTTCTGGTATTTTCTTTCATTTTTCTCACAATTATTAAAAACAATATTTTTCCTTTTTTTACATATTCATGCATTAAAGCACCAGCCGG
The DNA here is from genome assembly GCF_963514095.1 of Eutrigla gurnardus. Classification (NCBI taxonomy): domain Eukaryota; kingdom Metazoa; phylum Chordata; class Actinopteri; order Perciformes; family Triglidae; genus Eutrigla; species Eutrigla gurnardus. The sequence goes on from NC_139918.1 coordinate 16,316,258, forward strand.
ATAGTACTGAACACTGAATGACACATCTGAGTGACGATCATTTTCCAAAGGTCCGACTATAACCGAAGGAGAAGTAATTGACACATTGATTAGTAATGACTCCTGATTATATGAGGGCTTTTGAAAGTGGGTCAGTATAATTATATTATCCTCTTTACCTGCAGAAGATAATGTTCTTTTTGAAAATGTTGAGCCAGACCTCCTCGTGCTCTTTGGAAGAAAATTGCTGAGGCTTTTGGTCCAGCGGAAATAATGGCACTTGTGACACTTCCAAGCCCCCTCGCTCAATCAGAAAATCTGTCTTTGGGGAAACCAGTTTAACAGATACAGACTGTATTGACCAATCAGTTTAACACCGATAGATAATCAGTTCACTTTATATGTACAAACACATCATGAGTTTATACAATTCAAATTAATGTTAACTTTCTTTACATCACATGTAAAAGGCATTAATATCCTGGATTAATTGTTGCAAATTTACCCAAAAAGCAACATAGAAATGTAAAGATGTCCCTTCTTTATGTAATCTGGCTAAAGCTCTTGGATTTAACACAGACGAGTGAACTCCCTACAGAAGCTGTGAGCGGGAGGTTGGTTTTTACTCCTCTGAGCGACGCTGTACTGTAAACTCTCCCAGTCCATTACAGGGAGCTCCTCTCTAAAGTCCAGGGCCAGTTTCTCTGCTATCATGGCAACTTTTGACAAGAGCCATCCCCCTCTTTATCTACAAAGGATTATTTTCAGGGGGGGGGTGGCCATACATATGTGGATGTAGGGGGTTAGTGGTGTGACTAGCTGATCTGCAGGCCAGTCAAATGCACAATCAAGAAGATCAAAGTGTCAATGTGAGCTTAATTACCAGCCCCCCCCCCCCAACCCCTCCCACCCCCCTCCTATCTATGAACATAGTGAGTGAGGATAACAATGCACTCACTGCTGAGGAGCCGCCAACTGCTCCTCAGCAGTGAGTGCATTCTTGCCCCATCACCACCCCCCCAAATTTACACACACACACACGCACACACACACACACACACACACACACACACACACGCACACACACCCGTTACAAAGGGCCGGCCTATCAGTCAGCCACAGTGGCAGGATGCAGCTTTTCTCCTGCTCGTCTGACAAAAGGAGGGAAAGACACTATCTCCTCTGTGTAGATGTGACAATTGTGTGGCCACAGAGAGAACGTCTGACGATCGGCCTGTTTCCCGATGTCGCACAGGCTGAACACACTCATCTCTTTGTGTGTGTGTGTGTGTGTGTGTGTGTGTGACGACAGAGCTCCACACACACGATACACTCGTAAAGAGCACCGCTCCAAACGTGGAAGACAATTGAATTATGATGAATTGTCTCAAATCATTTGTGATGCTTCCAGTTACTGAAAGTGCTTTTATGAAAGATGCAACAGTTCAAATAAAAGAACAGGAAAATGAGTCTGCACGTGTATATTGTCTGAACATCTTTATTGATCTGCTTCGCAGCTCTGATAAATATATGAATCTCCGCACTGATTGCACGTATAGATTTATGTATGCTCCAGTAAGGCCAGCAGATGAGCGACATATTTGCTTGTAAAACATGCATTATAAAGTCGCCAGAGGCCGTGTGACTGCATCATTTACTTTGTATGATTAGAGAGTCATTTAAAAAGTGTTTACAATTCTCTTTATTGACTAAATTGAGAAGAGTCTGGGCAGTCAGCAAGTTATCGATTGAAGGACACAATGTTTCTTCCTGAAAGATCATCGGAACCAAGGCTTTCTGATATGTAAAATTACATTTATATATCATTACAATGCACAACTTTAACTTTATTACTTATTAATGAACAATTAAACAGAATATATAACACATATGAAACAAATATTTGCACTCTTTTTACCACTTTTTTACCCACAAGAACAGAAGAATGTTATTTATTTATTTATGATTTTTCATTTTAATGCAATGCCCATCATTTTGTATTAAGAATTGTTTGGTAGAATTAAACTTCAGTGGCACACAGCCCTTGTGTTTATAAATAGAAATAAAAATTAAATAGAATGGACAAAATAACTTTATGTCCATTTGAACATAAGATTTCAGAAGACGACAGAATCAGCATATATTATTATTAGATTTAAAGAAAATATCTGAGTGTGAGAAACTATAAACAAACAGGTATATTCATGAGCATCTAATTCCCTCCTAGATGAATCGGGGTTGGGATTAGGATGATTGTCGGCACACAGCCTGGTGCCCAGGTCACCGAGGGTCAGCTCTTCCTGATGTGTTAATCAGGATTAAAGCCTGCAGGATGGGCCTGGCTAGCAAAATACTACCCCCTTTAACCCCCCCCTTTCAGCTCACACACACAGGCCCTGGCTGTAAAAGCACAAACATTGCCCTGGCTTAATCCCCTAATTAAGCGTGCCCCTCCTCACTATTTAACCCCAGAGAGCCTCCTGGCCCTTGCACTCAGCAGCGTTTGGCCACCTCCAGCAGAGGAACTGCATTGTTTACCGGTGGATTTACTCAGCAGATAAGGAAACCATCTGATGCCCTAAAAGGCCCCAGAAGATAAAGTAGAATAGAATAAGAGCTGAGTGGGCTTTGAAGACGGGCAGATCACACTCCCTAATCCCAGGATTGAGAGGTCTTCCAGAGTTCAGCACGTTATGTGTATGAATGCAGGGAGGAGGTCTGGCAAATTGGATTGTCTCTCTCTCTCTCTGAATGAGGAACTCGGCCAGTTTTGGAGGTTCCAATGATCACAATAGAAAAACCAACGTCTCATTAAAGCTGCCAGTTAGGTGTTATAATAAAGAATGGAAGTTTAAGGGCATTTAATTCCATATTACTGTTCTGTTTCTTTTTGTTTAATGTATCTTCCATCCTGTTTCACGATCATCACTTCGAATTCTGTTTGTTTGCTTTATGACTGAAAATCTTAACTGCCATAACAAATCTGTAATGCGACAACGATATTGCTGTTGCGTGGTATTTAACATCCATAATGGCTCATATCATCCACCATGCTGCTTTGAGGAGAGCATATGCTCACCGTGATGCCTTGTTTCTTACAGGGAATCCTTCTGAAGCGAAGTGGCAAATCCCTCAACAAGGAGTGGAAAAAGAAATATGTCACACTGTGTGATAATGGCGTCCTTACTTACCATCCCAGTTTACATGTGAGTATGAGCCCCCTCCCTTCTCTCCCTTCTCCCCCTTCTCCGTTTCTTTTCCAATCGGCTTTATGTGTTTGTTACGCTACTGTTTGGGCTCGAGGCTGCTGCCCGAGGTTTTAATGTAGGACTTTTTTTTTTTCCAACCGCTGAGCATGATTCTCTTGATGGGATTACATTTACCACCAGCGCCGTAGTGAGCTGGATTACAAGCGTATAGGCTCACGATTTGACTTATCGCTGTTTGTCACAGCTAACCCTGTGACTTTAAGTGTAGTATTAAGAAATAGGGTGTCCTAGTGGTCATTTCTGTGCCCCCCCCCCTGTGGTGTCCATCCCCGGTGCCGTCTAATGGAGACATGGCTGTTGCCTGCCGCGCCCAGACTCCACGCTGGCTTGTATTTATAATGGTTCTCACCGCATGGCAGCCGAGCCTGACCAGCCTCCCACATCCATCTTTGTCAGAATCCCGCTGGGCCGCTAATACCTCTTAAACACTCGGCTGGCTGGCAGCAGACAGCTCAGGAGCCCGGTGCCACACTCGCCGGAAAGCCCGCCCTTCTCCAAAAAACCTGCCTTCCATTCCTCCCGTCACTCTCCGATCCCCCGGCCCCCGTGTTTAAGATGTTTATGGCGAGGGGTAAAAAAATGAAAGATACGGGCAAGATCCGGCGTCTAATGAGACAGCTCAAACTTCCGACACGAGCCCAACAGTTAGACGCGAACCTTGTGTGTGGCCTTGTTGCACTGACAGTGTGTTAGTGGTTTAATTTACAAGCAGTTATTAGCCGAGCGGAGCTGTGCTACAGTGATGTATGTAATTGACTGAACAGGCTATCGCTTGATCATTACAGCTATTACGGGTCATCGGGGCAATCTATGAATCTATGAATCTGTTGACTTACGGAGGGAGGTGAAATAAGGGAGACAGTTACATTAACGCGGTAACAGCTCGAGCTCATTTTGAGCAGCGGAGCGGAGAAGGAGTACGAAAGGGGGAGAGAGAGAGAGAGAGAGAGAGAGATGGAGAGATTGAGGAGACGAGAGAGGGAGGCAGAAAGAGGGGAGGGAGGCAGACTGCGAGTGGAAGAGGGGAACCTTTAATTTCGCAGTCAGCCAAGCCATCCACACAATCACCTTCTGTTAATTCTATCTGCTACATCAATTAAATTGTTTGTAGAAACTAATTGAATGTGGCTTAATCACACATCTTAATAGCTTTGCACGCTTCGATCTGGCTGTTAATTCCAGCAATAAAATGAAATGAGAGCGCTCACTGGGTAATTAGCGAGGAGGCTTGGGAAAGAAATGAGTGCTTTATGACACGGTAATAAAGCAGAGGAGCCGGTGGGGGGACGGCGAAAGGCCGAGCTCGCCTCTATCTGGGCCTTTTTCTGCTGAGCCCAATGATTTTCACCTTGGCTTCCCACATTTGGGCAGCAGTCTCTTTAAACCAAATCAAACGCCCAAATTGAAAGCGAATGAGACTGCTCGCATTCATTAAGCCGAACATCTCGCCATTTGGAGGGATGGCGTGGGCACAGGTGATGTATAATGGCTTTACAATCATTTTCCCCCACTATCACACACCCTTAGTGGAAGGTCTAAGATGGGTGGTGACTAATGGGGATGGAAATTGAATAGTCTTTTAATTTGTTTTTCTTCCATAATTCCTGGATTCCTGTTGGTCTACTGTGTGTCATCAGTGCCCTGGATTGAGTGGAGATACCGTGATACTTACTTGAGTCGGGTGCCGGCCGTTTCACAACGTTTGTCTCTTTTCCCACTCTGCAGGACTACATGCAGAATGTGCATGGGAAAGAGATAGACCTGCTGAGGACGACGGTCAAGGTTCCTGGGAAGCGACCCCCCAGAGCGGTGGCCACCGTCGCCCCCACTGCTAGTCCCAAGACCAACGGGCTCACCAAGGACCGCAGCACCTTGCAGCTGGGCATAGCAAGCACAGGTACCATTCCCTGTCCTCATTATAGGCCAAAGATCAGAGTGAGAGTCATATTTAAGATGTGCAATTAAAGATATTTATTAATAAGTTCTGACATAGAAATGAATTTGGAATATGATCGGTACGTTTCTACGTTGTGTGGAAGTGACATCCCGTTTGAAGTACACCCTGTAAAGCTTTTTAAAAGTGTTTCCCTTGTTGTTGTGGTATGGAAATTAATACGTAATAATAATCATATTCACTTATATATGCACATTTGAAAGGTAAATGGTCGCTAAAGTAGGACGTCTCCTAATTAACGTACTACGCAAAATAGAAAAGAAATCCCGGTATAATGCGTAATGGTAACTCAATGAGTCTTTTATTACTGTACTCATTTTCTACGTCCTCAGTTTGTGATTAATCATAAAAATGGGTCCCAACAGGTTAATTATCTACTTTCCGTATGTTTCATTCATGCAAATTAGCTGCCTCATAGTATGCACAATGGATACTTAATGAGCGTCTATGAGAAATCTATTAATTCTCTAAATTATAAAGCAGGGAATTGGAAATTGTGTTGAAACATAATCCCAATGTTTAAGCAAATAATAATAATAAAAAAAAGTGAAGGCTTGTTTATATGGGGCTGTTACGCCACCGTGACACTGACCTAGTTGTTTTTCATCCTCTCTGGTGGGGGGGTCACGGCCACAAAACCCAGTCTGGTCCTGAGCATGGTGCCAGGGTTTCTCCGTGTTTGGAGTTTAAAAATAGGGCTCTTCTCCCAGCAAGCGATGCCACCGGAGGCTGCAGAGAGTCTGGCAGTCTTACAGAGGGGAAGCCAGTGATTGGATTTTGGGGGTTAGGATTAAGAGTAATTAATACTAATTAGCAAAGTGATCCCTGGAGGGAGGCGGGGTCCTTCATCGGCTGTGAAATGGACACATTGTTTCCATCACTCAGGTTAACGCTAACCGGCTGAGAGTGGGTGCCGTGCCAAAGACGGGTCAGCTGGGACCGTTGGCAGAGTCCAGACAGGTTACTGTTACCTGACCAAGGTGCCACTGCCGTACGGGTTAATCAGTCAAAATTAGGAAGATGTAGGAGTTTACAGAGCAGAGGACAGTCGGGTCGAGGTTGTTCCATCCCAAAGACCGTTCACCTTGAGCACTGGGTGGAGGGGAGTCTTCGGGCCGGACAAAAGGCCTTCAAAAACAGGCCAGACCAGGTTTTTGGCGGAAACGGCACCAACTGGTCTGTTTTCTTTGTTCCTCATTTCTTGGAAAAGGCTCCTCAATGACAAATTCCTAAGATTGTCAGTTGCCATCCATTCGTGCATCAGGGAACAATGTGTGGGAGATTTGCCTTAATCTCCACTTAGGAAAAGAAAGGTTACAAATCACATCAGGTCTGTCTCCGGGTGGAGGACCCTCTTCTGATTATGCGATCGGGATTTTGATTTCATTAGACGTGCAATTGATGAAGGGAACAAAGGGGTAATTTTTCATCCGAGGCGTCCAAATCACAAGCCTTGTCTGTGCCTTTGGTAATTCATTCATTCCTTAGATCTAAAGACCTTTATAATCACTGGGAGAAGAGGGATAGCGACGGAGGGAAGGAGGGGCGGGGTGGATGGGGGGAGATGGGAAGATGAAGAGGAGAGGCTGAGAAGACAGAGAGTAAATGAGAGAACGCATGCGCCCACGAGTTTGCCGAGCGGCCAGGTTTAATTCCTTCGCTGGGTGCTGAGCGGAACCATTTTAAATATGATCCTCCCTGTTAACGCGCATCCTGCCGTGTCACCGGCGACAGATACGTTGTATCAAAGTATTAATGGGCCCAGTCACTTTGAATCAATCCTGTGGGGGGAGAGAGATGCCTATGGAAGAGCTTTAGTTCATTCCCTCCTCACTAGAACCAGCAGGCCCTGCCAGCGCCGACACTGGTGCAGTCTGGCCTCTTGTAGGTACTATAATCTTATTAGATTAGCTCAAGTACTCCTTCACATTCAAAATCGTTTTTTTAACACGACTAATTATATAAAAGTGGATATTATGAAGTTGTTTTAGCTAAGTTGGGTTGTTCTTGTACTATTCCCAATTAGAGTGGCCGAGGCTTGATGTTTTACACATTTATCCAACACTTTTTCATTTGTCAAATTTCATCATTTCTTTTTTTTCTACGTAATTGAGCTTCACACAAAATACCCCTGGTTGAATATTGCGGCGACTAAAGTCATTTTAGGTTTTTTTTAACTTACCTAATCTCAGAGGCAATGACGTGAGAATATCAAATTCATAGTAACAGTGTAGCATAGCAGAGCTAGAAATGTCCGCGAGCACCATCTGACAATAAGAAACATCACGCATCATGAGGCCTCAATGATGAAAAAAATCAAATGTTATATTTCTTTTAAAAGCAGGACATCTAAACAAGAGCATGTTGTACCCACGTGTTAAAGGATACATCATTCAGAGCATTAATATACAAATAGTAGCTATGTATAGAGCAGCAGCATGGTGGGGGGGGGGGGCGGGGGGGGTAGGTCAGGATGATGGTGGTGGATTACACACAGCCGCAGATGATGTGCAGCCCGTCCCACATTAGCATGAATGCTTCATTATCCCACTACTTGTACATAATGGCAACAACTCCACGGAGGGGTCAGGCCTCGTCACGGCTCATCAACCCACTGACGGCCTGGCCTAAAGAGAAATGAGAAGCAAGGCAGCGCTGCTCCCCGCTAATCCATCGCCTCTACTTAACACCCCGGTCCTGGATCGCCTGCAGAAAACACGATGTGGCTTTTGTTACCTCTTTAAACACGACGACACAGACCGCAAGAAGGATTCCTTATGGGGCTTTGTCGTTTTAAGTTTTCATTTATTTGAATAAGAATTTTTTGCAGACGCTAAATATGAAATATATACGTATCTGTGTAACAACATCCTTGATGAGAATTTGTATTCTAGTAGAGCAGATGTTTCTCTTTGCTAGAATTATTTAAAATGACAGCATTTAGATACAGATTCAGATTATCTTCTATTTAAGTAAAAGTAGAAAAGATGCTCTATTAAAAGTAAAAAGGCTGTCATCAAAATGTTACTCCAGTACAAGTACAATACAACAGAATGGCTGCTGTCTGTTATATAATTAAATATTAGAATGTTAATCCTGATGCATAAAGGTGTGCGAAGCATTGCAGTGTTGCAGTTAGCTAAGGTGGAGCTATTTTTGTTTTTACTTTGTGCTGTTGGGTAGTTAGATCTATCAAATTTGATAATAAAATATCAATTAGAAAATATTATATTAATTCATTATTAATGTAGTGGAGTCAAAAGTGAAGGGGGAGTAGAAGCATTAAGATACTCTTTAATTGTCTTGATCACTGTTGATTTTTTACTGCATAAATAAACAATACATCAATGGAGATCAAAGTTTAGCTTTTTAATAAATGTCGGTAAATCATCAAAATCTTGTTTCTGAGGGCCTTTCTACTCTTAATATGTCCCATAATATTTCTTTATTATACTATTATTGCAATAAAATCTAGTAAAGCTTGATGTATCCGTGTTTGACTGTCAAATCAATAACACCATCACTAAAGTTGGCCAAATTCATTATTACACCTCAGTCTTTGGACCTCAGTTTGCCGGTTCATCATCGCTGTCAGTCCACCAAAGTGCCACGAGTGAATGTGTTCTGGAGTCAGGCTTGGCTGGAGCTGCGAGTACAGTGCTCTTTTAATGCCACAAGCTGATTATTTCTCCACTGTAATTACATTATCCTCCCCTTTATGCAGGAGTGGTCTCTGGGGACTAATGGATACAGCCATGTATAATTCATTAATCATTAGCATCCAATTTGACAATTAGATGTGATTGTTGAATTTTAAATATCAATGTAACTTGCCTTGTAGTTATCTAACAGGCTTTTTTTCCCTCCCGCCGTTCCCCTTTTTAATGTGTCAGAGTCACACTTTGTCAAAAGTAGAAACATAAAGAATTATGTCTAAATGAGGCGAGTGAACATTTTTCTGTTTAATACAGGGTTTGTTACGAGAAACAAAAACAGAATTCTTGTGGTTTTTAGAAATCATATTTGGTAATATTCTTATTTTTATTTCAGTAATGATTAAAGTCACCAGAAGCCTTTTATTTCTTGAAATCATGAGTTTATTTTATGTATCGTCACTTTTAATAAAAACAACAAAGTTTCCCGTTTTCTTTCCAGTACCCCTACTCCTCGGCCCTGCCCCCTCCCCCTCTGCTCTGATTTCAGCATGCTAATTTAGTCGGTGCTCCTCAGCATGATTCCCTCGCTCTCTCTCCCATTCTTGCTGTGATTCTGCTCCCTCCCCTCTGGGACCTGAAGATTAATATTCCTGTGCCCAACAAGATAATTACTGATACTAATTAGACGTGATTATGTGAATTTGATACACTTATTACTCTAGATAATGAGTAGGACATATTATCCTAACAAGCACCCGTGCCGCTTAGTTTACTTTACACACGACCCACACACTATATTTTCTGTTACTGTCGCCTCAATCAGAAAACTGATATTCACGTGTAATAATTGAATAAAAGGTCCTGACGTGTGATTCCTGTAAGGGGAGAAAGCATTGCAAAGTCAGGGGAATGGCTTGTTTTCCCAAAAGTCTCGGAAATTTGAACTTTTCATTGTCTTTTCATCACATTTAATTATTGTTCTTATAATGTAGTTGAGCAGGAGTAGTTTAAGGGAAAAAAAATACTGTAAAAGTCTGTACAACATCTTTATTAATAACCCATCTTTCCCTGTAGGCCAAAATATGTTCTTATTTCAGTCACACAATTTTGTAATTATTATATGCCATGACACAGATCTATGCAGTTTGATCCGTTGTAAATCTTAAGTAGTTTAACCTGATTCTCCGCACATGACTGGAAGTGTATGGATGAGTTTATCAGAGTAGTTAGGGTGTGTTGTAGCGACTGCTCGCGAACAGGAGGGAGGGACCCCACACGGCGCTGCCGAGCCCATGAATTAGTAAAGAGAGCCGCCGCTCGCCTGATTGGAAGTTAGGGAGAGAACGCCTGCTGACGCCAGTGGAGATCGATGTGGCAGTCAGAGGGATGGGGCGAGATAATTAGCGTTCAGAGTGTATCTTGTTAATTAAGGGCTAATTAGAGGCAGAGGCGGAAGGAGAGGGGTTTTTCGCGGGTGTCTGCGTGAGGGGGTTGCTTGGCGGAGGTTTGTGCGCAAATATGGTGGCAGCAGCGTTGCATTGCTGCAGAAACTACCAAACAACTCAATTGCATCATTATTACTTCATTACAGACTGTTTTCCCTTCCTTTTAAGGAAACCTACCAGCCTGATTTAGAATTGAGATGAGGAGAACATACACAATAATTCTCTTGTGTCACGTCTTTTCCAGGTGCTCCTCACTCCAACAGCAGCTCATCCCTCCAGACGGGCGCGTTCAGCGGCAGTAAAGACGGCATGCACCAACGCTCCTTCTCCGTGTCCAGCGCCGACCAGTGGAATGAAGCCATCAACACCAGTACGAGCAGCGGAGCCCGTAAGACCCCTACCTTCTACATTCCCATCCCCCTGAATAGCTTCCAGATTCTCCCCACGCACCGTGCCACGTTTACACGTTTACTACCACAAACACAAGGGACTTAAGAACCAAATCATCAGATCTGATCTGGAGGCGCGGCGTGATGGAGACGCCATTTCCCCCCGAGCTCCTTACACAGGTGGAACGATCCCCATTTTCATAATTAGGCGATCAGGGCTGTGATCGCTGTGACCTTTTTGGCTGCTGCTCTTTAGGAGCGCCGTGTTCGGAGAAGAGGAACAGTGAAGGTTAACTTTCTGCCATCGATGCATCTCCACCCACTGCCTCTGTGTCACATTGCACCTTGTCACTGTACTTGAGTGAAGTAAGATAATATATTCCCCATGCATGTCTACCCCTCCCGCCCTGTCTTTACCTTCCATCTTACTCTTACCCCCCCTCCTCTGTTTTCCTCTCTTTTCTTCCGAAGAGGAAAATGAATGCTTTTTGGGGGTACCATTCATCACCAGTTATTTCCCTCTCTTTGTGGTTGGCAGTAAAAAAGCACTTAAATGCACATCAACAGAATAACAGTCATTTCCATGCATGTTTGCACTCTGGTAGTTCTCATTAGCACGGCGGCGCCTCCCCCCCTCCCCATGGGCTCCCAGGGGCCCCGGCAGTTTAAAGAGCGCACTTTACGAGCGCTGCTGGAGTCCAACTGCACGGCCCTCGTGGTTCCGCAGACAAGCCTGTCTCTCATTTGGAGCTGCCAAACGATCAATTCTGCCTGGACGCAGGCACTTCCATCACCCCCTACCCCTGTCTCCCATCAGCAGCATGCCCAAAGCAGAATTACTTAGATTCGTGGGGTCCTCAAATAAATGAGCACGAGTGTGTTGTGTGTGTAGATGTTTGCATGTGAGCTTTTTTCCAAGGAGCGTGTGTGTGGAAGAGAGGGAAAAAAAACAAGCTTCATACTTGATGTTTGCGAACGTGCGTTCGGTGGACAAATAGGAGATTCTAAACATTATGTTGTGAAAACGAAGAGGCCGAGAATTTTCCCATTTTCATGTTTGGTAAACTGAAAAGCCCTCAATATTAACATAGCTCATTAACCAGCATCCAGTCTTCAAATAAATCTCCTATTATTCTGTTTTCTTCAATTATTTCCATGCTACTCTTAAGGTAACCACAAATGAGCTTGAATGAGGCAAATGAGCTGAAAATAATAGTGGAAACGTTGCGTCAAATGATAGATATGTTGCCTGTCCTCTCTGTAATCAGTGCGTGGTCTGTGCAGACGGTCTAAGGCTCGTGTTGTACACTAGAAGCGACATCTTTTTGCTGAAAAACTTTCCCTGAAAAACATCTTGTTTTCACGACTCCTCCCGATTGAATAATCTGAATTACAGCAGCGGAATACGTCTGTAATGTAAAGTGTGGCGGGACTATCGGAAAACATAAACTTGATTGAAATGCGACCCTCTTATCTTTCATCCTAATGTGCCTTCAATAATCAATAGAGGGTGTTCCACAGCGACGGGTGCTCATGTTTTGCCATTCGAATTGACTTGAACCTAGCCCAATCACTCCATTATCCTTGGTGAAGGTTGCAGGTTAACATAAAATGTGATTCTGAGATGCAAAAACAGCAGATTGATGATTCACTGCAGAATGAATGCATCTTAGCCAGGTAACCATTTCCATATTATTTAAAGAATGTCCTCATTTGTAAAACCTATTGAGCAAAGGCAGAAGCAGAGGTAGTAACGTCTCTTGAATATTGAGCGCAGATTTTTGATTAAATCCCGGCCCAATTTTTCTATTGCTTGCATTCATAAAGACTCCCATTCTTAATGCAGCGGGTGCTTGTTTAGATCCCGCTCTCCTTCGTACGCCTCAATCTTTGAGCCTGAATTAAAAGCAAGAGGCTCAAGCAGTCGTCTGGGCAACGTGACGGCTCGCTGATGACAATAACTGAAGTCATGGTCGGAGTGTGAGTAATGTAACCTCCAACGGCAAAACATTACCGTAGCTCCGTGCTCTCTGTGGCAAATTATCCTGTTGTTAGAAGAGAGAGATCTTAGCTCACCGATCTCATGGCCAGAAGAATAGGACAACTAAAACGATGCACTCAAGAACGAAAAGTAATAAATAAGGGGATATGGAAACACATACAAAATTGTCAATTAGAAGTTGATCAACAGTAAATTAATTTGCAATAACTGGTAATTGATACTATTTATAATTGACACAGTTTCCAGCTTCTCAAATATGAGGATTTCTTTGTCATATATGATCGTAAATTGATTTTATATTTTCCTACATTTTATGGAAAATGAAAAAGAATTAATAAAATAATCAAGAGATTTGTCCATATTGAAAATAATTGTTAGTTGTAGCAACAACAACATTAGATTTTTAATACTTAGTAATAATTAATAATAGTAATAATAATAGGATTGCATGTTGATAATTCAGCTAATAATCACAATATTATATTTGTCCATATTGCCACGCTCCTGAAAAGTTTTCATCGCTGCCTTTTTCTCTTGTTTTTGCTGCAACGCTCCTCTGCTCTGCCATAATTTATATACCAGTGCTTTTCACCTCGAAGTTTGCGTGTCAGGACGCAGGTAGTTAACGCACAGATAGCCTTTTCCCGTGGCACTGTGTTTTACACCGTTGCCTCCCGATGTGAGGGTGATAGCATGTGGGGCGTTTGATTTCTACGCTAGGCCGTAATGAAGTTTGACATTTAGTTTGGAGAGAGCAGCAGAGCGCGATCAGGCCTTGATTAGTATGCTCTAATTGAGGATAATAAGGGGGAGGCGGTGATTGTTTCTAATTTTTGCCATTAATTGCAGCCGTTGGCTTTGATTGAGGACAGGCAGGGCTGCCATGTCAAGGGGCCTGGTGGAATCATAGTGCTTCTCACCCGGAGCCTCTTGAATAACAATGAAACGACTCGCCTCCCTCTCCTCTCCTCTTCATCCCCCCCCTTCTCTGCCTCCCTCCCTCTCACCCTTTTTTTCATTCTCATTCATTCTGAGTGTGGCATTGGTAAAGGCAGGAAGCGGTTAGCGGCCCCCTCTTTGTCTCACCCGTAGTCTTCATCCTGGAGCATGTTTAAACGGTCGTCTCCATGGCGGGAGTGCAATACGCTGTAATCACAGGTTAGACTGATACCTGCTCTGCTGCCCAGGTGAGTTGGATATTGAGTGGGAATCGAGTCTCCTGATCCCCAGTGTGCTCCATTACCCAGCTTGGTCCTGATGGCCCTCATACACACTAACAGCTAGCTAATAATGCCACAGTGGATACTCGGCTTGTGGAATCAGTCCGCTTCTAACTTCATAATTCTCAATTTAAGCAATATAATCTCCCAGTCATGCAGCGTTTAGAGCCGAGAGCCACTTAAAGGCAGGAGACTTTACAATATATAAAACCATTAGGTTGCAGCTGCTTTGATATTGTTGCTCAGCGATGTGTACTGGTTTCATCCATTCCCTGCTCCTATACCTTCATGGTACAGACTTCTCAAAGCCTGATTGGTGCATATAAAGGGGAGGGGTATTACCCCCCCGATTTATTTTTCAGGTGCAGGAGGTGCAGGATCTGCAGGGCCGGGGTCATTTTCCACAACATTACGGGCAGAAATTGATAATTAGAGGTGTTTATGACACGGTCGGGCCCCCCGAGGGGCAGCCCTCCCCTTTAACCTCAAGCGACATTAAACAAATGCTGGCTGTCACGTCGGCGGCAGGTTGAGCTCGAGTCTTCCACCCGCCATACGGAGCTGTGCTGGCGGGACAGACGCTGGGATATGGAGGGAGTAGGAAGCAGAGGGTGGGGAGGGGGGGCCCACATGGAGGACCCCTGTGCCCCCAGCTGTCTGAGCCAGCTAATGACTCGTCTCAGGGGGGCTGTTGTAAGAGAGCAGGGAAATTGAAACAGACGCTTCGACAAGGAGCTGCTACATGTGTGGCTGCGTGCTGCCATTCAAAACACCAGAGAGCTTAATGCATGTAGTCCAGCACATGCACCAATGTTATGTTTATTAATGTGACGGCGCAGGATCCAAAATGATTATTTTCAAGTAGCACAATCACTATTTATGCTGAAGTAGGAATACTACTTCTATGGATGGTCCCCTTATAAATTAAAGACACCAGTAGTTTTAACAAAGGTACTTATTTTTCCAGGAATTACATTCTCGTTTCCCCCGGATTAATCTGTAAGTCGAATAAAGACATAACAATGTGCGTCTCAGGTGTCGCCTGCCTCCAATATTTTAGCCCACGCTCCAACAATGCATCCTCGGGCCGAGAGCGCCGCTCCCCCCCCCCACGTTTGCATCTTCAATCCCCCGCTGAGCCCATCTCACTCCTCCACGACAGCCCCATCTCCCTAAAGGTAATGACCGAATTAGGCCTAATGTTGTACACTGGCTAATGGCACAGTGCCGCACATTATAGCATGTGCAACTGGCAACGACAACACCAATAATCCCTGAGCCCCTTGTCCGCCTGCACTCCACCCCTGGGGCTGGGACGGTGCACGGGGAAATGAATGGAGTTTGCCACACTACAATGAGCTTTTGATGGGAGACAATGGAGGAGGCTGCCAGCACCACACAGGGTGGTAAGAGGAGAGCAATATGGGGGCCCATCTACCGGCCCTCCCTCCCTGCTTCCCCCAGGCCCCTTGGCCCCCGCTCCCAGATTCATAATGGCATCCGGAGGGGGAAAGAAGGGAAAGTGATGTCAAATGTCAGGAAATCAGAGGGATGGCAAGCTGACACCCCCCTCCTATCGTCCCATCCCTCCTCTCCCTTTGCCCAACGGTAGCACAGGTTAATATCACATTTATAAAATCACTTACAAGAAACAAAGCCGGCTCTTAGCCCCCTGTCACTCCCAGACAGTCATATTGAGAGCTTTTCCGCGGGCTAACTTAGGTAACCATTTGTCCACTGATGGCTCCTTACCTGTCCTTCACTCTATCTAGAGCCGGGGCCACGTGGTCACTGTCGGAGCGCTCAGACTCTCACTGCTGGATGTTACAGCAGAGTTCACAGTGTCATTCATTATTCATTGCCTAAGGATTCATGCATTTGTACATTTTCATACATAATGGTACATTTTTGAGTTAAAAAAGGTTGATTACCAGATTAGTTTATTTTTAAAGAAATAATTCCAAATGTTTTAAAAAATCATTCTCCATTTTATAGCCTGCCCTTGTAACACATTTCTTGCTTAACGTCTTGCTGTCTTTGTACTGGACTTGCAGTTTAAGCAATGCATGAGCAAAAATGTAATTAATATCGGACTCATCAACGGTCCTCATTAAGCACAAAAAAAAAAATCATCACCCAGAGCCAACATGATGTTGCAGCACTCTGCCAGAGCAATTTCTAGTTGATATTTCATCCAATCATTTTTAGTTTTAAATTGGACACTCTTGAATGGTCTTCATTCATCTTCTGCAGTTCATTATCTTTATATTATGGTTCTTCATAGCAATAAATATTAATATTAATTTTTCTTCATTTCAGTGTTTCTCTTTTTTTCCTCCATAGTTTTAAAATTAGACAAACCCTTGTGTCCACTGTATCTGTCAAATGCCATATACATTGTTTACTTATTCATTACGCCTTATAACTCTTTGAAGTCTAACTGTCAAATCCAAAATGTCATTTTTTGACTCCACAATACATCCATTATGAAATCAGCTCAATTGACATGCTTCCCTGTTAAATCAACCTAAAAAATGAATGAGCTTTTAAATGATTTGATATAACCTTCATGACTCCTGTAGCATCGCGATTGCTTTGTTAATATGGAACTGAATATTACAAGCTGAAGCTGTGGCAGTGAAACTTCAACTTACCTACAATATAGAAGCAAAATAAACCACCCTGTTTATTGAACAGAAAAATAATATCTTTGTCCCTGTCTGTGTTTTTTCAGCCAATGGAATGAGTGATCCTGCGAGTTCCTTCGTGGGCAGCGCCACGAGTCCTAAACTTGAGCCGCCTCCTTCACCGCACGCCAACCGCAAGAAACACAGAAGGAAAAAGAGCACCGGCATCACCAAGCCGGACGGCTTGTCTGCAGGCAACGAAGGTACAGCACAATCACAATGCTACACTTCTGAAATGACCAACAACTTGCCAAACTCATTTACCAAATAATGTGTTTCCATCCACCTGTTTTTGACACCCATTTCCGACGGCCACTGAAGCTTCCGCCACCGACGAGACTAAAAATATAAGTACGTCATCCTCTTCTTCTTCTACAATGGTTTAATGGTACCTCATTGATTAATTATTGCCACCATTTATCCCAAGAATCGTAGTAGGCACTTAGCCATAGTGGGTGGAATATGCATTCATATGCATTTTCTGTTGCCGTTTTTCTGGAAATCCAGTGAAACATTGCACTTAAATTGGATGGGAACCTGTAGATACCCGGGTTAATTTCCTTGTAGCGCAAATTTATAAAAAGGTTCACTCACCCAAATCTAACAAATGCATGTGTTAGGTTTCTATGTGCAGCACAGATAGTTTAACCCACCAATGTTTCAGGTTCTTCTTCAGTGTACAAGCTTTGCTGTCTTTCCAACACAATTAGCTCTTTTTTTCTGCTGTTGGGAAGCCAGAGAGGGATCTCCCACTTGGAGGTGTATGAGTGACTCCTATTAGTCGGTCTGCAAAGAGGTGGCTGAGACTGGGCTTCGCTGTGTTTGATGACATGGAGAGCTAACCTTCTATTTCACTGGAAGAAGGGTAAAGAACAGCACTGAAGGCTTTACTAGATGGAAAAGATGATTGCAGATGTTTCTATGTTACAAATGATCTGGTGGATCAGGTCAGTATAGCCCATACTAAATTATGTGGTGGAAACGGCAAAACAAATGTTTAAATGGAGCTTAAGATAAATTTTGCATGTTTTTTTTCTGTGCGGTAACCCATTTGTTACTGAATATAAGATCCTCTTCAAATTCGCCTTCTCTCAAACATCCGATTTCTCTATGAGATTCCTTCCTTCTGAATCGTCTTTGCGTAGACCTGTAAGGCACATAAAGTTGTGTCGTTTTGTATCTCCGTGTGCCCCTCCGTCACAGTACTTCTTCACGGGCCTCATTTCTTTTGCCGTGGCCTGAAAGGCCCCCGATCTCCAGAAGCCGCGGCCCCCTCAGCAGGGGAGTGGCAGTCGACTCTCCACCCAATTAATAATGATTCTCCAGCCCAATGATGAATGGAGCGCCCTAATTGGATGGCATTGTGAAAACACTGGGACGCATTTGAGAGGCCATAAAACTGATGTCACCGGAGTGGGATGATCAATCAACAAGATTGATACGCTGGATAACAACAACAATGGCATTGACGCCTCCTAAATGGGGCTTAGCATTTATAATCATTATACTTTTTTATCATGGTCTCTGACAGCTTCTCTTGAAGGTCTGAATGGGTCCGTTGACCACATTGTTGTTGAGAGTGAACATCATCAGCATCGCGGAGATAAGTGGTGTTGGATAAGTGGTGGCGTTTTTTTGTTGTGTGGGAGGAATCCTGGTGAAAGTTCATCTCAGATCAGATCATTTTCTTCATTTTTGGGCAGCGGTTAGCAGCTCCCAGCTCTTCAGTGAAGAGTCCATTACTTCTATTTTATCTTCCTATTCTCCCGGTGGAGTTACACGGTCGCGTTAAAGCCCTGAACGAGCGACGGCCGGCGTTATCAGACATCATCAGATCTCCTCGACAAACGCCCCACACAGGAATAATTGAAGTCAGATGACTCCTGGACTTCCTGAGGAGGAAATCCGAGAGTAATCAGGAAGAGGCAGATTCTGAATGTTTCTCACGTCATCAAACACGCACAATTGTTTTCTATCTCTCTCTCATTGTTCACTGTAAGGTTTTCTATTAGCATCACCTTGTCTGTTCTGCTGAATGCTCTGGAATACAGACGTATCGCGCAGATATTGGATTCACCCAAGTCTGGGATGTGAGTTGTTGTCTCCTGTTCAGAGAACAGAAGAGAGCAGAGAAGGAATGGAGAGGAGAAGGTGGGATCCTTGAATAAATTGCTATCAGTTTATCTCATTTACGGGGCAATCAGAAGCGTGCGATGCAGGCTGAAATTGAATTTTAGTAGTTGTGAAGCGTCATAAATCAAAACGGCGTGCGCGTCTTAAAGGAGAGAAATCATTTTGGTCAACGTGGGACGTGTAGGATGTAGGAGGGAGCCTGGAGAAACTGTTGCTGCACCATCATTTCCAAATATGGCACTAGAGTACTTAGCGAGGCTCGTCTACATGGCTGCTGAAGTGGGGGGACATTTTAGACGTGTTTTATAGACTCAAGTTCGTTATTATGATTATGAAAGGATAAATGACGGAGTAATTACAGCGGAATATCTTTTCTGCAAATGTTCACAGAGGCTTTAGGCGAGTCAAGAGGTTTAAACTCATATTTGAACCCTTCTATTGGATTTAAAATGCATTTATTTTATAACTGCGTGACGCTATTTTTTATTTCTAATCAATTTAAAGCCATATTTGGATCATGTTGCAATTCTGCATCTGTATCGACGGTGCTGCACGTTCACCAAAGATATGCACAATGGACACAGCCCCTAATATCCTATGCACTGTCAGAGCTGTGTGGTGTAATGAACTTCTCATGTGCTTAAAGAATGATGCAGGATGCATGGCGAGACAACTGACAGCCCCGTAATGTGTTTCCCAGCAGCCGCCCGGCGACGAGCTTTCTCGGTGTGTCGCTCGCCATAAACCCACTGGAAAATCGATGGCCGATAAAGAGTTGTGTTCAGGGGGAGCCCCCTCTGATTAATGCAGACTGTCAGGGAGCATCATTAATGTATTTCTCTTTTAAAGGAAGTGTATCAAACGCTCATTGTTTCGGGGGGGTTTAACTCGTCCGATGTAAGCGGGAAGGGAGGCGCAGGAATGGAGGGAAATTGGGACGAAGAGCTTTTTCTCGATTCTTTCAGGTTTATGGATGACGATAATTACTAGTGCTAATGTCGCAGAAAACAGGAGCGAAGTGTTTGCCTGAATGCTTTTAACGTAAAGAAGGAATTAAATGATTTGCTTTCATTTCCATTGAAAGATATGATTTGAGTCAATTGGATCAAACTTTTTTGCACATTTTGAGGCCCGACTAGAAGATAATAATGGACTTAAGGGAGCATTACTACACAACATGCACTCTACAAGCTGTAATGAACTCAAATGTGGAGCGGAGCATTTTGTTTGTATATTTACATCAGAGGAACTGGGGTGAATTTATTTTTGACAAAGTACATTTTTGAATCAAATCTTACGAAACTAAATTGGTTTATAAACCTCTTATTTAATGGAAAAATCAACAATGGATTTTAATCAAGTAGTTTTATTTTGCAATTTAAATTGATTGAATTCAAAGTGATTGAAAGGACTCATCTACTGGATTGGATTAGCAATTAGAGCAGGATAGGGAATTTATTTTTATGTCTCCAGAAAGTGGACTCCTAAACTTCAAACGGAGCCCTTGTCACATAGTAGGTGAGCAACATGCAATTTGCTGTCATGAAATCAGTAGAAATAAAAAAACTAGGAACAAAATCTCCACATTACTGCACACGTGTAGTTAGAGGAACACCAGTGGAATGTGAACATAAAACTTTGATGACAGATATTTGACCGATATACAAACGTATACTGTACAATAGTTATATATTATGCTTCACACAGTATTTTAAGTCTCATTCTGCACAAAACAGTATTTAACCAACTGGACAACAGGCATGAAGGCGAAGAGATCATTTGAGTGCCTTAAAGGTTCTCTATATTAATAAAGCATCAAACAACTATTTGTTCCCCCGTGTGTGTGTGTGTGTGTGTGTGTGTGTGTGTGTGTGTGTGTGTGTGTGTGTGTGTGTGTGTGTGTGTGTGTGTGTGTGTGTGTGTGTGTGTGTGTGTGTGTGTGTGTCGGTTACCGCTGATAATGCCGTCCCGACCGTCCTCGACGCATGTAGCATCCCACCCTCCGCTTCCCCCAGAAGATTCTCTCTAACCAAGATGGTGCATTACAAGCTTCGCCAATGGTTTAAAATGGTCCTCTCTCCATTCCCATCCCCCCTAGTTTGATTGGAAGTGTTGAACGGATGGGTAACATTTGCATATTGTATTTATATTTTCTTTTGAGGTCAGAATGTTCGTAAGATATGTGGCTTGAGAGAAAATGGTCTATTATTTATTTTGGCGAAATAATCGGTCAAACCGATGTGATGCCTTCTTAGCTCCGTTAGCACTGTTAGCTGCAAGCTGCTTGTTCAGCCGTCGTGCGAGCTGTGTGGAGGCAATACAATACATATCTTCACATCACCTTTAACAACGCTACTGATGTAGCCAGTTATCATTAATAACTTTTATTAATCCTTGTCTGCTCTTGAGTTTCTTACCTTGTATGAGTACAGCCGGAGAAAAGTCTGGTTGTTCCTGATCTACAGATTCATCTGCAGATTGATTGGTACAAGCAATCGCCATCTTTTTGCGCCCAAACTACAAGTAAAAAGTAATAAATATTGCCAGCCCAACTTAATCTAGGATCCTATTGTCCTGCACCTTGGGAAACTAAGGGTTAATATCCTCTGGAGTCCAGCTGAGGATTAGGAAATGGAGGTTTAACTGCCTGCGCTAATGGTGGGTGTTTATCTCAATACTTTGTTTTGTCACTCCCCAACTCGCTCTCATTTCCGAAAGCTGTCCCTGGAGCCTCCACTCTTGTAATGGCTTAGCGTTCTGAGCGCCACAGTATGGAGGGAAAGGAATAACAAGATTCTCATTTGGGCTCCGTACACACTGCCCACAGATACATGTATAATTGGCCCCGTTTTCATTCTGCTCTGTTGTTAAATGCACTAGCTATTAGCGGCGTAGTGGTATTGGTGCTGATTTCATGTGTTTGTTTATTGTTGGAAGGTGCGCTCCTTGTTTGTTTGGATGTGTGCACGTAAAAGTGTGTGTGTGTGTGTGTGTGTGGGTGTGTGTGTGTGTGTGTGTGTCAGATAGATAAAGAGTGTGCTCTATCTCTCTCCCTCTCCCTCCCTGTTCTCGTCTTTCTGAGTTTGGTCGTGGTTCCCCCGGGGCCCCTGTCGCAGTAATGGCCTGCTCCTGATTGCTCTGATACAGGTTAGGAATATTGGCTTTAATGATGTGTAAAATGAGCAAGCAGTGCCTGTGACATTTACAGATGGCACCGCCTTGGCCTGTTCTTCCCAACTGCTCGTTAATTCACAGGAACGGCAAGCACTTCTTTAAGTGACTGCCTGGTGCACGCTTACGACACAACACGTCCTACACACCAAAACAATAGCTCACCTCGTGCACCTTGTCATCATTTCAGCCAAGTGTTCACACAAATGGATACAAAAAAAAAAGGGAGTCCTCAAGGCTGTGGAGTGTTTGCTAAGTCCTCCGTGAGGGTTGGTAACGCCGGTCTCCAGAGGTCTTCCAGAGGCTTAGACGGAATAGATGCTGTGTTGCTGCCTGCCGTGTGTAGACGGCACAGCTGGGCTCGCCACCAAACCCCCCGAGGTGCTAATCTGGTCCACAGGTCCTCGGCGGTGCATCTGCTGCACCTACACAGCAATAGACCAATCGACCTCTTCAGGTCACTCACTTTTTTTCTTTCGGGTTCCATTTTTCAGGTCAAACAAACCCTTTTTTTTTATGGTATTACAATTTGATGTGCAACTTTCTCTCATTGATAGACAGTAAAATACTCCTTCAAGTGCAAGGCCTGCATTCAGAAGTTTTATGTACTAAATGTACTTGTATGAATTAATTACGAAATTATCTGACTGTTATTGTTGATGAATCAAGTAGCATGTTTTTGTTCTTGCTGGTTGAAGTGAAGCTAGTACTTTATATACAGTTCTGTATTTTAGTCCAGGCAAAGTCTGGTTTAATCCTTAAAGTGGCAGTCTGTAACATTTTCATCTATTTAATTGTCTATTAAGTTACTATCTCTCAAAGACTGATGATCATGTGACCGACCAATGAAAGTACTTGTACTTGCTGCTTTGCCCAGAAATAGGACATTCCTGTGCAAAATTAAAATTAGTGATGCTTTTTCCGTCAGTCAGCAGCGGTTGGTCTGCCAGGTGGAGCTACTAACTGAAGCATAGGCTATGCTGCATTTCATTGTAATCGGAAATCGGTAACTTCCTACTGCTGAGTCAGGCTCCTTGTAGTCTAGTGTTTGACCAGGTACATTTCATTACTGCTGACCCACAATGGAGGATCAACAGGCAGAGAAAGAAGATCATTCTACTTCCAGTTTTGAGAAAAAAATACCTCCTTAAGTGTGGAGCATTTGAAGGCATCACACAGCTGACAGTCGACACTGTTCAATGAGGGAGATGAAGTCCCAGAGGCTCGCCTGCAGTTCCATCTACCGCCAAAGAGGCCACTAGAAGCAACGAATCTCAAATCTTACAGACTGCCCCTTTAACAATACATTTTAATTAATAAGATTATTGTTTATGCCTTGAATGTAAAATCTTGATCTAAAATGAGCTACTAACTGAAGCTGTCAGGTAAATGTAGTGGAGTAGTATAAGGTATCATGAAGTATACAATTCTCTTCTCAAGTACAATACTTGCGTAAATATGCTTAGTTACTTTCCACGGCTGTAGCCAGTAAATAGAGGAAATGTATTTACCCTCTACTTTTTTGTATCTTGAAGCAATGATCTATTTTTGGCGAAACATTGTGCTCATTGAAGTGCGGTTGTGTTGCTGCCAGAAGCAATCAAGTATCTGCTGAATACCATCTGAAGTTCCTGAGCAGGTTTATGATCCATGTAAATGGTGGACGAAGATGTGTATCTTTATCTGCTCCTTCCTCTCCGCAGCTCTGTGGTCATTACGCTCTAATTTCCTTTTTTATTACGCCGTGTTAATTAAGGAAAATCATATTTCGCTCATTCTTCACAGTTGCCTCCTCCATTGGCTTTAAATTGTGTTCCTCCTTGTCCGCCCACCGGAAGAGCTGTGTTAATTTATTTGTAATTGGCAAGAACTTGTTGATCGTAGGCTCGCCGATGGATCTGGTCAGGAGGTTAATGCTCACGTTAATGTGACATGGCGATCGTTCCTCGGCTAGCCATGTGCTAACTGCAAACGTTGACTAATAACAGGAGCGCTAATGGCCCTTTTACAAGCTCATCATGTCAGGTGCCTGTGAGGTAGCGGCGATGGCTTTGACACATTGGAGACCACTTTTACCTCCGCATCGTGCCTACATGGAGCAGAATGACTTTGGCGTGCGCGGGGCTGAATTGCCTCACTGTGGACGGCATCAGAACGTAATCTGTGTGCTGCCGCTGCATGAAACGGCAACGTTGCCCTCCGTCTCTTTAGTGGCTACAGCATGTCTCGCGTGTGCATTACTATGCATGGAGAATTAGATTTGTTTTCCCATGTATACTCATCAGTTTAAGAAACCAGCCATCCGTTGCTTTTTTAATCTCCATAATGAAAGTGTTTTAATGCCTCCAATTTATTGCCTGGGCAGCCAACAGAATAATTAGCTTTGTTCAGGTTTTTTAAAACGATGAAAACAACCAGTAAAACAACATTTGAGTCTGGGAGCCACAAATTATAATCAAATGCATTAGTTATTGTACCTGGAGTAATATTGGACATGAAAATTGATTTTTACTGTATGTATTCCAATTAATCAAGCCTTTTTTCTTCTTCTTCTTTTTTAATTTCCCTTTCTCATTTTTCACTTTTATTCTCCGTCACTTTTAGTTTCATTTAATTTGACTATTTTGATTCCATCAAATAGAGATTTTTCTTTTTTAATCGCCACTAGTGCTTTAAAACGTAACACCCACGAATACTTTGTCACTGTAACTCTAAATAAAGAGACTTCCAAGGCTTTATTGATTCTTTGTGGCCTGAAGTCGATTCCACAAACTAAATCAGATAATTGAAGTCGGTGTCGAGCTAATTGGATTATTGCTTTCCCCCTGAAGAGGTGGCCCTCCGCCGCGGCTCAGGGATCGCTACATCAGTGGCGTCCGTCAGACATCTGTCATTTAACGGCAGGGCTGCTTCTCACACCAAGGAGGCTGAATGGATTCTAAACACCAAGTGTAGTTTGATTATTGTCTGACCATCTTATCATCATCAGATTGCCAAAATGGTATAAATACTGACATAAAGCAAAGTTTATATTAAAAATGTGATTAATTAATACATTTAAAGTCTAACTATATTTTGCACATTTAACAATTATTTTTTGAATGTAACTTCTATTAATGATTAATGATAAAGCTGCACAGGAAGGGAGAAAAATCCCCTCATGTCTACTTGCCTCCAGTCCTCTGAACATGGTTTATGCAAATGAGATGACTATTTGCATAGACATAATTAGGTAATTACAAATCATTTGGCTATGAGCTCAAGCATGTGCACATACCAGAGACGTTACATGACTTTCATTGTACAGTACGGAGGTAATGAATTGCCTCGAACAGCAGAGGCATTGCAGCATGTGTTGGAACATATGTCGTGTCAGACCTCTCGTTTGAAAACGACAGGTGACATTTTCATAAATCTTGTTTAAACACAAAGAGCAGGAAAAACCACACTCTGCAGATTAACAATTTTCAAAGCTGATTCGAAGCAAAATTTGTATTCTATAAGAAAATAAAAAATTAATTTAACAAAAAGACTATGCTGATTAGGGGTGTTGACTAATATATGATATTTCAAAATGAAATAATGATATCATGTTAATAATAAACATATGATACTATCACATAAATAATACATAATTTTATATATGTAGTTATGGTTACAGACTTATCTCCACCTCACTACAGTCCTGTTTTGAGTGTAATTCATTTTTTTAAAGAGACCAATTTGAATGAAATCTGAAAATCAAGTTTTCATTTTTATAAAGAGGTAAAAGTTAACTACGACTCCCAAGGTGCATTTCTACAAGAACCATCCAATCACTAAGCTAGTCACTAGCTCAAGCATCGATCACTAGCTTAACATGTTGTCACATGCTTCAGGAACAGCAGCTGGAAGAATCCTGCTTTGGGAACATAAATATGTCTCCAATAACTTAATTTGCTTTCAGATTCTGGTTAAATGTCAGATGTATTCAGCAACTATGGTGCTGTGTTTTGTTCACAAATTGAATGATGAAGCGTTTTTTTATCTCCTACCACTCTGATTGCCTTCTTCTCTTTGGCAATGATGGCTAAGGTTCTTGGGCAATGTTGCCAAAATGGTGGATAAAACATCATTTCTCAGAAAAGAAGTTGAAATAATGAACTAAACCATGAGTAATTTCTCTCAAGACACCTTTAATTCTTTCCAGTTGAGCCTTTACGTTATTGTGTATTCAATTCTTAAGACATAACAAAAGAGATCAAATCACAAAAACCTTTAAAGGATTTTCAGGTCCATACTTGTACTTTGAGTTTGTACTAGAACAGGTTAAAATGCTAAATGTTTAAAAAACACATTTATTCTCATACTGTGTGCATGCATATGACTGTCTCTTTAAGCCCAGCCTGCTCTAATTGGTCAGTGTTTCTAGTCTACTTCTACCGGTGACATCACAACCTTACCTGACAGCTCGTTTGAAGACACAGTTTCTGAATATGCATTTCTCCACGGATTGAACATTTTTGAATTGATACATTCACAGCATTTATAAAGTGCCTAGACCTGCTTGATAATTAAAAAAAACAGAATCACTTTACACAATATGGGACCTTTTACAAAAAGAAGCCATCATGTGTTGCTGTTTGGTTGTGGTCTTTAAAGTAATTAGACTCCAGCAAATAAAGAAGGAATAAAGAGTATTCTGAGGCAATGTCAAACAAAACTAGCCGTGCAGAGGAGCAGGAGCGGCGCCTGAGAAATCATTCGGATGTTGCTGAGTTTAACAGAAGGCCATTTCACCGAGCATCTGTGCATGGGTGGCTCTCGATCGCTGAGCTGTGTCGCTCCCTTGCAGAGGGTCTCACAACCGCCATGTGTGTTGCTTAAAGACTAACTTATCGTCCGTTTGTGTCTTCCAGAGCAAGAGGATTCCTTTGAGTTCATCATCGTGTCGCTGACGGGTCAGACGTGGAACTTCGAAGCGTCCACGTACGAGGAGAGGGAACTGTGGGTCCAGTCCATTGAGAGCCAGATCTTTGCCAGCCTGCAGTCTTGTGAGAGCATCAAGAACAAGGTACAGCCAGAAATATCAGAGGGGCCCAACACGAACAATCATCTAATCACAGCATCGTCATCATCCTCCAATTCTGCTGCTTCATTTACATTCCTCTTCCCCCGCCACTTTCCAACATTTACTGCTCCCTCACCCCCCCTCCCCCCCCTCCTCACCCACTTCAAGCTGTCACGTGTGGGAGGCTGTCAGACAGGTGCACCGTGGTGTGGGGGATCTCTTATTAGAACTGACAGACATCAGAAGTAGAACACGGCTTGTTTCAGCATACTGGGGAGACACGGCCTCATTTTCATATTCATATTTTCCTCTTTGGAAAACCTCGTCCCTCCTTCTCCTCGCTGGTTGTCTATGATTTGAGTCCAGCTATAATTGTTTGCCTTCCCTGCAAATCATTAGTTCCTGTTGACTTGTTCTCTCCCTTGGTTTCCCACAGTCTCGGTTAGGCAGCCAGAGTGACGCGATGGCCATTCAGTCCATACGAAACGTGAGGGGGAACAGCTTCTGTGTGGACTGTGATGCACCCAGTGAGTATTATTCTTCACCACAACAGCTAGAAAATAAAGAGCCTCTGTGTTTTAAGGTCACATATGAAAACATTCCCAAACGTTTGATCTTGAGGGTTTGTCCTAACAAAGAAATGACTAAATTACAAAAATGTAATTGGGTTTCCAACTCGCTCGCTCGCTGCCAGTTTAGAAGAGAAGAGCAAATTCTGACAATGGGATGGAGCTGAAGATGGATGAGCAAACAGCAGCCACGGCAGCTGTTTCATCCCCTTCTATTGGAGTAGTCCTAGTCCCAATCCTACATTCTGTTATTAAATTGTCAAATCAATCTAAAAGAAATGGTCCTGTTCATATTAATGTTATATCTGTTGACTTTATTAAACATCATAGCCATTTTGCTTTTTTGTTGTCATGTTATAATGCAAGGTTATAGAATCGGCAGTACTTAAAATGTTTTGGATTTGATCAACTCAGTATGTGAATCCCAGCCAGTAAAAGGAAGAAAACATTAGATAAAACATTAGTGGAACTTGCATAGTAACAGTGACACATCGAGGTTGCCACACCCACAGCGATGCTATAAAATTATACACTCATTTTCTTAACTGCCTGCCATTTGCACCAGTTAATCTGAAGCTAAAGCAGTCAGAGCCAATACCCAGCGACCTTTACAGGACCTTTATCTAAATGTGTTTCCTTGTTGTTCTAGACTCTATGATGGATGTTTATTCTGTCCTTGCCCAAAGTATATCTTAAAAACAAAATCATGAATAATAGCTGAATAATGTAAGACTTTGAAAACACCTTTAAGATTGCTGTTACCTTTCTCCAAGAGAGGTTACCAAGATGTACAGACTTATTCATGAAGCTCCCCTTGTTACCTGCTCTACAGTTATAATGATTTCTCGTCCTCTATCACGCAGACCCAGACTGGGCCAGTCTGAACCTGGGCGCCTTGATGTGCATCGAGTGCTCGGGGATCCACAGAAACTTGGGCACCCACCTGTCTCGCGTCCGCTCCCTAGACCTGGACGACTGGCCGGTGGAGCTCAGCATGGTGATGACGGCCATCGGGAACGCCATGGCCAACAGCGTGTGGGAGGGCGCCCTGGAGGGCTACACCAAGCCGGGCAGCGACAGCACCAGGTCAGCATCCCAGCAAAGGCGCTGCTTAATGACGCACACAGAGATTATAGAATGGGAAGGCAGCACCGTCTTCTCTCCATTACCTGCCGTTTATTAGCCACCCACATTTCAGCGCAGTCAGTTCACACCACAACACGCTCAGCGAGAAGCACCGGGGGTCCAAGAATACCGTATTTTATGTTTGAGCACCGGTCCATCTCGCTCACAGTGGTTCTGATTGATTTGAGTCAGTACTCTGTTAGTTCTTTTTCCCTCTGTCTCTTCATTTTAGAATATTATATAATTTATTTCCATTTTCCTTTTATCTTGTGTGTCCCTCTACTAACTTCACTTGAAAACCTTAATGCATGTTTTGCTCTTAGGTGATAAATCCTCAAGAAATGATCTGTTAATTCAAACCACATCCAAAACCAGACTTAATCAGTACGATTTTTAAAGTAAGTAAGAATGACTGAATGAAACTAACTTATTTAACCACATGTTTCCTTTTGGAACCAAACTAGCAGCTTCCCATCTTTTGAATATGTATAATAATACGTTGCCACTTACTCCGCCCTGCCCTGCCCTGCCCTAACCCCCTAACTTCCTCCAATGATCCCTTCCCTCTGAGGTACCCAGATCTGGTAGGAGGATTGTTTATCTCATGGTGACAGGTGATACCTAGCGTCCCAGTCTGACTAATGACCTGCTGTGTGGCTGTGCAGGTAATTAAGCACACCATTATGGTTAAACCCCACCCCAAGAGCCAGGCCCTCGGGCCCCAAGTTACCGTGTCACATATCCATCACACAGGGCCGGGTCATCACTCTGTCTGTCACAGCAAAGACTGCCTGTAGGCTCTCGCTGGTGGCATTAGACTGTTTTAACATCGGCGCGTTGTGACTTTGTTGCGGAAAGTGATATACCATCAGAGAATTGCTTTTTTTTCAGTGCTACTGTTCAGCTGCTGCAGCTGTTATGGCTAAAAAACATACAGATATAATGTTAATACGATTTAAATGTTTACCAAAGACTAGTTAAGATGTTATTGATAACACTTAGATTAGGTTGATGAACTTTCAGATGTATTAGATACATCAGCAGACACATTATCGTATGCATTTTAGCAGTATACGCCCCGTTTGTGTCCTGTCATGTGTCTTTGTTAGCACAACTCCAAATTTCACTGAAATGTGTCAAATGTGATTGATTGACTGGTTTCAACTTTATATTAGTGGATTGTGCAGCCGGGGAGAAAGTATGCATTCTCTGAGTGCTTAAACCTGAACCAAATCACACACATTTAGACTATTCTATGTGATAACTTGTGATCATTAATGTAATAACAACTCATAATATTCCATTCACTGAGCCTCCCGTCGTAGTTGATGTGTTACTGATAAACAAAATGTAGTTAACCAGCAGTATCATACAAAGACAATGAAAAAAGCAAGCTGAGTGCTGGTTAAAGCTTGTGAAATGGGAGGATTATATGATGTTCTCTTGTTTATAGTATTGCATTGTATTGAGTTTGTTGCAAAGACCAAGAAATAGGAAGATCACTTTGGGCTCTGGGAACTTGAGATGGGTATTTATCCTCTAACAGTTTCTATGTAAAAGTTTGTTTAACATATCATAAATATGCTATAGTTTCATTAACAATTCATCAGTTCCAGGCCTACATTATACTGTGGCTTGATTTATATACACAGCTTTTTGTTTCCATGCTAAGGAAAATGCAGGTATCCAGTTATTTAAAACAATCAGTATTAAACAGGATCATGACGCGACAGGAGAAAACATGAAATATAAAGTGGGGGGTTGTAGCTCTTTAAGGTATCCACTTACTATTGGACGGCAGTGATAGATTACTAGAGTCAATGTGTTAAATGTCATTATGTAAATAAAATGGCAGGTTTATATCAAACATATATGGGACATGAAAAACAGCTTTCATATCAGCAGCGGACAACTTATTTCATATCCTGTCATTTGTTTTTGTGGACTTTTACTCACCTATATCCAGAAACATGAATGAGGAGTTCAACCTTTCCTAGTTATGATGTCTCGGTCACACTAGTGCATTGCTGGTGTCATGACAGTGCTGAGTACAGTTAATGGTTTTGAACTTGTGGCACTACAATGCACAAGGATCACTTAACTGTGGAAAGGAGCACCTTAAAATCCACTTTGTCATTTTTTTTTTCTTATTGTCTTTGGGGACGTTTCAGCACAAAATCCCTCCTGGTCATTTAGAAAGAATACCGTGAGAGATCTTTTCATGTGCACATGGGACTATATAAAAGTTTGCTAATAAACTGTTTTTATTGGGGTTTTTTGCATTCTGCTGGTCGTCTCAGGCCTTTTCTCTTGAATCCATCCCACGCTCTCCGGCCAGTTCACAACTGAATGATGGCCTACAGTTATTTATTGAATGGTATCTGTGCTAAAGTGCTCCACCGTGGACTTGATGAAAGATTATTGATGTTGATTCCTCTCCCTACCGCTGTCAGTCCCACGTCGCCTCCAGCAGGAAGGTTCTTCATTGTCTCAAAAATCCGATCTTATCCCGCAGCAGCGTCTCCATTAGTTTTCACTGTCAAACGATAAATCTCATTTGCAGCATAACTAATCTTCAGACAAAACACAGTGGTTGTAAATATCACATATGGCCACTGGTTATTGAGATGCTGATGATGCTGTTGTTGTACCCTTGTGGCTGAAACGTTGATATCAAATTGTTTTTGCTGCATCATGAATGATGAATTATAACAAACTTCATGGGATGTTGTTTTTTTTTTTAACTTCTTTTAACACCATAAATCCTGACCTGACTCTCCTTGTGCGTATGTGAGCGGAGCACATATGAGAGGATTTTAATTGTGTCACATCGGTGACATGTAGCAGCTTTGTGATGGCACCCAGGCAGGCAGTGTACGGCTCCCGAGTCCCACTAAACATTAGTGACACCTAATCTAAACGATTCAGTAACTACCTGAATATCAACCCGCCGTCTGATTGAATGTCTCCTGCAAGACTAGTTTTACCCCTTTTGCATTTTTGAGATTTAACTTAAAAGCGTTCATCCACAAGATCGGTTTAGCTTATGATATTCTGGATCGGAAAATAACAAAATATAGATTTGTCGTACGCACATCCGCACAGCAACATCAGACTGATTACAGGCATGGTAATACGGAGCATGCTCATATCCATATGTGTCACCTGTTTTAGACCTTGCAGATAAGACAGCCGTCATAAAGTTAGTAATGGATTTTTAGATCAGTTATAAGCCATTAATAGGAGCAGAAAAATGCACAAATGTTGTTAATCCATCAATGAATAGCCATTTGTTTATCACTTTATGATGTTTAGTAATTTATAAGGACATTTAATCATTAAGTCTGTTAGTATTTTTGTTAAAAATATATTTTTCCAGAAGGTAAGTCAGATGTTTCAAATAACCAAAGCCAGTCAAACCCCAACATCCTTCTTATTCATGGCTTATAACTGATTTATAAGGAATGAATGATGTATTTACCATTAATATCATTGTTATTTACAATGTATAGCCCATTTATAAAGGATGCCTAATTAAAGGCGGTTGCTGGCCATGTTACAGTTAAATCCAATCCTACACTGTGGCTGATCTCTGCAGTCAGCATATTGGAGGGGAGTCGTTCTTTTAATTAGCACCAGGGAGTCGTCGTGTTTTGCACGTCGCCTCTAATTGCTTGGCATGTTCGTGATAGAAAACACCACACACTATTTTGACGGATACAATGAGGGAGGTCCAACTGCTAACTTCGCCCTTATCGTCTACTGACACACACACACACACACACACACACACACACACACACACACAGAGACACCACTTCTCATTTGGGGGAGATGTCCCGGAGCGTGGACGGATGTGGACGGCTATCCCTCACTGACGCCGGCCTCTCACTGTCACCCTCTGTAGGCTCCGCGCCGCCCTCGGCCACGGGCAGGTAATAGCTCTGATGAGAGCCCTCCACTTTGTTTCAGAAATAATTTGCCACTCCTGCCGCCTGCAGGGGCTGCGTGGTAATAAAAATGAATCACACCGCTAACCTCTCCAAACCTGGCCCCGCTGCCTCTTTTAACCCCTCCCGCTCCGGCGCCGGCGTCTCCGCTCATCCCACCCTGCTGTGTGCGGCGTTTACAACATCGACGCCGTGGTTGTTAGATTGTTCTAGGATTTGTCCACGTTGGCCTCTGATCCTCCGAGTTATTCACCCAAAGCACAGAGCCGAGCTTCGGGGCTACTCACAGGTTAGGAGTGCTGGAACGCCAACCCTCAGAAGAGCTTTTAGAATAGCCGGCCTTGCCAGGAGCCCTGATGGAGGGAGAGTAATTAATTAAGACAAATGAATGGCTGGGTCTTCCCATGTCCTCGCTCTTTCTCTCTCTAAATGAAACCCACAGGTCAGTAATTAGCCCTGTGTGGGAGAAGTGGTGCCACGGTCACTAATTGCCCACATGCCACCGGGATTCAGACCCAGGTAGGAAGGACTGATTCATCATGGCGATGTCCGCGTGCCGTTCAGTTTTAATATTGTTAGCGTTATAAAATCATAACAAAAGGGCATTTAAAAAAAAAAGAAAAAGATCAGAGGCCGTCCCCTTTCATGTGAGGGAGAATTTGAAATGTGTACGTACGTGCAGCAGGCTGCATACATAAGCAGGGCATGTGTTATCGTCCCCTCTGCTTTGTATGTGAGGCGAGGGTTCAGCAGGGGTTAACAGCATGAGCATTTAAGGGTGTTAGTCTTGCTGGCACAAAAACACAGCCACTCCATCATGAGGAGTCTGACAACCTCATTAATGTCACAATATATTCAACTCATCCCTCCGCCTGCCTACGGCGCCCAGATGCTCTCCTGTTGGCCTCTCTATAGAGCCCAGCACAACAACCTTTTGAATTCCGGTCATCTGTTCAGACCGCACTCTGGAAGCAAAGGAAAGTGGCGCGCTACTCGACGCTTGTAAAAATGTTTGTCTTGATTCTTTTGCAGCCGTTCCTCTCAGAGCGGAGCGTACCACGTCTACACTGTACCCACTGGACCATAGGAGGCCTTATTTAGCACTTTTGCGGCGGCGTTTACTGTGCTGCTCCTTCATTTCTGGCCCTTAGCAACCTTTGATGCTTTGGGGCCCAGCTTTCTGTCCCTGTTGTGTGCGCCTTTTTTTTTTTTTTTTTCATCTCCGTCGTTCCCCTCCGAGCCCCCTCTCTGTCTTTCTGCTGCTGTCCCTCTTCCTCACTCCCTGTCTCTTCCCTCCCCTCAGTTTGTGGAAGTGAAGCTGCTGGCTGCATGGGAATCGGTCCTATACAAGTAGCCCACCCCCACTGTGAGGTCTGTTCAGGCTGGTCAACCCCCCCACCCCTCCACACACACACACACCCCTCCAACACCGCCACCATTTCTCCCCTTCACTGCGTCTATTTGATGTGTCCGCAGTGAATTTGGATCCTCGGGGAAGAGTAGGAGGAGCTCTGGAAGCTTTGATTGTTTAGGAGGACTCAGTGTGTGTTTGAAAGATGGGCGAGTGGTGGGACGGACATCCTCCTCTTCCTATGGACCAATGCACCTTTATTGCAGGCAGTCAGATTGGTCATTCTGTGGCTACTGCACCGCTGGCTCCACCCCCACCGTCTCAGTTTCCCCTTCGCTTCTTATAAATTCCCCCTCGCCTTTGTCTTTCAGGCTTGACTAATTATCCTTGTTTGTCCCTCTTTATTTGAATCCAGTCATGTGTTCTTGACTCTGTGGGCTGGGTTTAGGAGAATCATTCCGCCATTTGCCACTTAATTAAGTCAGGGTCAGGATCCATTGCTCAACGGAGAGCTGAAAGGACAGAGCTCTAATAGAATTATAAAAGAGGCCTTTCTCTACTGTTAAGGCTGCCTTTATCTAGGTGGGCTATGCGTAGTCAAATGAAAGGGGACACCAGCTCTGGACAGGAGCCCATTTCCACTTTTGACTCAGTAAGCATTTTGATGTTTGCCCAAGATATTTTTTTTTTTTCACGTGAAATCCAACGATAGAAAGTTAGGCGATGATTATCAGCTTCAAGATAGACGGAGGAGGTTTGCGATGAAGCAAACACAGCTTGTTTTTAGGTGAAAGAAACAAGAGGCATTTTTATTGGGAACTTTATAAAAAACCCACTCCCCTCTGTCCCCGTAGCAACAGAGAAATTTAGAACAAGCATGTGCTCAAGGCAGGGTGGGGAAATTGGTGTCTGTCGGTGTACCCATGCCTGGATGTGTGTGTGTGCGTGTCTGTGTGTATATATATAAGTAACCATCAGTTCAATTTCCTAAATGTCCCCCCATGCTGTGAAAATTCACTCTCCGTTCCCTCTCCACCTCCCCTCCTACTCCGTCCTGGCGCTTTGACATGCTAAATCTGCTGATTTTATTTTTCTTCCTCCTGTGGTGAGGAAGTGTCCTTTTCAAGGGTCTCGGTTTCCCCCCTGACTGTCTAAACCCTACCTCTGTTTGGATTGTTTTTCTATTTCAAACAAAGGGCAGAGGCAGGATTACCATTTCACTTCCTTTCACACTCTGTCTTTTCAAGTGGCAGCAGTTTAGGATATTTTTTTTTTCTTTTAAAAAACACTGCCCAGCTGCTTTTGCTTTTATTTGATTTTTTTTGTAAAAAGTCGACGGTATAAAATAAGAGCTGCGGTTGAATTCAGAGCTTGGCATCAGTAAGTGAGTGAGGCCCTTTTTTCCTGCAGGTCTTCGGGCTGATTTCGTAGCGGAGGCTAACAAAGTGTCCTCAGGGCTCCTTTCTGAGATGTTGACGTCTTCTTAATGGCTCTCCTCAGCCTTTTTGTTTCACATCTTGGTGCTAACTTTCTGCCTCATTTAGCTCATATCAATTCACTGGGCTCTACAGATTCAGCATCTCATTCATGGTCTAGCTTTCTGAAACAAACTTTGGACAACAGCTCCGAGTGATTGTTTTTTAACCACGCTCGGACTTTTATTAAAGGTGGTATTATTATTATTATTTTTTATTTTTTGCTTTAAGGATTAGGATTACACTTAGTTAAAGAGTTCGACAAACTTTCTCCTCTTTGGCAGTAAAAATAAAGACAATTTTTTTTTTCAAAGAGTCCACCGGAAATAGGAGGGGAGGGCGGGACGGCCCCTTCCTGTTCTGAGCAGTCTGCTGGTTCTAAGGCCAATTGATTTGCTAACAGGCTTGTCCACACATAATGACTGAGTAGGGATTGATGGAGGCCTTACACCATAAAACTCTGAGCTACTGCAATTGCCTGCCATTAGGGCTGTATTGTTGCTCACATAATACCCTCAGCCTTTAGAAAAGATTGTCTTGCAGGGAAAGGAGGGTCTCCTCCACATTTTTCTTGAGGTTATAACAGAAATGCACCCATATGCTTATAAATGCAACAGCCTTAAGACCGTTTAAAGATTGTTAGTTAATTGGCTTTATGAGCTTCCGGTGGCGTTTTGCAGTTAATCAATCTGTGCCGGGGCGCTGATAAAGACCTGCACCTCTTCCATCATATCCTTAACTCCTGCAGTTGGAGCCGGTGCCGGGCTCCTCTGTGCAAGACAGACTGCTCTGTGAAGTGAGCCTGGCAGCTGACATATGAGTCTGAAAATGGTTGCTGTCTGTGGTAAGTCGGCAGCCTTGACACCTCGCTGCAAAAGTCCTCATAAAGGAGAGTGACTAATGTTGATCTGGTTACTATTGTTAAGACTGCTGCTGTCATTGAAAATGAGCTATTTGGGGATATACACAGGTCAGTTCACACCAATGACATATTTTCTCTTTTATCTCGAGTTTTTCTCACGCAGGTCTGAGATATCACTGTCATATTACCCTAATTTCACTTTTTCGGTAGGCATGCATCATCATTAGAAAGTATATCCAAAGGGGTCTGTGGGTTATCTAGACTAACAAGGATGTTGTTTCAGCAAAGAGATAATGCTTATTTAAGGATAAGGCTGGCAATATTCTATATATTTTTTTTATTGTCCACGAATAGGACAAGATTTTAATGAACTGTGTTGATCCAAAACCTGAGTCGGCTTCTTTTCTTGGTGCCATAGACCTTTGTTGTTGTCCAATAACTTGTATAAACACAACAGTGAGCCACACCATGTGACACGTTCCTTCATTATTACGAACACAGACAAATGTGTATTGATCTGCAGCTGAAAATAGTTCCCAACAAATGCACTATTTATTCCTGTTTGAGTAACATTTGGTAAAAACTGCAGTTTTAAGAAATGTTTGAGCCTTTTTTTATTATTAAACTATGTATTTGTGGACTGTTTTTAAGGATTATAGTTTTCCATCAATATTGAGAGAAGGAGTAACACATCATTGTTTTTGGTTCTTTTTATGCATATTGATGACAATGAGAATCCTTTAAAGTTTTAATTTGCCTGCACCACAGAATACAATTATATTCCTCTCCATTGCATCGAGGTAGAAACTGAAAACTCAAGAATGAATAGTTAAACCAAATGCGTCTGTGTGGCAAAATTCTACTTTTGAAAACTGGGTAAACCAACTCTTTAATGTATGATAAATATTTAATCTATAATGTGTAGTTGTGATTTTCCGTTACTCATCTCCGAGGCTGATTTTGGTAATCAAGTTGTCCTGTTGGAGTTTGTTGTCAGTGTGATTATGATGAAACGGAATTGGAGTGAGTTAGATTGCCAGTTTGTCCTGGCTGCGAAGCCTCGGCCCCGTTGATACAAAGTCCCCCGAGAGCCTTGTCAGTCTAGCCAGCGTCGGCGCTTTGACTTCTCCGTACAAACCTTCTCCTCTCTGTCACTCACCCACAAACCCAAACAACAGCCTCTTTCTGCTCCCCTTATCACACCGGCTGACAGGGTCACAGGGTTAGTGCCACACTGGGCATGCTCAGTCATTCACATATTGATATTGATTTTTTACTTCTTTCTTATTTGGACAGTGTATATGTGGGCAGAGAATGAAACTGGGGGGTCAAGATGGAGAGCAATAGATATAATTCTGGCTGGCGATAGAGGACGGAGCCTTCCCTCTGCCTTCTATTCTCTGCTGCAGGCTGGAGCGAAGGAGCCCCGGCATCCCAGCGTCCCTCTCTGGCTGCCATTCAGCCCCATCGATCTGACTCAGGGCCCAGCCACCCCAAGGGAGGCCGCGGCTCAGAGACACACTGCCTCTTTTGTGGAGGGGATCCACCAGTTCAGACTGACAGCCGACAGCGCTGATAAAAAATCCGTCCCCCTCCTTCCTGTATTGTCAGCGGCAGACACGCTGTTCAAGATGTGTAACCTTTAGAAAGCTGGCCAGGCTCAAACCGTCATGCTGTCGACCTTAATCACTAGGAAGTGGGATATTGCCCAAAGCGTCGCAGCCTTTGGCATTCTCTCATCTCTGCAGCCAATCTCAATGTATTATTTCCCACTGTGATAGTGGAGGCGAGTGTCTTTGCTGTGCTCTAATAATTTAGGATGGGGCAATTACTACAACACTTTCCTTGTGCGTCTACATTCAGCCTTTTTCTTCAGATCACAGCCTCTGAATCATGACACATTGATAATTCTTTAATCTCTGTGCCAGTTGCTCATAGTTGTGTACGTATTTTCAACATGTTTCACCCTGCCTGACCTGTAGCGTCCCCGTCATGTCCTTCTCTCCAGGGAGGAGAAGGAGCGCTGGATCCGAGCCAAGTACGAGCAGAAGCTGTTCCTGGTGGGACTGCCCCAGTCGGACATGCCCCTGGGGCAGCAGCTGCTTCGGGCGGTGGTGGAGGATGACCTGAGGTTGGTGGTGGTGCTGCTGGCCCACGGCACCAAGGAGGAGGTTAATGAGACCTACGGGGACGGAGACGGACGCAGCGCCCTGCACCTCTCCTGCGCCATGGCCAACGTGGTCATCACGCAGCTGCTCATCTGGGTGAGTCAGCCCCTCCGGCTTTGAAGGGAACGTTGTTATCGTCGGCGTTTAGTTTTTGGGGAAATGATTTAGGAGTTTACACGTGAAGAGAAGGACTTCCCGACAACCAGCAGACCTCTTTAACCTTGCCAGATGTGCCAGTTTTTTTCCCTCCCACCGACACCAAGGGTCTAAACAGTGTTTCAAGAATGAAGTATCGGGATTTTCATTTTTTTAAACTTGGCTGTTACTGATATTTTCTGAAAGTTTTAATTCAAAGGAGCAGATACTTCAAAGAAATTCCTCTAAATCAGCAACTGCCTGGAAACTCTAACTAAAATAATGGTCTCAGCTACTGTTAGTATTAAATAATACTTCTTTAGAAATAGAATCATTTAACTACAGAACTTGTTAAGCATATTGTACAAAGGAAAAAAAGAAAGAAGAAAGAAAATGTACTGTTTTCATTACTATTCTATTAAATCTTGATAAATTCCTTGGAGTTTCCCCAAAATAAGTAACATCATATATCTGCTCTGCCTTTCCTGCCCCCACAGTATGGCGTGGACGTGAAGGGTCGCGACGCTCGTGCTCAGACCACGCTGTCCTACGCCCGGCGAGCCGGCAGCCAGGAGTGCGCCGACATCTTACTCCAGCACGGTTGCCCCAACGACACAAGCAGCCTGACGTCCGTGGCCACGCCCAACATGAGCCGCCGCAACCCCAATCCCAACATCA
This sequence comes from Eutrigla gurnardus, assembly GCF_963514095.1. NCBI lineage: Eukaryota > Metazoa > Chordata > Actinopteri > Perciformes > Triglidae > Eutrigla > Eutrigla gurnardus. The sequence goes on from NC_139918.1 coordinate 16,355,526, forward strand.
ACAACAACAACGCCCAGTGCGAGCTCAACCGCAGCATCAGCATCATGTAGAGCCCGAGAAGTCCGCTAACACACGAACAGCCCCGAAAAACCGCTCGTCTCCTCCCAGTACTTCCTCCTCTGTTTCACACTGTGCAACCCAGAATCAGTACCGATGGAGAGATAACGGCAGCGGATGGACTCATTGTTTATATTCCACTATGCTGAGAGAAGTGGCCGTTCAGACATTGTACATTGTTTGTTTTATATTATTATTTTCTATTTCATTCAATCTTGGTCTGAAATGATCACGATCAGCTTTAAGCTCTCTGTTTTTTAAGCGCCAACCAAACAAATGACTTACTTTGGCATTCATACCTACCCTACGAAAAGCATTTCCTTAATGCTTGAACATTTCCTTTTTATGTCTTCCCCTTCTGCCAACGTGAACCGATTTCATAATGAACTTGAAATGAGAAACTTGCTTCAAATTTCCAAGCCTAAGCATAATAACATAAAACTGTGAGGAATAATTTTTCAAGTGACAAAACACTGATGTGGGAAAGAAACTAAATCTTCCATGATCTCAATGGCTGTTGCAGCTTTAGTAATGATGCATGTCTTCAACACAGCTATCAAACTCACGACATACCATTCATACACAAAGGCAAAGCAATTATAATTGAAGAGTCCAAATGATTTAGACACTTAATTCACAGGAAAATGGGTTCAGATCATCATAAAGGAGTTGATTGCTGAATTCCTGTCGGGTGAGAGTGAGTCATTTCCTTCGCCTCCCTTATCGTGATCCATCCAGAGAAAGTGTCTGTGACTATAAAGGAATTAAGGGGCATAATGTTCTATGACCGTCGAGCCACATGGCTTTTGTAAGCGTTCCTCTTCAATCAGAATTCATTCAAATTCGCAAACGTTTGATTGAAACGGTGAAATCCTACCATTCATGATGTCTTTGTTGGGAGTAATTTTTCCGATTGACTAGATAGTGCTGATGATTGTTTGACATAGACAGATACTGGAACATCCACTCAGCTCCTGTGGCCGAAGGCTTCAGGATCGGTACTCTCGAAAGTATTTCCTCCTTTGTTGCTGTGAAATACGTGTATGGTACTGTGTGTGTGTGTGTGTGTGTGTGTGACTGTACAACACGTGTGTGCTTACGTCTCCATCTGAGTGTGAGAGCGGCTGGGCATTTCTGTCCGGAAACGTTGGCGAAACGACGGCGGTGAGGAGACATCTACGGCGAAGATCTGGGAACATAACACGTGTTTTAATGTACAGACGTCTGTAAAAAGTAGTTCTTGTTCATTCACCTTATTGCTTTTCCTTAAACCTGTGTGTCGGCCTGAACCCGGGGAGTTAAAAAATGCATTCAAGTGACTGAAGTGAGACATTTTAGGGATTCAAAAGAGAGATTCGTAGAGTAATTAGTTGGGCTCTTTGCATTAATACAAATGTACAGTATTCGACTGACATGATGAGCAGATTAATTTATAGGAAAGTCAAGACATGAATTCAGGTGCAGTTGGCACATTGTCTCCAGTGTATTTTCACTTTTTATTCAACTGCCATTTTTAAGGTTTTAAACCGTCTTGATTTTATTGGTTTACAAAGGCAGGATGTGTGTTTACAGAGCAAGTTGTCAACTTTTTGTTGTTGTTACTGCTTTACAGTATTCCTGCTCTGAATATGTGGTCATATTGTAAAAGAATAGTTTGACATCTTTGGAAACATGCTTTCTTGATCAGAAGATCAATACCACTCTCTCTTGGGTCTGTGTTAGCTGGAGCCACGGGGCGATTAGCCATGTCCTAGCAAACCGTTAGCCCTGCTTAGCATAACGTTGCACCACATGGCTCACTCTGAAAAACTCATTTTTACATTTCTCTTTTTGTACAAATTCAACAGACAAGAAATAACATGTTCATTCATAAGGTCTAGAGGTGCAGGTCGGCTGGACAGAGCTAGGCTAACCGCGTCTTCCTGCTCCCAGTTTTTATGCTTAGCACAAGCTAAGCTAAGCTAACGGCCTCCTGGCTCTAGCTCCATGCTTAACGCACGGGCATGAGATTGGTATTGACCTTCTCATCCAACTCTCAGCAAGAAAGTTAGCAAGCTCGTTTCCCAAAGCTATTTCTTCAAGACATCCAAAAAAATGACCTCGAATTCAACCAGATACCTGCAAATTGACTTGTACTGTACGGTGGTGCCGGCCTTATTTCTGCTTTCTACTTGACCAACTTTCAAAGAGTACATTTCAGTGTCCGAGGGGATTACTGAGAGGAGTTTAACGTGTATAGTGGTAACCTGAACCCTTATTTACATACTGTAGAGGATGAAGAAAATACTAGAAACCTGCCTGTTTTTTCCCCAGACACAACAAAGGAAGTGTACAGATCAGCTTGATGCTTTTATCTGAAGACAAGCTCCTCCTAGAGAAACAAACTCAACTGGTTTTAGGTCAACGGTATCTTTTGACCCATGAACCATATTTTGATATGTTGTTTTTTTGTTTGTTTTGTTTCTCCTTAGGCATATTTTTAAGGTACTTCTGTTTGGTCTCAACATGAAACCGACCGATCTTTGGTACTTGTGTATAATGATGTACATTTGACATATTTATAATGCAGTCTGTAAATATCTTTTTTTTTTCTTTTGTTGTTGTCGTTTCAAGTTAATTTTCCCTATTGTAATTCCTTTTACGTTCAGAACGTGAAACAAAGCAAAAGCTAAAGAGTAACTTGTTGTATGCTTGGATGCTCGGCTGACTGTTGACCTATTAATAAACACTCAAATAAAACGATGTAGCCTTCCCTGCATTTAGGGAAATCGACACATTCGTCTCGTGTGTGTGTGTGTGTGTTCATCCATCATGCTCCTGCAAGACCTGCTGAAAAAGGTGAGACTCTTTCACAATAAAAGTCTCACTGTCATCTCAACGAGCGCTGCCATTTCATGTTCTTCCCTTTTGCATGTTCCTTCATCAAACCTCCCCTAGAGAAATGAAACATCACTGGAGCCGTCCTGCTCATGTGTCCGAGACGACTCATCCAAGCCCGCCCCGAGGTAAGTAAAGCAACCTGTCTTCACTTCCTGCTTGTGGGACCTCCAACCGTTTGCTGAAAGAGGATTAAGATAAAGAGCCGGGCTTAGTGTCAGGCAGCACATCACCGTGGGGAAAAGTGAAAGGTCTCAGTGTTCAGAGGAGTCACGCCCTCACTAATCTACTTCTTATTTCCTGCTAATCTTGTCTCAGCATATCTTCATCCCCTTCCTCTCTCTGTTGGCCGGCTTTGTTTGAGCTCTATCACCTGGTTTCTCTTAAGTGTTTCCTCTTCCTCCCTCCGCGCCGGCTTGACATGGAGCCTCAATGCTCCGAGTCACGCTTAAAGGCACCCGAAAACGTGTTTTATCAATCAGCTTCCTTTCAAGGGGCGCTTGCATGACCATAAGACAGTGTTGGTTATTTCACATGAACAATATTGGTATTTGCCCCCCTCTGTGCTCATCTCACTGGTTTTGAAGTGGGCGTGGTGCGTTTCGAAAAAAAGTGGTGTTGCCTATCTCTGCACCAATCAGGATTTAGGAATAAATCAGACTCTGATGGTGGTTCTTTTTTTGTGTGTGTGACTGCTATCCATCAACCGACACCCACAAGCAGACAAGCAGCAGCAGGTAAGATAAGAGTTATTATAAACTCTAAAATAAATAATTGAGTTACAAGCAACACATTATGCAATTTAGATTGTTTTTGATTTGGCCATAAATATTCAGTACTATTGAGAAAGACTTGAACCTCCGTCAATTAATGTTTTGACCACAAGCTGTAACAACATTAGCATATCATCACCTTTAAGTCGCCTATTTGAACACCCAGCAGATGGGGAGCAACATTAGCTTTCATTCAGAGTCGTGCCAGTGTCCTTTTGACAGATTTATGTCCAATATTAATTCTTTTAGCTCTTTTTTTGGTCTCCACCAACTCCTGAGGGAACTATCTGGCTCTTTAGCCGCTAACTAACTGTCTGCTATTCAGTGCTGGGCAGCTAGCGTACACTGAGCTTTTCGAAGCTTTTTTTATGCTTGAAACAATGAAACAAACGCTCGTAAACAAGTGTGGACACTCACTAAAACATCTTTGTGTGATAGTCGATATCAAAAAATATTTTCTACAACAGCATTAGTTTTGAAGTTGTTCGGGGCTCCGGATGTCAACATTTTAAGGCTTTGCTTAAATGAACCTAAACTGACTCATATTCCGTCCACATCTCTTGAAAGCATGTGTCCTGTAATTTATGACGGTGGCTGTCGCCCCGGCCACTTGTGTTTGTTGTGGAGAGACTGGAGCGCCTGCTTGCACTGCTGTGTGTTTTGATATTTCATCAGGGCCCGCTAAACAGTAAGGAGGGCTCTCTGCCGCCCACCTCTTCTCAGACAAATTGCCTGCAAGATTGCAGAGGTGGGTCTGAGGCTGATGGATGGGTACACAAAGACCTGACGAGACCATATTTGCAAACATTAAATCCATATTTCCATAACATGTAGGAGCCGCTTGGCCACGGGCCACTTTTAACAGCCTGTTTAGCAAGCAGCCGGTGATGTGCCCGCTCGCAACATAAATGTTGCTTTAAGTGCCGTCCGTCTTACGTGTTTGTGTCAGCCTGTCTCCGTTTGGACAGGCTACCGTTGCCTCCCGTTTCCCCTCCTCTCTTCACCCTTTTAACCTCTTTAACCAATAATTATATCCACTCGTATGCTCCTTCCATCTGACCATCTCTCCTCTCCCTAATCCCCCCCAGGACCTGAACATCCATTTATCAATTTCAGCTCCATCATGTCTGACCAGTGCATCCATATCGCCTCTTTCTGACTGCCCCAAACTCATGTCTTCATTTCCATATCTTTGAACCTCTCGCTAATCAGCGGATTTCAGCACATCCCCTGCCCCTCTCTCCCTCTCTCCCGCTGCCAACCCTGCTGTTTCATCTCCACCACCTTCCTCTTCATCCTCCCCTCTCTCGCCTTTGTCTTACATAAACGCTCCATTCCCATCACTCTCTCTCTCTCTCTCTCTCTCTCTCTCTCTCTCCCGTTCTCCCCTTCTCTCCTCTCCCTTTCTCTCCCCTTCCCCGTTGGCTTTTGCCTGCATTTCTCTGTTAATTTGCCTGAGAATGCATTAGCTGTAATGAAGGCTGAGGGCCGAGGGAATCCTCCAGGGTTCCATTAATCATCCCCCCTCAGACAGGCAACCTTGATTACAAGTGGCAAGAAATTCATTAGAGCTGGGCCTCTGACAACTCTTATCTCCGCCACTAGATCTGACTCATTAGGCAGCCAAATTAAAGCTATGATGGCCCTGATGAAACTCATCGCTTGTTTATCTTGTGCGATTTGATGCATCTGCCCATACATCACTGTAGCCGCGACCGTCCGGACCCTCCCAAGAAGTCAGGCCTGCAGTCTGCCGCTGAGCAGCCTGCACTCACACAAGCAGCAAGTAATGAGGTCCCTCGCTTTCCTCCCTCTCTCTCTCTCTCTCTATCTATCTCTCTCCCTCTCTCTCCCTCTCCAGGTGGGAATGTGGAAACGGTTTAATGTCTTTGCTGGAGAGAACTTCTGATATTTCAATTTGTGATTCAAGGAGCAGAAGGATACAGATACACTTAAAGTGTATAGCTTTAATGGTAGAGTGATGATTAAAACCAGTAAAGGATTCATAAGTCCACAAAACACAAGATGACGTATTTCAAATACCAAACAAAACCCCTAAAGATGTCACCCTTTTAGTCCATATTTTTCCCCTCATTTGGGAATAAATCCGAGATGAAACTCACAGGATCTCGGTGATAGCAACCACCATGAACTTAGCCTCTGAGCTGTGTCACGGCTGCTGGTCGTCACCTCCACCGGTCACGCTCATGGGAACCGAAATAGCCGCTGCACTCTGGCACGGCGTCGTGGAATTGACCGTCTATATTAGTCAGCTCTTGGACCACAATAAAACTTCCACCGCTCCTTCACACGACCATCACTCCTTGAATCCCCATCCAAGTGTCACAGTCTTGATGTATGAGGTGGACGGTGGAATAAACTTTACTACTCATGGCTGCCCTGGTCATGAAATGTCTGTTGCTCTGCTGAGGTCAGACTGAGATTTTTTTCAGTCCATGAGTGGCTTGAGGGAAATCAGATGTAAGGGATAAAGTGTTGATGTATTCTAGATGTCACCTAAACCCTCCATATTTTGGCTCAATACTAATAATAAGAGTGCTATAAATACCAATAAAATATTTGAAGCATCTCACCCTATCACCATACGTCAACAGGTGCTTGAGGCCTGGGTCTATTTTGGAAACAGGAAAACCAATCACTTTCTGTCATCTGAGCTGGAGAGACATTTTCCAACATGAGATGTTGTTTCTGGAAACGGTTGAGAGAAACCATGTAAACCCCAGAAACATGCATATGAAAGTTTGCATAAAACACGCCGCCCTTTCCCCCCATTTCCTGTAACTGATAGCTATGTGGCCAGACATTATTTTAGTTTGGTTTTAATTTGGTCTGAGTAAGCATGTGTTCGCTGTAGCCATCATTGCAGATGAGATGTGGATATGGAGTTCTAATTGTATTTATTAGCTATTGGCTTAGATTTATATGAAAAGTGTTGCTTTTTCTATAATCCTAAAAATAAATCTTAATCAAATTTCATGAAAATATTCTCCCAGTGGGGCATTTACACTTCAGTCTGTCACCGTTTTATTTTGTAGGAATGATCTAGGTGCTAGTATTTAAATTAAAAATCAAATTAAATATCTCTTTAAGTTGCTTATAAAAAGAAAATAACACATTATTTCAGAAAAGTAGAATGTAAAAATTATGTAACATGCCACAGAAACAACAATATCGTCTTTTGCGAGTTTTCAGGTCGTATTTTAAGCCTCTAAGCGCGTCTAAATAATCACGACTAAATAAATGTTTACGATTCATATTTTTGCAGAATCCTTTTTTATTTTTTTTTAACCGACATAAAATGTTTAGCTATGAGATAAGTAATGTCTGTCTGTCTGTCTGTCTGTCTGTCTGTCTGTCTGTCTGTCTCCACAGTGACTGATGGATTAGAAACACATTACAGTGGGTCGAGTGTTCTAATGAGACCACATGGCCTCCTGAAGACAAATCAACCACTGCTGCTGTTTAGAAAAAACAACAACCTTCGAGGTCCTGATGTTTCTGGAGAAAAAACAAATAATTTCTAACATCAATATTAAAACTAACACGTAAACGAAGCGACGATATTGCATCACTGAAAACATTCAAATGTTGGTGAACTTCTCAGTCTTAAACAGTTGTTTATCGAAAACCTTCATAAATGTAGAAATTCTGTGAAAATGTTTTATTGTAAAATGTACAATTCGAGCTTTAGATTTACTTTATTTAAACTGTTAAATAATATAAAACGACGGCAGTTTTTACTGAGGAATTAATATCTTAATGTTGTTGTTTTGTTTTTCATTTTAAGCTGGATAAAATATTTTTTCGCCACCATTCAAACATATTTACTTTGCCCTCTAAACAATAATAATTCAACCTGGATTCCAACTTTCGTATAAAGCGATTTATTAGGTCAATATACTTTACAGTTGTCCCTTGTTTGGTCATTATTTCCTTCACATCTTTTCTTTTTTTTCTTCCACAAATAGCTGTCAAAGGTGGTTCCTGCAGTTGCCAAACAAAAATGTCAAACGTCTTACATGCAAATGTGCTCAACAAATTGTACGAAACACTAAACAAAAAAAACCGCTTCACCAAATGAAGACATGCATAACCAACAGAACATTTTGGCCCTACATATAAATACTTAAAAAACATCTTTACAATCTCATCTCATAGTGCCCATTTGTACCAGTTTTTACCCATTTATATTTACATATTCACAATAAATAAAAATGACAGCATATTGCCAAATAATCGATCTGTCTGCGAGCAAATCTCCTCCTCTGCTCAGTCTCACCTCAGACAAAAACATCGGATCCTCCTTTTTGTGCTTCATGCGTTCAACGAATCGGTCAATGTAAGTGTTTCTTCATTTTTTTTAAATTATTATTAATATTCTTGATTTTCATCTGAGTTCATGGCCTGGTCCCTTGTTCTATTTGTTGGTGCTGACTCCTCACAGCGAACCTGTTGACGTGCACGGGGATGGGCACCACAATTTTGGGGTTCCTCACCGGTTCTCCCGACCGGTTGTTAACGTTACCGGCCTTGATCCGTTTCCACTTGGCCCTGCGGTTCTGAAACCAGATCTTCACCTGCACCTCGCTCAGTTTAAGTGCGTGCGCGATCTGCGAGCGTTCAGTCAGAGAAAGGTACTTTTTACAGTGAAACTCCTTTTCAAGTTCCAGCAGCTGCTCGCTGGTAAAAGCTGTCCGTCTCCTGCGGCTCTTCCCCGCCGAGCTGCCGGGCGGCAGCGTCTCCTGCGAGCCCGTTTTTAGTTTGCTCTTCTGGGACAGGGAGCCACAGTTGTTCCCGTCCGAGAAACTCTCGTTCTCGCTGTCTACGGAGCTGTCCTCCCGGTCGCTGCACATGGCGTCTGCTGATTTGAGGTCCAGCTTCTCGTCGTCCGAGCTGTACAGTTTGGTCTCACCTGGAATGTGGAGGGGGGAAAAAATTTCAATTAACATTGAGCTACTGGAAATCCACCATTACGCACAGTGTTGGACATTCATCATTGTGTTTTTGTTGCTGGAAGATCTCCAAATGTTTGCTTTGTTAAAATTCTACAAGTAGCAATATAACCATGCTCCTACTGGGCTCATACGTCCTGTGTGTAAACGGTGTGTTGTCTGAAAGTGTGTAAGTGTTTGTTTTTGATGGCAGGTTTCATTAAATTGCCTGCAAAACAATTCTACTTTTTTTTCTTAAAACGTGATGAAGCATCCCCTCAAATTCGTAATCACAACTACTATTAATTTAAATGAAAATATAATAAATGTACGCCTATGTGACATATTTTCTAGTTTAACTGTCACCAGGTTGTCATGAATTTGTGCTCCAATAAATGTTGTATTGCATCTTTAATATTCCTGCTGCTCTGTAACCCTGACAAGACTGAAGTAAGATGGCTTTTACGTTTGCTTTTAATCTGCCGGCCTTGCTGAGACCGAGCCCTTCCACCGTGGGCCAACAATCTCTGCTTTAAACGCATTTTACGCACAGAGGGCACTTTTTACGCAGCAGCCTTGAGGCTTGGATTCGATAAAATACCACAACTAAGCAATGCGTCCGAGCTTACCTGATATTGTTTGAAAAGTTTCCGAGAAGTTGAGCAGCTCGGAGCCCTTCTCCCGGCTGTGCCGCTCGTCGGAGTGCGGACTCTCCTGCCTCCTCGCCGCTGGGTCGGCGGCGCTTAAACGGGGACCCGGGAGTTCTTGTGGCGGGTAGAAACTGTCCGGAGGATCCGAGAAACTTGGCATCGTCGTGGTGAGCGCCACCATGGATGGCACCCCCTGTCCCAAACTGGCACAGAACGTGTTGGTGAGCCGTCCCGCGAAAGAAGCCAAAGGCGCGAGTGGAGGTATCCCAGAAGTTAAAGGCGAGTGGGATAAAGCTTGTGGAATAACCAAAGGTCTGTACGGCATGAACATGGGGTAGCCCGTGTAGAGCAGGTGTCCCGGTCTGGGCTGTGGAGTCCCTATCAGGGAGTCGATCGAAAACGCCGTCCCTTGGACGCCTGGTCTCTGCATATTTGCAGGAAAAAACACTTTTCTAAATTTTGGTGGAAACTTGGAAAGCAGGTGTCCCTTTTTTTCTCCGCGGCGACGCGCCAAACTTTCAGTGCGAAGACGGAGTGGAATGAAAGTAGATCCTCTGCCGTGTTGTCATCCCTGGGAGTGGACTGCCTCTCCGGATCTCTGCGCTCTGTATGCGTCAGTTGGTCGGCGCTTTGTTGTGTGCCCCGCCGCTACCTTCTCCCTCTTATTTGTCACCCACTCAGACATAAACACACGCTCTCTCTATCTATCTACCTCTCCCCTCTCCGCAACTCCTCCCTCAGCCCCTCTCCGAAGGGTGTGTGTGTGTGTGTGTGTGTGTGTGTGTGTGTGTGTGTGTGTGTGTGTGTGTGTGTGTGTGTGTGTGTGTGTTGGAGAGAGAGAGAGGGCGAGCGCGCATTGGTTATCATCTGCAATACAAGAGGAATGAAAAGGGGGTGTTTCCCTGGGGGCTCATCCATCTTCCTCAAATTACGCTTCATTTCCTTATTCAGCCTCTGACTTTTTGGCCGTCTTGAGAGGCGGTAGTTTCCCAGTGGAGACCAAATAGACGGGTCGCACCCCCCCACACACACACAGCCCCTCCTCCCCTTTTGCCAGGTTTCACCATTGACTGCAAAACGGTGTGAGAGACTGTTCCAGCCCTTCCCCTTCTATAATCGTTGACCACACCAACCCAATCAGCTATTATTAATTTTGATTGATGATAAGTAATTACTCTGGATCCAAGGGACAGCGTAAAACAACGGTGGCTTTTGTTGGAATATTGGGGCCGATGGGCATCAGAGTGAGGAGGGGAGGCGAGGCAGATGTTTCCCCGCTCTCTGTCCCATGCTCGGCGGCTAAAAACAATGCGTTTGTGGCTTCAGAGGAGGGGGTTAGAAGAAGAAGAAGTGCTGCAACAATTGTTCCCTGGAGAGAGATACTCTGCGCGAAATTAGATTCGGATAAAAGACGTTTATGCGAGGTCAACTGCAGTGTGGACGCGGACACAAAGTGGCCAAAGTCAAATCGGAGCGATTCCACTTTGTTTGAACTCGGGGGGGATTATTTAAAAAGCAACTTTTAAGGGATCTTAACGATCAGCTGTCCACTAAATCATCCATAAAAGCTTATTTTTTTAATTATTAAAAACGCACATATTCTGCTTTGGGCAGTTGTAATGCATCTCTGATAAAAAAAAGCACGCGGAGGGGGAGAATAAAAAAAAAAACCTTTCTCTTTTCTTTAAGCAGTGGTTTAACCGCAGATAATTTCACCTTTTAAATGGCAATAGGAACTGATGATGATTAGCCCCATTGAGTCCTGGGTGCACGGGCTCTCCAACTGGTCGTCTGATTGCACGAGGACATAAACATATCACCACCGACTCTGATTAGCAGCAGAGGGCCAGCCTAATTCTCATAATTGCAAGTGACTTCAGCAGCACCTCGCCTCTGTTGAAACCATTTGCCGACTTTCTCTCCCTTTCAGTTTGAGAGCAACTCTGATATTTACATTCATATTAAATAGTCATCATTATAACCCTTCCTGGCTTTCTGGACTTTACACGCGATGAAGTAGGCCCTAATAGAAATGCACTTATGTGTTCTAAGAAAACAGTACATTTTTTAATTTTAGGTGTTGAAAATCTGTTTGTTTTTTTAACATAAAGTAAAATAATTAAATTATTGTCACGTGACCACAACTTTTACTCGGGGTATGTTTGATGTGAGACAGTCAGGTGCAACTTCCTCAGCTCTTCTCTGTCTTTTCTTCGTTTTTAATTTCTGAATCATAGAATAACGTTATCCGAAACTCTTGATAAAAGTCCAAATTACTGTCAGCATCCAACAATATTGATTGTTTTCAGAGTTGAACTTTAAATCTTATGTTTTCGAACTATGAGTGTTTGGTTTAATGTGGTTTCAACAGAAATTCATTTTGACTCATTAATATAGAAACCGAGAGTATCGAAAAACGGCACTAAGCAGCAGAAGCATGAGAAGAAAAACAATGAAGGACAACAAGAAATGATAAAATAACAATGACACGACGGCCATGGTGGGATATTTTATTTTACATCCAGCCTATTTTTTGATAGAAAACGCCTGATTGCAATAATCCCAGTGGGAATAATTATTTATGCAAATATTTTAAAGAAATCCTCAAAGTACAACACATCAACATATACACATTAACATCAAACTATCATGATAATTATTATGTATAAAAAAATCAGCATCTGAGCAGCTTTACTAGTGCAAACTGTGATCATAAAATAAAAATGATATAAAACAAACAATTGCACACCTGCCATTTATTTGATCAACTCTAGTCTGTAGCTCCCTCTTGTGGTGCAAAATCAAATGGTTAACTAACTGGAATAAAAGGGAGGAGATAACTTCTTCAGCCTGGAAAGTGTAGCACAGCGTATATAAATTGTATTTTAATTATAAAGACATATAGATGTTGACCTTTTAGCTCCTTCCTCACACGAAGCAGCACTCAGTCTTCAGCAGGGACACACTGACACAGGCTACAGGCTTTCAGTGGACATAGTCTCTGTACTCCAGGAGCAGGTAGTTCTTGATGAAGGTGGGCAAATCAAGTTCAGGGACCACCTTTGGCACCCGACCCTCCAGGAAGCTCCTAAGACTGCAACGAGCCAAGTGCTGCAGGGAGCGAGGAGTCCCTTGCAAAGAGAAGAGGGACTCATAGAACCCTTTGTGCTCCTGGTTGGACAAAAAAATAAATAAAAAACTCATGAGATCAGTTGATATTATTTAGTTTCACTTTGCAGTTGTCGTGGGATTTTAAATAGAATAAGCAGTAATAATTAGATACACATTCAGTAGTTTTATTCTGCTGTCGATATCAATTATAAGCATCCGGAACATGAACAATATATATTTTTTTGCACATTCTGGATGCTTATATTTGATATAGATACCTCTCTGATATCTATCCATATCTTTTGATTTATTTGTATAATTATCATAATATTTTGTAACATAATTCTGTATTCTTTTGACATATGTGGTGGGTCAAGTTTAAAAGCTGTTAAAAAAAACTCTAAAAAAACAAACAAATCTAATCAGCATTGATTTTAATGAAAGACAAGACAGAAAACAATGTTTAAAGATATGAAAAAATAAAAATCCTAAAATCTAAAACCATCCACACTGCTTAACTCCAACCTGCTTAACTCAGGAATGAATTGCTTAAGCATCTTGCCTTTAGCGCCTCTGACGACACGGACTCAACCCAGGTGTCTGTGACTTTGAGGTGACTGTAGGCGTTCAGAAGAACCTCGATGGTGCGTGGAGATCCACAGCAGTGCTTCAAAACCTTTAAAAGAAACACCACAACAGAGGGCCCACGTTCATATAATCATCATTTAAGTTCATGAGCGAGCTTGTGACTCCATAGAACTGGAGAAATAAAGTAATTAAACACTTGTGAAATGAACAGATTGGTCTTCCCTCCAGGGGTTTAACTGGAAATTATGCAATTAGTGCTAATTAATCTCCTATTAACACTTGCCTAATTAGGAACCAGGCATTTTGTCTAGTGCACGTGGGTTCACTGATGGCTGTAGTCTGTTTCCCGCAGAGTGCAACACTTCATGTTGTGTCATGAAATGGGAATGATTTGAATGTGAAGTTGTGAAGTCTGGAATATTGCAAGGAACAGTTTAGTGTTTCAAGACTCTTTCTCAAGGTGTTACACGTGCTGTACGTGCTAATTATGCAAAGTGAGACACCTTGATGAGTAATTGGTTCACGCTGACAGGAAAACGCACGTGCACACGTTTTGGTATTTTTAAAGTCGAGCTGAAATGACATTTCAAGTGGATCTAGCTTCTCCACCGCCATGTATTTCCTAGTAAAAGGGGATAGGCAGGCGGGACGTGACGTTGGGATTGATTTGATTTGATGGTTGCAGCGTGATTGATGGATGGATGTCTTGATATTATCGGTTGAAATTGGCTGGTACTTGCTGACGTAAGCACACGTCATTTTGTTTTCCAGGAAGAAAAATATATTGGATTTTGATATGATAAAAAAAAAAGTTTTTCTTTTTGGCATGCATTGTTAAATAGTGATCTAAAAAGGTTAAACAGCTATATTAATTTGAGCTGGACTCAACAACATGCAGCTCTTGATTCCCTACCACGGGCAGAGCTCCAGGCCACACCCGGATAGACCCATGGTTGAGCAGAGCACGGACGATCCTCTCAGGCTGATGGGAAGCCTTATAGCACACCACCTTCAGGATGTTGTGCATGGGAGCTTCCCCGCCGTACCCCATGGTGTTCACGCAGGCACCGTTGGCCAGCAGCAGATCCACTACGTCCGGGTTGGCATTCTTACAGGCCATGTGCAGAGGAGTGTGTTTGTCCTGGTCCGTGGTGTGGATGTCGGCCCCGGCCCCCAGCAGCATCTCGCACACCTTGAAGTAACGCTGGAGCTCCTTCTCCTCCTGCGGTTGCGAACAAGCAGCGTTCAACGGTGTGAGGCCCTCGTGGTTCTGTTTGTCCACGGCGGCTCCGTAGCGCAGGTACAGCTCCGTGTGGTCTGGGAGGCCGTTGCCGGCTGCCACGTGTAAGGGAGTGTCGTTTTCATCCAGAGTGCGGCCGTTGATCGCTGCACCGTACTGAACCAGATACCTGGCACATCTGCAGACAGAACGACAGAACCTTGTATTTTAATAAAATACAAGTTGTGTTCCCATGGAGACATTAGATAGATGGTTTTTCACCCTTCTTATCTGACTCTCAGTCTTATTAGATGAAGTACCCCTTCATCAACACCATGCTACAAATGTATTAATTTAAACTGATTTAAAACCAGATGCCATTTAATATGAATTTTACAATAATTTCTTATAAGACATTAACCTGAATTTGTTGATATTTTTGGCTGGGTCTTTTGAGCGGCAGAAATTCCACATTTCATCCATTTCTCCAGCACTTTTAGCTACACATTCCACCCTAGCTAGGTTTTGTGACTGTCACTAACAAAAGTCAAATCTATTTGCTATGAATGCACCCTTGCCTTTTCTTGGTCTGTCATGACCTGCAGGTGAAGGTGGCTAATCGCCTATTAAGCACACTCTGGTTAGGACATTTTAAACAACACAGTCTTCACCTTACAAAAGTTAGATGGATGCAACACATGTACCCTTGCTCTGTTAAAACATTCAGAGGTGTTGAAGCTAGTCTGGTATGACCACTGAATTATGACGGAGGTGAGAAAATGCAAAGTAAATATTGACATTTCTGAGTAAATTCACTGACATTTTCTACTTTGTTTTACTTTACTCACTCAAGGGATTCTGGACTCGTGCAAAAGTGCAAAGGCATAAGGCCGTCCTCAGTGACGGCGTTGGCGTTGGCGCCGTGGATCAGCAGCAGTTTGGTGCACTCTGGCTGGCAGCTTTCGCAGGACTCATGCAGGGCAGTGGCGCCCCCAGGTGCCAGGTCTACACTGGCCCCGCGCTGCAGCAGCAGTCTCAGGCAGTCTATGAAGCCTCGGCCAGCGGTGATGTGAAGTGGCGTGGTGAGCTCCTGCTCATAATTCAGGGACCATAGTCCTGCCAGCAGAGGGGAGAATATAAATTCAACAATGAGCTCAACCCTTACAATCACTTTAAATAAGCAGACACGTCGTCCAAGAGTGGCTTTGCTGCAGTTACACCATACATCATAACATTAGTATCACTCGTCGCATTAATCTTCCTAACACTCAATGAAATAGTGTGAGAGAGGAAGGAGTCCTTAGGCCAGGACATCATAACATGTTTGCACTTCTGGTTCACTCTTCTCGAAGTCAATGGGTTTTTGAATGGTTTCTTGGTAAGATGTCTGAATTGAAAAGAACGTTTTGTTCTACGATATAGAATACATCAGTGTGAATTTTGAAGCCCCCCCCCAAAAAAAGGCAGTTGCCGACAAGTGGCAACGTGGCACGTCATTGCATCATCATACAGACTAGCTCGCCTTTACACAACAGTCGTTTATAGCCTAGCGTTAGCTTTTTACCGATTGCATTCACGCTTCAAAAATCATAAAAGACCGTAACCGTAACCTTTTTGCATAACTGCAGCCAGTTTAATATAACATCAAAGCTCTGATTAACCTACTCAGGCATTTGTAGTTAAACCTGAAGTTCTTCCACTCCTCTATGTTGCTGGTGTCATAAACGGCATCAATAAGGTACTTGTGCTCGACGTCGTCCACGATGCTGAGAACAGTCAGTTCATCGCCCACAAGCAGAGAGTTCCAGAACTGCAGGACACAACCCGAGGCCTTTGCCGTGGCGATCACGTCGTTGCGGTACTTCTTTGGTTTGTGCCACTTAACTGGCAGTGCTACGTAAGCCATATCGGAGAGCACTAGGTTGTGTTCTAAAGGTTGGATAGGGTGCTTTCTCCTGAAGGAAATAAGGGCTAATGCAGGTTGTTTGTGCAGATGGGGCTATATCAGGGTGGAGTTATATGATATTTTCCTTGACCCCGTCAGCGTTGGCCAGTGGACCTGGCATGGGAGCCAATGACCGGTGTGTTACATGGTTACATGTCACCGGCCCACACAATAAAGTCAACTCTTGCGCTCAAGAAAGTTGATAAGACTCACACTGCTTGGAGAAATAGAATGATTTTAGAAACATCCAGTTCCTTCAAAGGCCCATTATTAGAGTTAAGTATTCAGACAACATTTGGGAACATTCATTTCCACGGACGAGCCAAACTGACCTAAATTGTTAGTCATCCTAAAAACAAACGGGCAAACTGCCTATTTTGTCTCCTGTCTCGGGTGAGGGTCTGTTTATGTGATGCTTTAAATATCGCCTCGTGTTCTGTTTATAAATAACACACCACTGCTGAGACCTGCTGGACCACGTTACACCAGTTTTGGCCTCACTCCACTGGATTCCTGTCTGCTTCAGGATTGATATAAACTTTTGTTGCTTGTTTTGAAAGTTCTAAATGGGCTGAACTCTTATATCGTCACACTTCATGTCGAGCACCGAGGTCGGCAGATCTAATGTTTCTGGATGTCCCCGGGACGAGACTAAAAACCAGGGGTGACCGAGCCTTTGTGGCGGCTGCACCTAGACTCTGGAATGGCCTGCCCTTGCACATTAGATCTACCCAGACCCCAGAGGCTTATAAATCCTTATTGAAGACTCACCTTTTCATGTGTTCTTTTTGCTAAGTAAGACACCTCTTTACTGTGTTTTTATGTGTTCGTTCTTATTGTATTGCTTTAACTATTTCATTTATTGTCCTGTACAGCACTTTGGTCAACCGTTGGTTGTTTTAATCAAGCTTTATAAATAAAGTTTGAGTTGAGTTGAGTTGAGATGCACCAGTTACACATTGCTTGTAGTTGCATGTTTGCATCATTTAAAGCAGTAATTAACTCTTTTTTTCTGCAACACAGGTAATACATCTAACTTCTGTTTATTCCAAACTCCAGGAAATACAATAAAGCTACTTAGCTGTGGCAAAATTCCTGTGTATATTTCTAATGACGTCTCCTACCTTCCCCCGTGGCGACCCAGCGCAAGTCCCCTCCCTGCGGCTCGATGATGAGGTTTGCTGTGGATCCTCTAGGAAAGAGGTGCTGCATAGCCTCCAGGTCTCCTGTATACAGAGCGTTCTGGACCACCACATCTTGGCAGATCTCTGGTGGCATGGAAGTGTGTTCCCTGTTCCTGAGCTCCTTCTTCAGCATGTAGCTGTTGAAGTGACGTGAGGCCAGCTGCTTCCTGTACTTGTGTCTCTCCAGCATGTCTTCGTCATGTTGGAGAGAGCGTAAGGCCGTGGATGTGAAGACAAAGCTACCTTGCGACATCGTGGATAGCTTTCAGAGAAAAGTGGTTGTGTAAAATGTGGCGTCTTAACAGGCCCGTCTCTCAACTACTGTTGTCGCCTTCTCTGTGGCTAATGTCCACTATGTGCCTGCCGGCTGTTAACAGGTTTGCTTCACAGAGTTGTTTTGATATTTGGTATGAGACCCTCCCTGGAGTGTGACAAGTAATGCTATTTTTATGTCTCACGTGCAACCACTTGAGCCTCTCCTGTTTGCCTCCAGCAGAGTTACAGCCATGAAGTTTCTCTGTCAGGCTGCACAAATCAGTTGAATAACTACAATACATGCTGGTTTTTTGAGGGGGAGGGGCTGTGACCGATTTTTTAATTTCATTTATTTGTATGTTATTTGAAAAAAACTTTAATCAGTTGCAAAAAGGTGCAGGTTAGAGAATTTAGAATATAGAAATTTTCACACGCTGCTTATTTCAGATATATTTCCACCTTTTACCCTTCAATGTTCTGAGCAAAATATGTGCACATAAATGGTCAAATCATTGCATTATAAACCCTTTCCATTCCCAGCAGGGCTTTTCCTGTTAAAGTTATAGGTGACTCTCTGGACATTTGGGCAACTTTTAAAGTACATTTCCTGACATTTTTCTTAGAGGAAGATCAAATAAGAATGCCCTACTGGTAAGCCCATGTGAGTATGTGTTAACAAAATTTATTTTTCTGCTCAGTGTTTTTTTTTTCTTCTTTCAAGAGCCTTAATGGATTTTATGTATCCACATGGCTCCCCGCATTAGAACATTAGGCTGAATGACTGGCAACCGCTGTGTCACTCTGCCCCACGTGTAGTGTTCTGATGGCGGAGGGACGGCGTGTAATTAAGCCTCTTAAGCCTACTCGCTAGGCATCTGACAAACATCTCCTTTGACTGATGGACCATTATTTTCAAATGCTGGTAGAAATTCTACCCAGTAGCTCCCACCTTTTAACTCTCTAGACACCAATGATAGATTTCCATGGCTTACAACTCACAATTGCCATTAGGTTTCTGGAGACTGATTAACTTGCTCTGATACAACCATCCATTAAAATTTCCTGCACTGAATACACAAATGTCTATTTATCCACCTTTGTGTTGTGATCTAATGTCAAGATGCACGTGAGCTCTGGCTCTGTCGACAACAACACAGGTGAAGAAATACATGATATTGGCGGAGAGGTTTTTCCTTCTTTCCCATTTGAAGACACGGAAGCATCGCTGCATCTCATCTATACCTTAACGACTGTTCTGGTATGGAAATCAAGGTCATTTATTTTATGTTACAGTTTGGGTAATAGATGCCACATTAAACTGAAGGCGAGTAAGAGTTTCAACTTTGAAAACACACATTACCAGAGAGAGACTAGGAATATTGTTTTTGCGGCTGGAGTACATCCTTTTAAATGATATACATAATGAGTTTATAATATGCATCTGGGCTACCTCCTCTCTACTTTGATGTCTTCCAAATGGCCCGGGTGTCATCAGCAAAACATGTAGGCACTTTCCCGCCTCATTGACTCCCAAATGTATTTTAAATATCATTCCTGGTAACGCAATTATTTAAAACGCTGAACTAAACACTTACTAATGGGGAAAAAGACAGCGACTTCGATAAATTCATTTCTCAAATGGTGGGCATTCATGTTTCTTTTTTTTTCTTCCTCTGTGAAGCGGAGGAAGCAACTCTGATGACAACAAAAAAACATCAGCAGTATAACACCCCCTGGCCTCAGAGCCCCCCTGTGGACATATTAAATCTTTGGTTTCCTCACATTACCCAGCAGAAGCTGTCTCCCAAAGGTTTTCATTGTGGTCAGCCTCCCTCTCCCCAAGGCGGTGAAAGGCTGGACACCAGCAACAGGCCTGATGAGGGTGAGGCACTTCATTTATGCAATCATAGGCAATTAGTTCCCTCTGATTATGTGCCTCTTAATGCTATTTTGAGTACTGTGGCACACAGTAATACAGAAAAAGATTATAACTGAACTATAGCCACCCCCCACCCCCCTCACACACACACACACTGAGCAGTCATTTAATATACTGAGAACATAATGAAATGTACACAGTAATTACAGTAATATTAAATGCTAATGGATTTGCAATTGGATCTGAGACAGAGTGCACTCAAAGAAATTCTAAGTTTAGAGATTATCACCATGACATCAGAGCTCTCAATTATCCGTCAGGTGTTTCTGTTATTAATGATCGATGTGTTACTTATTGTTATTTCTATCAGAGGAGGCAAGGCCATATGTCTAAAAAACTGACAGAATGCTGTGCTGGTAAGAGAGCAATTATTATGTAATTTACACATTTTAGTTCACATCTAGGGAGAAATAGGGTCTGAAACTTTAATTCTGTTAGAATAACTTGGAGGTCACCATGGAAACATGCTAAGAGATAATGAGCGTGCTTAATTGGCTAGCGACAACATCTAAAGGGAAGCTGTCTGGTGCATTTTTAAGCCTTTGTCTGCTGATTCTGATTTACATCTTGGATTGTTCCAATTTTCTTAATATCATATTGACTCTAGCAGTCCATACAGACAAGTAGACACACACGCACAGTCAATGCCATTAAAGCGCCTTTGATAGCCAATCAACACTGGTTTCCTTCCATATATATGGCTCATCAGAGTCCACAACAGCACTTTGACAATGTGCCCTGTTTGCAAATCTCCCCCACGTCTCATTACGATGCTTGAGATGTTGGTGGAGAACCTAAATGAATTTATAGAGCCTCGAATTGAACAGTAGCTCCAAACTATTCTGTGGAAGCATGATTACTTTTTCTGTACTCTTTCAGCATTGAGCCCGCTACCTATAATATATTGTATCGGTCTTTGCAGATTCCAATTGTCTCTCAATGCACTGATCACCACGCAAATAGCCCTTTGTTTCATCATGACAATTGAGAGGTTCATATTTCAACCTAATAGTCCTGTATAACTTTAACCATCTATCACAACCTCATTTCATTGCGGTTGCAGTTAATACGCGCTTCCCTGCCAAGTGGAACATTTTCTAATGATGCACTCTCACACGAAAACAAGGCAAGCCAACCCGGGCTCTGCATCACTCACTAATGCATCCATCCATAATGTGTGCATAGCAGTCTGCCTAAAGGAGACAGCGATGACTACCGCCAGGCATGGGCATGAGAGGGGATATGGGGAAGGGTGCAAGATGCAAAACCTAAATGGGCATGATAATCATGAACAAAGTTACTGCCATCAAAGACCGTATCCCCCCCCATAATAACATCTGTAGATTTCACGTCATTACCAGGAACACTGGGAAACATCTAAAATGGGTATCGCAACAATAACAGTTAGTGGTTGGAGTCCCATTGAAGTGCATTATCAGCTGGCTTTGGCGGATGTTGACAAGGGTAGCATAATAGGTGTATGTACAGCCTGATGTAAACACCATCCTAATTAGAGAGACCTTTATCAGTTCCTCCATTTTATGCAGATTGGACTGGTGCAAACCCAAGTGCTATTATCTTGTAATCAAGTACTATTCAGTTGACAGTGTCGTCTTTTAAAGCCCTGATTAGAATGCATAACAAGGGTACAATGTTGCCGTCAGTTTATAAATAGCTTGTGTCCGTTTTTGACAGAAACTTGTCAGGGTTTGGATAAAAGGCCTCAGAGGTGATGGAGATTACTTAAAAAAACAGATCATTGCTATATTTTGAAATTAATTGTACCTGTAATAAATATAGATAGATAGATAGATAGATAGATAGATAGATAGATAGATAGATAGATACTCCTTGTTCTCATATTGTAGAACACATCCCATGCATTGGTTTGATTATCATTCAATTGATTTGTATTAGTATCATTTTCCTTTTTTTAATTACACAGTGTAACCTGTTGATGTTTTCCTTGTGAACTAACAGACGAGCAAGAAATGTCACTTCCGGCGGCCATCTTTGTTTGGACCGTCGCAACTTCAAGAAATGTGTTTTCGGTTTTTGTCGCAGGCTGATATTTTTATTGCAGCTGTATGGATACTTATGTCTCAAAACCTTCGGTAAGCATCGCCAAACAAGGCTTGTGTGAGTTTTGTTTCGAAGTTTGCCCGGTGTTAGGGCATTAATGGTAACTTAACATGAGCCCTGCAGGTGTTGTCATTGCTAGCTAGCCAACACGGGGGAACTGCCGACGTTGTAACGTTCCTCAACCGTTAGCTACACTGTCGTTAGCCGACACGCTAACTAGCTATAGTTCATAATTTGCCTTGACTCGAGACATGATATTTGTAGTTAGCTGTGGTTGTATCCGTTGATTCGGAGCTCCATTATCATAGCGGAGGAGTACAGTCAGAAGCTACAGTCAACAGGCGATTAGCTGACTAACTAGCTCGGCCCTGCTGCGGTTACCTTAACGGTAACGCTAGGTGCATGCCCGTGAATGTGGTGCCTTTTGCTTTGTCTGTGACTGTATGGGATTAGTTTTATCACAGTGTGGTAGAGGACAGTTCAAACAACATGACGCTAATTCCTATTTTGCAAGAATGCCAAGATGACATTAGGGCTAATAAAAATATTAATCTGACAGTCAACTGTAGATATTACCTAATGACAGTACTGAGCAAACACATGCAGGTGTTATTTGAAGTGCAGCACCATAGTGATGCATGCGAGTTATTGTAATATTGTACGGTTATTTCATCAGATTTGTAAAAGGAACACGAACAACTGTAATGTATATAATAAGGGCTGTTTATCAGATACCGACTAAATGTGCCATGGCCCCATCTAGTGGTGACGCGGTACTCATTCACCCTGTAAAAAAAAAAAATAATGAAAAGAAAAACCGGCCTTTTGTGCTCATTTTTATTGATATCAAACCGGGTTACAAATCCACAGATGCACAGGTTCGAATCATCGTCACAACGACACCTCGGGTCGTCATTTGGAGCTGGTGTACTTGGTGACGGCTTTGGTCCCCTCGGACACGGCGTGTTTGGCCAGCTCCCCGGGCAGCAGCAGCCTCACCGCGGTCTGCACCTCCCTGCTGGTGATGGTGGAGCGCTTATTGTACTGAGCCAGCCGGGACGCCTCTGTGGCGATCCGCTCAAACAGGTCGTTCACGAAGGAGTTCATGATGCTCATGGCTCGGCTTGAAATCCCCGTGTCCGGATGAACCTTTTGAAGGCAAAGGACAATTGTGGGTCGTTAGTTAAATTTAACATGGGAGGAGAAAACCGAAACGTATGGAAAACGCTCGGCGCGTTTCTCCACCCACCTGTTTCAAAACTTTATAGATATACATCGCATACGTCTCTCTTCTTTTGGCTTTTCTTTTGCCCTTTTTCTCACCCGAACTCTTCCCCTTCTTTTTAGATATGTCATTG
The DNA here is from genome assembly GCF_963514095.1 of Eutrigla gurnardus. Taxonomy (NCBI): domain Eukaryota; kingdom Metazoa; phylum Chordata; class Actinopteri; order Perciformes; family Triglidae; genus Eutrigla; species Eutrigla gurnardus. Next base: position 16,378,516 of record NC_139918.1, read on the forward strand.
GTCATTCTTTAAACTGTGTCAAATATGAACTTTTGACAATATTAATTACGCCAACGCTGTATGAAGTACTTTAGGAATGATTTTCCCACTTTTCTGGCGTACGGACAGCTGTTTATGTAGCGTGCGTTAATTAGCGACTGATTTAGCGCACCTGCTTTGTTTTTGGAGCAGATAGGTTTGTGCTACACGAAGCTGGAATGAGGTACTACGAGAATAAATCAAGCTATAGCTAAGATGTTTTTCCAAATGTGTTATTTTGCATTCAGGGAAGCGTTTTCTATGTACCGCAGTCTTGCACAGTAGTAATGTGATAAATGGACGTTGAGTTTGACCATTGCACTTAATAGCGTTGTCCGCTGGGTGTCAGACTTGCACCATTTAAAAGGCTTCGTTAAACGTACCCATTGAATTTGTGCACCTGTGGTAGTGATGGTTGATTCCGCTGTAATCCAACGTAATCTTCCATGTAGCTAGTACTATTACAATTTATTTCGATGTCAAAATATTTAAAGTAAAAACACGTTTTAAGTTACAATTTCTAGTCACAAGTTCAGTGTTTGGGTAAGCTCACCCTTGAGCCACATTCACATCTACATTGTTTCCAGACGGATTAATATCCACCGAGGCCATGCTTATTAAAAATGTATGGATCTGTGAGCAAGGCTGGATTAAGGCAGGCATTTGCCCCCCAAATCCCCAGGTTCATTTTGTCTGATTAAATGTGTCACACATTTTTGTTCATCAACACTATGACTGTTGAGTCTTACATCTTTATAATATAGGGGAGGAGTGCTCGGTTAAGTATTAACTAGTTTGTGTTTCAAAGGGTATTCAGCTTTGTGCTGATTGTTGATTGTGTTTTGGTTTTCATTGGCAAATTGTGATATAGGCATATTCTGACCTGAGAGGACCTAATCACTATGAGATATAAAAAAAAAAGATACAGGTCTTTATCTAAAATGAATATCTTTGCATCAATAAGTGCACTAAGTGGTTGTAGCTGGTTGTGGAGGTGAGCCCTCACTCCATAGATTAGCTCTGAGGCCCCCTAGAGGGTCGTCTGTCCTCTTCATGTATGCAGAATTTATTTCAGTTTTAGTTGGTGTTACAGTGGTGTCTCATTGTGGTAATGGGGGTATTTGTTTTGTAATGGTGTGTTTACATCTATAAGATTGTGTCATCCCGGACGTTTTAATGTGGAGACCAAACACAAATTTAACATTTTCATGCTGGTAATTGGGTTAAAAATGTGAATGCGCCAGGCCTGTATTTTCTTTATAAGATTCTTATTGTGTTACTCAAGATGAATGTTTAACATATAAATTGGTATTTAGTGTGTGCTTGTTCTAGTTAAGTTGTATGATAGCATATTTGATGACTTGAGTAATATGTAGTATGTCAGCATCTATTGACTTTGACCACTAATGTAAATGATTTTTACCTTAAAGCACAATGTTTAAATCAGATTTCCGTTGATCGTTCGCTCCTATTGCAATATATGTCCTCACTCACTGACATACCAGTTTAAGAATGAGCCAGTGACACAGTTAATTCACATGTGTCTGTCTGTCTGCCTGTGTGTGTGTGTGTGTGTGTGTGTATGTATGCGACTATGCGTGTGTGTTGTTGTACTATATTATCCTAGCTCCTGTATCACAGACATTTTTATCTGTTTGATTGATGAGAGCCAGGAGGAACTGAACACAAAAATAGCTTTTTATCATGCAAAAACATCTCTCTAAATGGTAAAGCACTTTATCATGCTCAATCTTTACGATCAAACCTAAGCTTGGGACAGTTGTATTGGCTTTAAACATGCTACTGAGTTTCCATGCAATTTTGAAATGCATTGTGATATCATGCATAATTGTCGGTAAGCAGTGAATAGAAAAGTCACTGGGACCTCACTCTTATCAATAAGGCTATTTAGGTTGTATAGTGTGAAGTAAGTTGACAGTAGAGCTCTAAGCAGAAGAGTTTGCAATGAGTTTGATGTGAAATTTAACTGACTCTGTGATGTTCTTTAGATTTGCAAATAAATACATGATTAAAATCTCTTTTCTGTAAGAAATTGGTACATTTATTTTGATGAATGATGCATAAGTGTTACAATGTGAGTGTGCATGAGTACCAAATCTCTTCATAGTACATTTCTGTGTCCAGGGTCTTTTTCCTTTCCACAAGCACACAGCAGATATTGAGCAGTAGATTACCCATGAATAGGCCCTTATCTCAGACAGCATTTATGCAAGGTCATTTGCAGCAACTGCCACACACGTTGAATAGCAGCCATTGGTTGACTGTATTTTGAATGCTGTCTTTTTTTTCTCTTTCTGTTTTCTGGCAGATATCTCTAGTCTGTTTGTTTCATCTGTGAAGAGAAGATGGGAAAAAGGTGAGTGAATGTGTGTGCACAACTGCTACCTCACTTAGTCTGTCTGACATTCACAGGAAAAGAAAATGCTGGCTATTCTGTTAATCACAGCCTTTCATATCAACTTAACATTGGTAAAGGCTACGAGCAGTGTTTTTCTCTCTGCAGGGTTTGTATCTTAATAGAACAAAGCTTAGCTTGATACCTGCAGTGATTACTCCGTAGTTGCCAAAGGCACAAGTTGTTTCAGTCTTTTAACCCACATATTCCAGTTGTGTTGTTTTGAAGATATCCACAAAGCTCCAAAAGAGCTTTATAATATTGCCCCTTATTGAAATCAATCCCGTAAGGACAACACAGTATTTAGTTTATCTGAGCAATCAATTACATTTCTGTGATACAGTTACAGACGAAAAAGGATCAGGAAGATAATGTGCTGACCTAACTACCATTGCAAACAAAATGGTTGTTTTTTTCATTTCTAATATGGGCTGCACACATCTGAACTATTGTAGACATGAGCTTCACATTGAAGTTCATGTATTTAAAGTCGGCAATCAATGATTTTTGTTTATTTGCACATACCTGTGAATGCTGCTGAACATTGTATATAGTAAAACGTTGTGCTTAAAGGCTGCAGTTATAAAGGACCACACTTCAGTCATATCTGTTGCTCAGGTAATGTTTCTCGTCACTCTGTACTGGCACTGCTCTGTACGGTACAGCGTGGCATCTCTGCCGTTCCTTCTTTAACTCCATGATGTATGTGCTCTTAAATGTCGACTGCTTTACTGCAGGGTTCAGTTCCTAACAGGGTAATCTGTCATCTGAGGTGCTTGTCAAATCTGCATAATGTGGGCATCACAAAGAGTGACTTACTGAAATCGCTCCTTTTAGCTTTACATCATGCGTCAGACGTAGACATTTTTGCTGAACTGTAGTAATTATAATAACACACTAGATAACATCCAACATAATTTAGATTCACATAGTGAGAGTAGCAACAGTGCTGCCGTCCCGTTAAATTAAGATGTCAAATCAGGTTCAACCTTTGTTAAGAATATTTTGCCGAAGCTTTTGCAGCACATATTCAGTGACAGCTAGCAGGACAGTAGGCCAGCAGCATGAACCACATTGTTTATTACTAAATATGTTTGGAACTGTATTATCAACCAACCTAAACCATTTCAATCTTGTTAAGTAATAAGTCATATAAAAAGCATTTCTCTTTCCCATCATTTTCAGAAATCCTGGTTTCAGTCAGCATTCCATGAAGTAGCTTTTCATTTTACATTACATTTACATTTTTTTTTATAATTTTTGGCAATATAAATATTTTAATGTGCATTATCCCAGATAAAGCTATTGTGGATTAATAGCCAACAAGTTTCTTGGGAATCTGACCAAAGCTAAACTTGGAACTATACAGAAAAATGTGTAGCATTTACACAAAGAATGATCAAATATGTAGGACAAAGGAAAATAGATTACTATACTAGATTATAGTTTAGAGCCGTATGGTATTTAATGCTGTATTAGTCTGAGTGTCTATATTGCGTTTTTTTTTCTGAGCACCAGCATCTTTTTCCCCCCAATGAGGGGATGTATGCGGCCACATATGCCCCACTGCTGAAACAGTGTTACGGCCACCATATTTTTTTTCTGCTCTGCTCTGATGCGTATTAGACATTACTGTGAATTAGTCACACTCGCCTCACTCTTGTCTGGGTTGCATTAGGGTCAAACAAGCCTATAAATTACTGTCTATGCATCTTTACAATATTTCATTGGCTTTACGAACATACTAGTTAACATGCAGTTATGACGTTCTTCAGTTATGAAGAAACGGATGAGCCTTTATAAGCCAGATGAATTTTAGGCCTGGATAGTTAAGTCAGATTCAAAGGCAAAAAAAGAGAGTGCAGTGCTCGGCAGCGCCATAACTATTACCCCTCCTTATTAATATTCACTGCATTAGGCTGTGCATTCTACCATCCACTTGAAAGCCAATTACTGTTGAAAAGTCCACCACTTTCATCCTGCAATCTGCAACAACAGGCATGCCTGCTAGTATGAATTTGGGATTAAAGTTTGCTTATCTTTACGGGACAATGTTACCCAAATGTAAAGAGAATGCAAATAAATGCAGCGTGCTGTGAAGAGTATTTGCACTGAATATGGAAACTGAATGTGGAATGCAGATTTATGCAACAGTGATGACAACACTCACTACTCTGATGTTGACTATTTATCAATATATGAAGTATTTATGCAAGTTTCACCGAATACAATGTAGTCATTTATCATAATCAATTTTTTTTTTGCTTTAGATTGTTCAGTTACTATAAAACAATGTATGTAATCACATCGCTGTAGCCTCAGGATACCACAGGGTTTTCAGCTCAGGGTTTTTCTCATAAAAAAGATGACGTTACTTGACAGACAGGACACTTAATATCATGGACACAGTAGGTCAGGTCATCGTCAATCCCCTGCACGTCCACCACACTCCACAAATTGGTCCAGTACTTTGAGGTGGTCCCTGAGACACGGTTGCTAACTGTGTGTTTTTCAAGTCAGTTTTTTTCAGCAAACACCACCACAGTATACAGTACTCCCTACATGCTCACTACTGTGTGTGTGTTAATAATTGTTTGTGGTAGTATGGCAGTATCTATAAAGTACCGTAACCATTCAGCCAATTCCACACTCGATTTGGGTTTCAGGCAGTTGTAACTCAAAGGATTTTTAGTTTGTCAGTGTTTGTCAGCAGCATTAACGTTCCTAGGTCTGTGAATAAAGAAATACAGTATAAAACCCAATCTAGATCTCACATGTTGAATGGACACGGGATCATCCTTTACTTTTTTTTAAAACAAATGAATAATTATCATCATGACTGAATACAAAAAAAAAATAAAGACAAAGAGGGTGTTATCTTTCCTTTAGCCAACCATCAACCACTTGTGAATTCAAACATTTTAATAAAGTGGATTACATTTTACAAGTATTGTATTGGATATATATCATGATGTTATGAGCAAGTAAAAGTGACTCAATCCTGTTTTGATTTTAGCTTGTACTACTTTTTGATGGAAGAAGCAAAAAGGGGCTGCTGTCTTGTAGTTTTGAGATTGCAATATGTCAGACATTGTATTGGTCTTAACATTCCCTGTCAGGTGAAAAGACTGTGATAGGTGGATTCAAAACCACAATAGTCTATCACTTCAGGCATCATGTTGCATTGCCTTCCTGTGAGCATTTTTTATATTGCATTTCAACTGTGACAATATATGGTTGACATTGCATCTCACAGTTCACAGAGGAAATTATTTACATAGTTTTATCTGAATTGCATACCTTTATTGTGTTGTTGGTAATGGTTGCTATGGTCTCTGTGCGTGGTTACCAGGGCAGAATATTGATTTAATCCTCAAGGGCTGTGGTCATATCCTTGGCAGTTCACCTATTGTTATGATAATAAGACATCCCGGGGTAGCTGAGGGATAATCTTGTTTGGTCCTAGGAGAAATGAAAAGGTTTTTCAGAATGGTGTGGTGAAATATTAACCCCAGTAAAATCACCAATTCCTTTACTGGTCAAGCCCCAAACTCAGTTCAGTCACACACAGGGAACCATATCCCTGGACTGCTGTAGCTAGACATTATTTGCAACTACAAAGAAAATTACATTTTTAACCACCGCTGTCACAAGAGAAAATAACACATAAAGGTCCTAAATCAGATTATTAATGATTAATATGTAATAATGAAGAAAACATTCAGCAAGCAGGTTTCAGGCATACATCGGTCTGCTTTACTTGCATTGTTATAAACAGGTTAAAACGTTTACATATCTGGAACTCCATTACGTACGTACACTCATATGCAACCTGTAACGTTGTATGTGAACAAACATGTTGGCAGCCGAGGCTGTTGGAACCGATTAGAGAATAATAACACAGTGAAGGAGCTGTCCAGATTGAGAGACTTCCCCTGTAAGCACAGACACACAGGCAAAGCAGCCATTCAGCAGTGGGATGGATCCTGACTACTAAAGAGGGAGAGGGAGACTGAAAGAGAGAGAGAGAGAGAGCGAGTGAGAGAGAGCAAGAAATGGGGGAGTGGTGGGAGAGAGAGAGGGGAAGCGAAAAAGAGAGTCAAAGGCTCCACACGGCAGAATATAAATCTGTATGTTACCGGGACTAAAGCTGGAGGTCTCGAAGCAGCGATAGTGGTTTTTCTGGTGGGGGGTGGCCATAAAGCATCAAGAGGTGGTCTTTCCTATGAACTGAGGATCTGTGCAAATAAGGAGCTGGAACCCGTAGGAGCTGGGAACGCCGGTTGTCAAGCACATTGGTGGGCTGGTCGGAGGTCTCTGACCCCCGAATTTTTATTTTTGGAAGAAAAAAGAGGAGCAAAAAAGACACGAGAGAAAGAGGAAGGTAGCAGCGAGGGACCAGTGAGCCATTTCTGTCTTTATTACTTCCATTCACAAAGCCATTGCATCCCATTATTACAGCGATGTAGAGGCATTCATCCCGGTTAGAGGAGGAAGGGTCCCATTGACTGCCGAGGCTTAGCACCTCTCTCCAAACACTAGCGCTTTTCATTGCTCACCCCCCTCATCTCACGCCTCTATCCTTTACGTCCGCTAATTTCTCTGTTCTTCTCTCTTTTCTTGTCCTTTGTATTCTTGTCCCTTTTCACACCACTCAGGAATCAGGAGGCATTGCGTTTTGGTAGAAGTGGGTGTTTCTGGTGCTGTCATTGTGTTTGCTGCCGCTACAAAGGACAGCTGAGCAGGGAGTGAGAGAGACAGATTTGGAGATAATAAAATAGCAGCCTGAAAGAAAAGGGGGGACCTGGGACTACAGGAACAGCTGACAACCCCTGGAAGGTGAATTGTGATGAAAAGAAAACTGTTACAGAGACTGACAACCGTTTTAAGGTAGCTATTTATTGAGACCAGTACCACTTCTGGAGGGAATAAAGAAGCGGTGTGCCAAACCAACACTGCCGGTTGGAGTCTGCTATTGCTGTTGCTAAGCAAAGTCTTTAACCTGAAGTTCTTGGGCAGACAGTATTGAGCATCACTCTACAGCCATGAAAGGAAGCTCAGAGGAAAGCATTGAAAGCACCAGGCCCTCCAACCTGCAAGCTTTTGCTAACATATCCACCCTACATGGCATGAGTCACATATTTGCCTATGGGCACATGACATTCCGTCGGTTTCTTTGGAGTCTTTCCTTCCTTGGTTCACTAAGCTTATTGATGCTGGTCTGCATGGATCGAGTGTCATATTACCTGGAGTATCCTCACGTCACCAAGCTGGACGAAGTGGCGGCGACAAACCTCACCTTCCCCGCTGTTACCTTCTGTAACCTCAATGAGTTCCGCTTCTCCAGGATCACCAGGAATGACCTGTATCATGTGGGAGAACTCCTGGCCCTTCTCAATAATAACTACCAAATAGCCAACCCACACTTGGCTGAGCCCGAGGTTCTGGCTGCCCTCAAGGATAAGGCAAACTTCCAGAACTTCAAGCCCAAACTGTTTAACATGACTGATTTCTATAACCGCACAGGTCATGACATCGGTGAAATGCTACTGCAGTGCACCTTTCGGGGAGAGGATTGCTACCCGGTGAACTTCACCACAGTAAGTACTCATGCGTACATGCTCTCTTATATTAACATGCTGTAATTCTGCACAGTGTGCTGTATTTCCTGCCAGACCTGACAGCCTGTCCTTCTCTTTTATGTTCAGTGGAGCTTAGACTGAGTTTTAATGTTGCTTGAGAAAATTATTTGAAACCGATGCCTGTGTTGTCAGTACTCACAAAAGCTGCTGGGTGTTGCATTGTGTGTTGTAGTTGATGTTTGTGTTGTGCTGAGAGCAAAAAAAAAAAACATTCAACTTGTGATAAGGATAAGGTCCTAACGTGAAATGCTGCAAAGATGTACCTTTTCCCCCATGGCTTGCTTAGTGATCTCTTAGGATGGCTTGGCTTCTAAGAAAAGGGGAATCATTTTGTAAGGTGTTGTGAATCCCTGTATCTTGATGAAAACCTTTTTTTCCATGAGAGGTTGTACTGAGGTCATATTGATGCTCTATGTATGCACAAAGGCATATTTCTTGCTAAGCTGACAGATGCTTTAATAGCAAATTGAAGTTCTTCACTGATTATTACTTTGTTATGAGGTTGGAGTCACCGTGCTCTCTGCTGTCATCATTTTCCCACCTTGTTCATTCAAATATTCATCACTGCTGCTCCAAATGAGCCATTACAGTTATTTCTCTGTAGTGAGTGGAAACAATTCAGTGTTTGTTTTGCATTTCAAATGTCTAAACAAAACTGATGCTTCTACAAAGGTTGTATTCAGCATCTTTCAGGAAAGGTGCCATGGGGCTGAGTTATCACCGAGCGGTCATAGTGTATTTTGATTCATTCAACACTCCGTTTGGCTGAATATCCAATCAAGCATAAGTCTTCATTCATCATTCTGTTATGAATCCAAGTTCAATTCAAGTTCACTCAACTGTAAATGATTTGCTTTTGGTCTGTTGTGTGAGCTGATGATAAAGTTGATAACATACATTTAATCATTGAATACTACATTGAAACGTAATTTTAAATAGATACAGTAAAATAAATCGGCACCACAGTAGTTTTTATGTAATGGACTATATTAGTTAAAGCAGAGAGCTGAATCTAGGTGACATCAGACAATATATCCTCATAAAGATCTTAACACGCCCAAGTACTGCAGTTGCATTATAATGTCCTGTGAGATGTGGCTGTAATATTTTTACAAAGTGACACTTAAGTAGGCCTTCATGAAAAGAGTGACCTTATAGTCAGTTTTTGTATTTTACTGGCAAATAAACATCCTAAAAGGGAGAAACTATGTAGTTCTAGACCCATCAGTGCTACACATTTCAAATAAAAAGTGATTACATATATCAATGTTTTAGCTGTTATTTCAGTGAAATTGATGCATGCAATCTGTGCTCTCCCCTCCATTACAGGAGTACAAGTTGGAGTTTAATCAGACAGTTTCATTAATTTCTTTTATTTGATTGAAATATAGACTCCAAAACAGTTGGCAAAACTCTTTGGCTTTGTCTGCATTGGCCATTATTTTTATTTAAACAAGAGTATATTTGCCAAAAAGAAAAAAAAAACAAATACAGATGCAGCCTAGGGATAGGCACGACTGCAATATCACTTTTTTCTGTTTTGCTTCCCACTCTTATTTTCAGACACATGATATTATTCTCACTGCGTCTGAGTCCTACATCCCATCTCTTGAAGTGCAGGTTTGATGGACTAAACACCTAACTTACTTATATCTCAATTGAGTTTATGCACTCTCAAAAATACAATTTCTTATCTTTGTTGTATCTTTAATCAACCCTGAATGAAATCCCCTTAGATGGCCAGTTTTTTTTACAGACAGAGTTGATAAAAACCTTTATCTGCTGTGTGAGGAGATGAAGCACTTATTTAATATTGATTTCTAATCTTATTAATTTTTTCCAATTTGCATCACAAGTACTGTGAATTTGGAAAGTCACCATTTACATGTTTGTTTACTCTCAAACGAGTGTCTTCAGAAACAAATCATCCATGGGAAGCTAATTGCTGTTGTATTGCTTGATTAAAAATGCTTTCAGTGTTGCATGAGCCGGTAGGAACGGTTAATACATTTGGATTCGCTGTGTGTTTGCTTGTTCTGTTGAGCAAATGTGTTGGTCCAACAAACTGATCTTTCACCTGGCATCATATTTGAACAATCTTGTTGATACCCATCCATCATTGTGGTGTGTTGTTTGGATGGGGTGGGGAAAGCAGTGTCACACCATGCAGCATTGTGCTCTCAATGAACAAAAATGTGTTTGTCAGGACACTGGATGAGCGCTAGTATGCCATTACCCATTGAGCTGAGTGTTTGGTGCTGTATCTGATGATAATAATAATCTCACACGACTAACTGCGGACACTGAGGCTTGCTCAGTAATAGTGACCGGCTTCAGTGGGAAAAATACATCTCAGCTAGTGTTTATTAAAAGCCTTCAGCAGAAAACATGAAATCAAGACATGTTTCTAATATACCGGGTTATATTTTGTTGACTTGATCTGCCATTACGTGTCTGTGCTGTTTTCTTCTCCAAACATAGAATCACTATTCACTGGCAGTATACTCATATTTACAAGACTACTACAGGAAATTTTTCAATTATTCAAATTCCCCCACAGACATGTTGAGAAGAATATTTACAATGCAAAGGACTATGAGAGTGATGAGCTTTGACCTTGAATAAATGAAGGAAGAATTCCATTAAGTCTGGGTTATGTCGCAGTTGGGAAACAAAGCATTCAAACCGTTTTGCATTGTAATGGGTAGGTGGGCAAAGGGAGAATGTCAATTTGTGTGCAATTTAACCGCTTAATGTCCCCCCCACTCCTTTTTTAGACAAATCTTATCAGTCACATGAAAAGTATAGATTTTCCTTATAGACCATGGCCAACTGTTAACATTATTTTGAAAACCAAAGCACCCACTTGAACATTAAAGTTATCAAAGAAGTTATCTATCAGTCCTTAGGTCAAGGCAAGCTGTTTCAATATTTAAAATCAGATTTTTCTTGGACAGTTGCTATCTTTTTGAAATGCCATTGTCTTTAAATGAGTAGATTCTGTAACCTCTAGATTTCTACGTTTGGATTTCTTCCAAAGTGAGCTGAACTGTTCAGAAACATGGAAGACCTTTAAAACAATCTCTTTGGAGAGATGTAGAAATCACTCTTTCACTCTGAAGTGAACCAGTGTTCAAATCCTGGAATCTCATAAAAGCTGCATTCTGTTCCTACTATGATAGTCCTGAAACCACCACTAAAGCCTTTTCTATTTAAAGCTCATTTTGGGAAGTCAACAGTAACCCACCTAAATAGTTAAAAAAAATAAAAAATTGTTTTTGTTCTTAAATGGCTGTGTTCCTGACCGTTTATCAATATGTATTTATTGACTTGCTGTGGCTCTGAAAGACCGCTTGAGTAGCCCATGACCAACACTGTATGTAAATGGCACTTCAGTAGATGATAGACTTCAACTAGAGAACAAGAGGTTGATTATCATAATCTGATAGTGTGGATGTAGCGCTCCATTCTTAAGTCTTGGCAGGTCATGACAAGTCCCTCTGGGCTACATCTCTGTCCATTTCTTATAGTTTGTAAAATCAGTATTCATCATCACATTTTGCAGAGGCTCAGTCTTTAAGATGCAAGTTGCCTTTTCATCTTATCACTGAGATGACAGCAGGTGCCAAGGGGATGAAACATGGCTGCAGTTGAGACGAGGCTCTCTGACACAATGTGACTTTAGGATCTACATTGAATATTTAGAATTTTAGGCAGATGTACTTGAGATTTGGAGGCTAATTTCCCCTCTTAACCTAGTGATGATGAGCCAGATCATATATTTCTATAGTCCTAATGTTGTCTTATCACAGCTACACAGCAGTGATGTATGACCGAGTTGCACAAATAGTGTGATAAACTACACCAATTGCATTGTTTGCAGAGCAGGTTCTTTTGTTGACAACTCTGTGGTAGATGATTTGGCAGAGTAAAATATCACAGATAAGCAGATGGCGATGCAGATTTTGTTCATAATAACTAAAATGAATAAAGGAACAATATATCACATTCAGCTCATCAATAAAGCAGCAAACATATTTGTTACGTGAAGATATATGGGAGTAGTGTCTACCTGTCGAGAGAATTAAGTTGCTCTCCTTATATGTATTATGTATATCTTGTTAACCAAGCCTCTACTTGCTCTGTTGACCTAGCCGTGCCAGCAGCCATGGTTTTACTGCATGTTTGTGCATGTGAGTATGCCCCACTCGCTAGCTAGTAACGGCTGATAATGTTGTCCCGATCGATTGGCGCGGAAGCTTAGCACTGACCGTCCAGTTCCCCCTCAGGTAGCTGTTACGGTCACTGTTAGCTTTGTCAGCATGTTTGCCGTAGTTTGTACTGTTGGCATCATTAGCTACTATCTGCCATCTCAGCCGTTGCCCTGTTGAGAGCCATTAAGAGGCGATTGAGGGGCGCCAGGCGCTCAGTGGTAGAGTTAGCGCCCCACGTACCGAGGATAATTCCTCACCACAGTGGCCCCGGGTTCGAATCCGACTGGCAGCCCTTTCTGCAATGTCATCCCCATCTCTCTCTCCCCCTTTCACTCTGTCTCAATAAAAGGCAAAAACGGCCCATAAAAGTAACTTAAAAAAAGAGGCAATTTAAATGCTCCCAATCTTGTATTATACACCTTTTAACTGTGAAAAGAAAACCCTGTTAAAATATGTTTGTCCCAGCTCTTTGATAACCACATTTCAAGTTCATAATAATAACGTGTCAATTTATGAATATGAGCCTGTAGATCTTTCTCACGGTCAGATGAGATAGACTTGTGAAAGACAGGTGTAAATAACAATAGCTGCAATGTGTTGCAGGGCTATGACCCTGTTACCTACACATCATTAAAGCATCATTGATAGATTTTTTTTTTACTTTAGGGCATGGGATCAAACTGAAAACACACAGAGCAACATTAGCATGTATTTGGAGTCTTAAACCTGGCCATCTGATGCAGGCAAGTCTAGCATTCCCTCTCCTGTTAGCTCTGTTTTTTTTGTTTTCAAAAGTCTTTGGTGGTTTATAAGCTGCTACATGCTGCACAATGTCCACCAGGTCGTCACTAACTTTGCCTGTCTGCTGTTAAATGCTGGAAAGGTAGTGCACAGTCTGTATATCACAGGATTCTTCTGCTCTAAACTGCAGAGTCAAGTGATGATCATTATCTGTAGGACATCATATTTAAGGCCTGCTATCAGAAAGGTCTATGTATTGTTGGGACATTTGCACTCCAAAATGCAGCATTAGTCAGAATCTAATCAAGTGTACAAAGACATAGGCAGGCAGACACAACACACAATGACATGCATGCAGTCAGTCACATAGCAGCTGTCACTGCCACATGGAGCTCAATGTACACACACACGGATACACTGTGAGAGCATGTAACAGCACTTCACAAAGCTACTTCCCATGAAATGGAATTTGCAGCAGTAAAACACCAAATCCGCAAACTGCTCCAGCAGCAATTGTAGTCAAGTGGGTATGTGGGCTGACGTTATGGAACAAAGCTATCCTCAGAATTCAGCTGGTGGGAACAAGAAGTCTTTAAATCTGCATCATTGGTCTGTATCATGATAATCAATTTTCGTAAAAAAAAAAAATAGAATATTTTCATGCCGTATAACCAACTGCTCTGCAACAGCAGTTGATACTGTATGTGCACACGGTCAAGGGAAGCAACGTTGGTGAATGTCAGGAAGGAAGAAAACAATGTGGATGAGTTGTGAGAACTTACAGTGTAGCAGACATTCTCTGTAAAATCAGGAACAGAGGGATATGGGAAATATGAAAAGTAAGGGAACTTGTATTTATATACAACAGAGCTAAGGTGTGTTTGTGGTCATTTTTCAAAACTCTCAAAAGTCAAATCTCTCCTTGCCTTTGTTCAGAGTGGTTTGGAATGATTTAAATCATCAACTTGGTTAAATAGATATTTGACTAAGATATCGTGTGGTGCACACAAGTAAATATTTTAAGTTATTATTTGAACTGTTGGCACTAAGTACTTTACTATACACACTCATTATATCTATAATATCTAATAGACAATGTTTGTCCAACATGCCCTGTGAGTGATCCTGTCAGCATATATATAGACATTAAATCTGTTAATGTCCATGGTAATATAGCCTGAATTAACAGCATTTACAAGCAACAAGGTGAACATGCTGAAATCAACTGAGTGAAAATATAAAAAAGGCAGTTTGGTTGCACTAGGTCCTGGCATCACAGGAGCAACCGTATGTGTCCTTGTTCCAAATAGAAGACCCTTTGTCACATCTGCAATGTGGCTTGTTATTCACAGTGAATACAGCTCAATTAAAATCACTGAGCACCTCTGGGTGATGTTATGGACTCAGACAGGACACCGTTTTGAAGAAACACGAATGATGCCACAAATAAATACAACTGATCCTGTGGTCAAACTCTCCAACTGCAGGTTGAAGGCAGCAGTGAAGCTAAGCTTGTGTCTGGTTACCTTGCGTGATTTTCCGCAAATTTATTGCGTTTTGTTGTTCCTTAAACGGCAATTGGGTAGCAGCACTGCTCACAAAGGCCTCATTGTCCTGACTTATTGTTTACATATTTTCTGTCTTATATGGATGAGATTCATATTCTGTTTACTGATTAGGAGGGCACTCCATTCACTATGTATCGCTGTCCATTGTCAAGGGGTGCTGAAATACTGTTGTGGCATATTGTGAAGGGAGGGAAGGGCCTCCAAAACCTCTGTAGTCCCATAACTATTATTAAAGGTCCCATATAATGAAAAACATGTTTTCTCTGGTCTCTACACCTATAAACTGGTCCTCCCTTAGCATGTCAACTCCCAGGATGAGGAAAACAAGCGACTCCTGCATGGTCTCTGCAGCCCACTCATTGGTAAAACAGTGCTCCTACAGGCTGTTCAGATTCAGCTCCTGTTGTTACGTAATGAAAGGAGTCATTTGCATAGGCCAAACTCCTCTGCGTGATGATAGGGGATATCCGAGAGGGGGTGTTTCGCAACACAGCAGGGAGAGTGCAGCTCCACTTACCGGTTGTGGCACTGGGTGATCCGGTTGTTGCTCTGTGAATAAATCCCAGTGTGGGTGAAGCTGGAGACATCGTCCCTCTGTCTCATGCGCTCTGGTGCGTCTTCACTGCTGCCTCCAGTTGGACAGAACCCAATATTGTATCTTAGGCACTTCTGCACAAGTCCCTGCTAATGTTTGCAACATGTTTTCCACTGGGGTCTCCATTATATGGAAGGGCATGACAGAGAGAGTGTGTTGTGTGTGTGTGTGTGGTTAACATCATGTATAAGAGGGTGGTAAGAGAACGAGGCATGGGGTTTATTTTTCTCCTTTATCTAAAAATAAATGTATGATGCAAAAAGGTGGGCTGAAGAAGAAAAAAGAAGAAAAAAACATAATTACATTACATTGTTACTTTGGAATTCAGTAGCGTAGTTCTTGAGTGAATCACCTTTAGAATTTTTCTATGCAAGTATACAATGTATACCCTCCTCTGGGAAACAGGGATTTACTGATTACCTACCTGGAAATAGCTAGAGAATTGTGTCTTTGTCCGTCGCACCGAGCTAAGATGTTACGATCAAGATGTTACAATCTTTCATGTGTGGTGTTAATTTCTCAGGGGAAGTTTTTGTTCCCTAACCTTAGCTGTCAAAGCAATGTTTCTATCTAGGTAGTATACTGTCCTTTGGAGAAGCACAGTCTTTAGGATAGACTTGGATAGACTTGTTGCAATAAGAGTATGGAAGAAATTAGTGGCTGCAAGTGTTATCCTTTCATGGTGTCTTTTGTTATAATCACAGAATAATTATGTTGTTATGTTGACCCTACAAGCTTGCTGTTTGATGTTTTGTGCAGCATGCTGTCCCATCTTAGACAGTCTATTTAATAGGGACATAAACCTCTGTTATTTAAACAATTATTACACTATAGAGTGAAAATGTGTTTGGTAGTTAAATTTATATGCGTGAGACACCTCTGATGTTCTGACCTAACCTACATCAGCAACATTTTCACAATATTTGACTTTCATTCTCAGGAAGGCTGAAAGTGTCCAACTTGATTGCTTTTTTCTGTAATTTCCTCCAGCCTAAGCTGGCGACTCTCTTCTGCATTCAAGTGAGGGTGTTTTGAATGAGCCTAATCTCTGCCCAAGATTGCCTCACTGTATGTCACTGCTCACATTTGCCAGATTAGACCACTACTGCTGCTGCAACCTAACAAACACGTCTGTTGTATCATGTCTAAAATATCACTTTAGGCACCGATACTAACAAAGGATTGTTCATAGTGACTTAAAACGAAATCCTTGACAGGATTTGTCAGATGTCTGGTGATGGTCACTATATAGTCCATCTTTTGCATTTATATCTAATGTTCATTAAAATATTAATTCTGTAGAGATTATTGTCATCACATCAAAACAAGGTTATTATTCTCCAATCATCAGTACAAAACAATAAAAAATACTTACAGCCATGGCCTTCTGTGTCCCTGTACCCTGTTGTTGCTGTGAAATGTGTTCACAGGTGTTACTTTCCTTGTTCCAAAATAGAGCTGGGCGCTGTAGGCAAAATTAGTATTGACTAATTACCACTGCTGTGATCATAAGAACAACAGCAGCAGTCTGTATACGATACAATATTTAATAAGAAAAGAAAAAAGTCAAACTCATGCAGAGCAGTACGGCACAGGAGACAACCGATCTTTCCATGCATTGTTAGGAATGTCTGGAGACAATTTGTATTCTGGTCATTCATTAAAAAAAGTTTCATTGATTAGTATTCAACTTTGTTTATTGTAGCCATTTTTCTACTGGTCTGCCTGAGGTCAGAAAGGCATATACTTGCTGACAGAGTTTTTACTATTTCCAATACTATTTTAAAAAATATGTTAAATATCAATGCCTCATAAGAAATATCACATTGTCAGAACTAGGGCTGTCCTCGACGAAAGAAAATCTTAATCGAATAACTCATACTCCTAACTAGATTATGATGATACCATTTTGTTGACTAAACAGTTTGTTGATTTAATTGACAGATTTGTAAAATGAAAAGCTCACAAGTGTCTTGGAAATAAGTCATGCAGCATGAAAAAGCGTGAATATGACTAGTCGACAAAGGAAATCTTAGTCGACTGAGACCAAAACTACAGCAGCCCTAATCAGAAATGCAGTTTTAAACAAAGTGTGTGTTGATCTATTGCTTCCCTTAGATTTGTAAATGGAAAAGAGCACATGACTCGCTCAATTCACTTGAGACTGTTATTATTTGACATTTTTGATCAGTGCAACCTCAAGTAAAAGTAAGTGAAATGATATCACTTGATGATTTGTAGAACTAAGGAACACTATTGTGGACAGGACACAAGTCATTTATGGTGTAAGCAAAGGTTAATCTAGTTCAACTTGTGTTTTGACGTGCAGGTGTACAACAATAGATAAACTGAAGTTGATATTGCTTTTGCAATACAAGCACCTGAATATTTTTTGGTATTTCCTGGGCACAATGAGCATTTTGCACCTTCTATTTGCATGAGTGCTTTTTCCATTAAAGTATAACAACACAACGCGGAAGTGCAAATTAATATGTCTCTGAGTAAATCGATTCTGTCTCCTACATGTTCAGAATGTTTATTAATTCCCACCAATGTTTGTCCATAGCTTGGAAACAGGCAGCTCCTTCCGTTCCTTACATTTTACGTCATCGAACCACTAATCACACAGACAGATTTGTGCTAGAAATCATTTCACCTGTCATTACCTTGATTGTGACCTGCGACACACCATCATAAACAGGGCTGCAGTTCCCCAACTCATTTAAATTCATGGGCCGCAGCAGTTCATTAATCTTCACCAAGGCTGGATTACTTATGTGAAGGCCAAATTGTCAATATGTCCGTCTGTACAAGCTCAGTTTATGATGCAACACTGCTCCACTGTGTTTATGGGAAACAAAATGCTTCCACTCACACATCTCCTTTAGGAATAATAAATACACAGCAATAAATACATTCCTTCACTGCCCCAAACATTTTTGAGAGTATTTTACCCAAATGCAAAAAAAGTTGTTTATCTGCTGTGCTTTTTCTTTTGATATGACATAGCTTGCAGTCTTAAATTACTGTTCTTAATGAAAATAATCTGAGAGAGATTGCTGTGTGAGTTTAACACAGACTCCATTTTCCATCATTAAACCCACTTAGTTTGCTCTTGGTACATGATGTGCTCTGTCATGTTTTGTCCATTTCATTTGTCCTTTAATAGCCATGGTCCAATTATGTTTTGAAATACTTTAATTTGTGGGTAATGCTAAATCCATAATATCCCTTTACTTAACACAAGGGTTTTACATGTGTGGCAGTATTTAGTGCTTTCATTCTTATTCTTACAGCTTGTGTTACATGTTGTATAGCATCATCTGTACTGACTCACATTGCCAGCTGAAATATGTTAAGAATCAGAATAAGGTTTATTGTCAAGTAGGTCTTCACTTACTTTTTTGTGGTTACAATGAAAACACAATAAGAGGAGATAAAACACATGGAGCACTGCAAAAGTCAAAAGCATAATAGAAAAAAATAAAAACAGCAAATGGATAAGAAAACAAATAATACAAAGTGGGTGAATGGCCATCAAACACTTGAGTTTGTGCAAAAATTCAATCTTAAAGTGCTGTTGCTAGAAATCAAGGTACCATCACAAATAGGCTTTGCAAAAAGCCCATTTTTGTGTACTGGTAGTCTGCAGTATCAGAACATGCTACAGTTAGAGATACAAAGCAGTTAGATGATGTTTAGCCCACGGTCAATGTCCAGGCAGGGTCACAAACAGACCACTCCAGCATCCCTTAGCCTCCTCATGGTGTCTAACCATATGAGCCGTTATTTGGTTGGAGTCATTTCCTCATTTGCCAAGTATTTTTTTGTTTATTCAATAATAGTTTTATATAACATATAAGTAGATACTTGTATTGCTTATTTGGCGGTCCCATCAGCAAAATTTGAATGTCAAAGGAAACTGAGCCAGGAAAGTTGGGGTTGGAGAAGCATTTGTATTTTTTTCATAAAAAAATACTAAAATCAAGATTCTGGCAGATTGATTGTTTCAGATCTAAAAAGATCTGTGTTTACATGCTTATTATTTTATTACTTTCAGCAAGGTCTGAAGACATTTATTATTGCATGATTCAAATAACATTTCTTTTAAAATATCTCTCCATCCTGGTTGACTTCAAGATTTCAAAAGATGAAGCCGGAGGGAATGTCACGGCATTGAAAAGGGAGTACACTGTCTGCCTTTGAAAACTCATTGGAATTATACTGGGCCAAGCTATTGTCTTGTTGCACACCAGTTAAACAACTGATTTTCCAGAACATCAGATAGACCATCGTCTCTAGTGCAACGCATGAGACTCTTGAGTGTCTGAAATTTCAGTTATTAATTAAATAGAAACTGCTGATGAGCATGTAGTTAATTTTTGTGACTGCTGGCTACAAATTAATAAAGGCCAAAAAAAAAATGTAATCCATATTCTCTATGCTCTTCAATGACTAAAGTGCCATTAGCAATCCTGTACCAATCCAGTCACATGAATGAAAAATCAATATTTAAATCTTGTTTAACATCAGATCTACGTCTAAACACACGATTACCTGCTTTAGTTGAACCTTAAGTGTTTGAACATTAGCAGGTTAAATAGATCAAAGCTTGATATACTAGTTCTCTGATTTCTTTGAGAACTGAAATGAAATCTGGCCCCTTGCTACCTTGGGCCAGTCTGTTGCCATGGCAGTCGTCTGTGAGGCATGCTCCTATGCAGTTATCATGAATGGTATTGCTCCACGTTCAGCACAATTACCTCACTCATCTAACCAGCTCTTAAGGTGCAAAAACACTCTTCCTGCAGTTAACCTGCATGTGGTGCAATTCACACTTAACTCCTATATCCTTTATTTTCTTTCCCCTCAGCATTTGTTCCAAAGCACTTCTATGTGCAAAGCACAGAACCATATTGACATCAAAATGACATCTCATTACCCTACTGGTCAATATATTGAATGGGTGAACATTAGGACATACTACAGGAGGCACTCTCAGGAGAATCAATACGTGAGCAAGACTACAATGAGATTTTTTTCCCTGGCGAAACACCATTTTCAAGGTCATAGTTGTATTTTGGGTTTCTGGGTTTGCGTTAACATGCTTCCATCGTCGTTTTTTAAAACCACATGTTCGAAGTTATACGCAAAATATTTTTACATTGTGGCCGTTCGCTTACATGACAATGGTATTTTGGGAGCGTATTGGGGATCTTTGAAACTGGGTTCCAGAGGGAAATCTTTTGAATACGCAACGTCAATCGATCAAAATGGCTCCCTGTGGAAACTGTGACATCAAGGCTCTACTTTTTTTACATGCGTATTACGTTTGCAGTCAAATAGCCATGCACGAGTAAGAAGACAATACCAATGGCAGATTGCCGAGCTGTTATCTCTGATAGAGTTATTAACCCTCCTGCAACAAAGTGTAGATTTGCTGCACCATTACGTCAGTGGAGATTATTTAGATGCAGCAATTTTTCAAGTAGGGCTATCTATTACAAAGTTAGTGCGTTTAACTCACTTTGTCTTATTCAAGGATGATGAGCATTATTTTGCACATCCTCTTGTGCCACACAACAGAAAATGACAATACCTAAATTTCATTTTTATTGTAATTCAGTTGTCCTCATTATCAACAATACCTTGAACAAATGGCTTGCTCTTGCTTGTGTTAAATTGGCTTTTTGGGTTGTTTTCAAATAAATTAATTGTATTAAATTAATTGCGTATTCGCTCTCACTTGTTCAAACTAGATTTTTTGTTTTCATAGTGATGGCCCTATATAGTGACTGTACCTTTAAATTTCTTACAGCTAGTAGAATAACAATACAAACTGTTGCTGTTTTCCTCCAGTTTGGTCCACAATTCCGCTACTCTAACATGTTCCCATGTGTCTTTCCTGTCTTCCTTTTTGTTTTCAGGGAAATGTTTGTTATTATGCCCTCCCCTGAGACTCATTATGGTTGTGGCACTAGAGGATATAAAATAATGGTTTCACTGGGGACATGGTTCTCACCAGACGCACATTTTTGGAACGTAAAGCCTTCACCCATGTGTGTTTACTTGTTTTGTGTGGTTCAGGTGCCTGGCTGTTGCAGTGTGGACACTCAATTCGCAATTGTGTATTCACAGTCACACCGTGCAAAGCTGCTAAATTGACCGTTGTCATGGATATCTAAATGTGACTCTGGCTGAGTTCAGAGTGTAGTGTAATTCAAAATTACAATGGTTCTCATTTATTAATGGGTTTGATTTTAAGCCTACATGCCACCTTTGGATTTTAATGGAGGGCAGTCCAAAGTAGGTATTGTGTTACTGCAGGGCACAAACAAAAATGCACCGTAGGTGATGCGAATGTGATCTCTTAGCTTGCACTCAGTGTAATCAGACAGTGTCTGTGTGTACTACTGTATCTTTCTAGATTTGCAGTGGTTTCAACAATAGCACAATAAATGAGGGCCAAAGCTTCCCCTAAGTGAGCTGGAGGGATTATGGGGACAACACTGACAGAACTGTAAACCTGCAAGAGATAGCGAAACACAATCTCAGAGTTAGCACAGCACTGGATTCTGGCACTGTATTGTTATCTGTAATTGTAATGACCTTACCTGAAAAGTGTTGGTCTGATACGTGTGAGGAGGAGTGGTGAGTCATCTAGTTTGCATTTTCTGTAACTGTGCTTATCTTTAAAGTGTCTCTATTCTGCAGCACAGTTCGTACCTTCCTGTCTCTTGCCTCTGCCTCTGTATAAATACAGAGGCTTATACTTATACTTACTTATCCGCAAATTTGCGGATGAGTAAACTTTTGTTGCTGATGATTCACACTTTGCCAAATACAATACAAGCCACAGCTTAGACTTTTTTAATCAAAAAAATTGAATTTAATGTCAACGGCATCATCAACAACTTCATATTACTTTTTATAAAGTTTCTATTAAATATATGTATTAAGAAGAAGTTAAAATAGGTCTATGTTCCATGTTTGTTTTTTGCTGTTGTACCAGTATTAGCCCAAATAGACCCCTCTCACAGCACCTTTGGCTGTAAATGCCCTGCGCTTCTTCCACCAGTGCATTAACAGCCGCTTTTTTATACAATGGTTACCAATGAATGCTAATGTGCGATTGGACCTGGAACCGGCTCCATCTAACAGTAGCTCTCCCACATCCTCTTCCTTGCTTTACACCGCCGGCTGTTAGATTAAGCAGTGTCGAGCTCATCCATACGAAGTATGAGAGCAAGCACCTCCCTGGTTGGTGCTGGTTGTGAACGAACAATGTCAGACAGATAGATAATAGCAACAATGGCTGTGTCCGAAATCATTCCCTACTCCCTATATAGGGGAGTTCTATGGAGGGCACTATATAGTGGACTCAAAGGCAAAATGAAAAAACACTTTCGGACACTACTCGGGGGATTTCTTCCGGCGCCGTTGATGACGTTGTTCCTGACGCATAATTAATACGTGCCAGAAATTACCAGGATAATTAATTTTTTAATACATATTCGTTGCGAAAATTTACAAAACCAAAAGAACGAGTCCTCCAGCAGGCCGGCCACAGCCACCACCGCTCACCCAAAGTCTCATATAAATAATTAATATATATCACGTTTTTT
The DNA here is from genome assembly GCF_963514095.1 of Eutrigla gurnardus. NCBI lineage: Eukaryota > Metazoa > Chordata > Actinopteri > Perciformes > Triglidae > Eutrigla > Eutrigla gurnardus. Next base: position 16,401,335 of record NC_139918.1, read on the forward strand.
TTACGTAAATAAAGAAAAACATCACACTTTGGCCGTTTGTGTCGGCCTTTTCTGCTCTGCAATACATATATTAAATATTAACATTTATTATTATACAATTATTCATATTTCTGCTGCATTTTCCTGCTCTCTCTCCTCTCGTCCCTTCGCGATTTGTCTTTCAGCGCAATACATTATGGTAAAATTTGCTCGGCTAGTGACCATCGGCTGTACACTACTTTTCACGATGCATTGTGGGAAACTTTGAGTGCACTATATAGGGAATAGTAATGCTCACTACACATTCGGACACCCCTACAAAATGGCAAACTCCCTATATAGTGCACTATATAGGGAGTAGGGAGTGATTTCGGACACAGCCAATGGATAACAAAAAGCAAAAGGCTGACCAGGCTCCGGTTCTCAAGAGGGAAGCCTAATCTAAAGTGCCTTAAACTTGCATTCTCTCCACTGGCCATCAGGCGGCGACTCCTCTCGTTGAAAAAATATGTTTGATTGCATGGAAGTCTATAAGAAAATGATCCTACCTCTCACATGATTTATTATCTCAGTAAACATGATTTTATGGTTTCAATCACTAGTTTCAATAAATTCTCGTCGATCAAACAATTGTGGTTAGAGTGGTGATATTTTACCAAAAATATTGTTGTTATAGGAACAAAACCCACATACAGCGCTGGGATGAAGTGCTCCCCATCTCATTTCCATCTCCATTTTATGATGCCCACTGGAGAAAGTGATGCAAACGTAGTGTAATCAGTAACACATTACTCTACTCCGGTGGTAATGAAATAACTTTTATATAACATGTCACAAGTTACTAGTGATAAGAAGTAATAACTAGTCATTTATAATGTATTTGATTTTGAAAGTTACTTGCTCAACACTGCATAGAATACAATAATTACTTAAAAAAAGCACTGCACTGACAGTATCCTCTTTGCATTTAACAAATGAAGCAGTCAGATAATTTATGTACCCCAGAAAGCCAAGGGAATCTCTCTCTCTCTTACTCTGTCCTCATCCCCCTCTTTGTTTCATCTCCATCTTCCTCTCTGTCCCTCTCTGCCAATAAGGTCTATTAGGAGTCTCTATGTATGACAGCCACAGGGGAACATTCCTTTTTGAAGACACTTCCGACTTAAAACTGCAATTGTTATTAAGAAACTGCTGCTTTGGTAGCTGAACTAACTCCCTAATGGCTGGTTTTGGGCTCCATGCTCCCCAGAAGTAGTCCCTTGATAATTCTGCGAATATTGAGATTATTTTGAAATCTCTGTATCACCGTTTACACTACACGCCAATGTCATACGGTAACTAAGAGGTCCAATCAATATCATGATGTTCTTGCACGAACATAAAAGGACGTTCACACCAAACGGCACATTACTCGAACAAGTTTGATTGCAGGATCAGTTGTGTTTATTTGCGTCCAGCCCTCTGCCGGAGAAGAGGCAGGGCTTAACTGTGTAGACACCAACAATGTTTCATCATTCATGGCTGAAATAATCACTATTACTATTGCTGTATTCACTGTGAATAGCAAGCCAAAGATTGCCTGGTTGACTACAGCAGTATTCTCTAAAATAAAAAAATCTGTTGTTATATTAACTTTAATAAACGGATAACGGTCATGTTTGTTATCTGTCCGCAAATCACTACCCGCATAAACGGATGCTTTTGACACATGAAGTCTGATGAACAATAAAGTTTTCTGTATCACAATCTGAAATAGCCGATAGCGGCGCACGCAGAGATACCCGCGCGGCAGCACTCGGGGAAATTAAAACAAAGATATCAACGGACCTCTAGAAGCGATGACGTCATGAAAGATGCATTCATGCTGCTTACTGCTAGCTAGATCGACCCGCGTCTCCATATGCTTACTTAGCCAGAAAGCTGTCACCGGTTGGTAATTCAACATATTTATTGGTAATGTTTTTTAAACGCCCTCTAGTGGACAGGAAGTAAAACAACCACATTGGCGATAATGGCATTGGCAACGTATAAGCCTGTGAAGTGTAGTTAATATTTATAATAATAGGCTGAATTTAAGCATTCAAAATTTGAATATAATTTCAATAATGAAACAAATATGGAATGAAATTCGAATATTATTATAGTGGAAAATTGACAGCTCTATCGTGTTGCGTCCGTCGCACCATAGAAATCTTGCAAATATGATAGGTCGCTTCTGTGCATTGGGTTTACATGTAATTTGGTCGCCAAACATAATTTCCGTAGTTATGTTCGGTGTGAACGCTGAAGAGTCTCCATTTGTTAGTGCAGTGCTGCTGCCCAAAGCCATAGAAGATGTGTTTCTCCTCACTGGTTCATGGTAAGGCTCTCTGCAGACAAGTCAATGTCTCACTCACTCTGCTTAGTCAGGCCTAACACGCCCGAGGCAGATCACTCTCTGCCTGCATATGAATTAAAGCAGATAGCCTTGTCCATGCTTTATTATCTGCTTTGCTGCTGAGTGCTGTTTCAAACTTCTCACTAAGAGGTGGTGCTTATATCACAGTGGCTAATGACGTTAGCGTCAGTCTCATTCACATGTTTCAAGCTGAGGATGACTAACGACCACCGACATAAATTCATGGCAAGTGCTGCAAATGAATTATCAGAGATTCATCGCCATCCTGTTTTTGCCACGCTTTTATGTCGGTTCCAAAGCAGCACCTTTGTTTACAAATGCTCCATAAGGCACATTGTACATATGTGTGCCACATTTTGAAAAGATTGAATTAAATGTGACTCACCAATGCATGAATCCTACCAAAGGCTCTGTTTTTCAACCAGGTTTTGTTTTCTTCGCGTTTTCCCCAATCTGGCCATTATCACAGGCTTAGTCAAATTGTAATAAGCACTTACACAGCAGCATTCTGTGTACAATGTGGCCCATATATGTTTGGATGGTGACACATTTCAGTTGTTTTTTTTGTCTGCCCTAGCATATTGGATGTCATGTGATTTCATTGTTTGACGCAGGAACACGTTTCATTGGTTGAAGACCAGGCTGAAGACAAATCCTCTCTATTGCAGCTCTATGGCTGCAATAGAGCATTAGCATAGGGCTCCCGAAGAATGTTTTCCACTAGGAGCACTGGTGCTCTCCACCAAAATTTTAGGATTACTAGTACAACATTTTCAATTACCTATATTGACATACACATCCCCCCCATCTAAACAATTAACAGATATAAGAGGATAAAAATAATTAAAGGTATAATATACAGGAATTTACTAAAAAGAATCCCTCTCAATCATCACTTACAACCCACTAGAAGTGTGTGGTGGTGTCTGTGTCAACAGAGACACTCTGCCTTTATTTTGTCCTTTCTTCTTATTTTGCTGTGTTTGGGACATTTCTTAAAATAAGACTTTATTTCCTTGATTCACTGCTTTGGTCTCACTCACTACTCTCCCTCACTTCATTCACTCTATAGCTCGCTTGACCATCGCTGCTCCCACTCTCCGTGCTCATTGAAACAAGAAGTGGCCAACTTTAAATGTTGTGTTTACAAACTGAAACTGACAAATTTAACATCCATGCATCATCAATCACTGCTTATCCTCGGGCTGCAGCCGATCCCAGCTGACATTGGGTGAAAGGAGGGTTCAACCTGGACAGGTCGCCCGACTATCACAGGTCTGACACATAGAGACAGACAACCATTGACGCATCAGTTAACCTATCCCCATCCTGCATGTCTTTGGAATGTGGGAGGCAGCCAGAGAGAACCCACGCAAACTCCACACAGAAGGAACTGGGACTCGAAACCGGGCCACTCTTGCTGTGAGGCAACAGTGCTAATCACTGCATCACCGTGCAGTGGCAATTATACCTTTGAAGTGAAATGTAGTGTCTTTTAAAACACAGACCAAGTAACAAATTGATAAATCGGAATTGTTCCATATTAAGAATGCAATGAATACTATTAGCATCACGCATGGGCGCACAGGTGTTTCACATGATATGTGATAATTTTCTTTAAAAATGGGCATATTTGCAAGTTGCTCTGATGCTCCTAGTTATACAGTTTAGGAGCACTCTCTCAAATGGATGCAAAATGAGACTAAGTAATGCGACTGGTTTCAGTCGGGGGAACTGATTACCATTGAAGATACTTACTGATTGACTTTGGGTTTTTTTGTTCTTCATTTCATGTCATATGGACACAAGCATTTAAAGACCCTCAACACCCACCCACACTGGTGTTTTCACTTATAGTGCATGGTTAGACCTCTTCTTAGGACTGGTACAGATTAGGCTTTATTGAAATCTTGAATCATTATGTCCTGTTAAATATGCTAGACCTGTATGTAGGGCCTGTAGGTAGGGCTGGGTGATATCCACAATCTTCTTTCATACTATAGCATTTTTCTGGTAATTAAATAAATGAATAGTCTATATTAAATAACCACATAATTGTGTACTTCTGTTTGAATTAAACACTTGACAAATTAAAAGTATTTTCTCATTCTATTATGAACTGAAGTGCAAAATGAACAGAACAGTTTCAATTACAGAGAATACATGGCCTCATCTATATTTTATCTCAATAAAGGGCTGATAAATGAATTTTACAGGACACGTGGCAGACCGTAAGGCCTGTAACAATTTATATATACACATCGTGCTCTTCAGCGGAAAACATTTACCTTGTGAAAGAATTCAAAATGTACAAGGACATTTAACGAGAGAGTACCCAACAAAAACCTTTGAGTAGCATAAAATCCCACTGCAGAGCTTACCAGAGCTCAGATGCTGCAGCTTATTCACGTGGTCAGCGCCCAGTACTTCTGTTAACAGTCGGGCTCAGTTTATTTGGACAAATAACAACTCATGATGACCTCACTGCTGTAAGTTTCCAAACTGTTACTACAGTCTGTCAAAACTCTTCATATTGATCTTAGTCACAGTTCTTTTAAAGAAAAAATCTGAGGGATATGTTTCATTATGTTAAAAAAAAATACTGTTGACTGTCAGCTATTTATTCTAAACTCTCAAATATCGATATCAGCGTTGATCTCAACAATCAAGTATTGGTTGGGCCGTAGACTAAAATATTATGTGAAACCAGCCCCTGAAGTAAAGAGCCAGTTTCCAAAATGTCACTTACCAAATAGACTTTGCAGATCAATCTTTGACATTCCTTTAAACTCTCAACAGCAGTTAATTTGTAAGTGTTTTGTAACCTCTGTGTTTTGCAACAGCAGTGTCTTATCTGCTCAACGCATTTCTTGTGTCTGTGTTTGGGTTTCGTAATCTAAATGGCTAGTGGAGAACCTAATACAAGGGTTTAAGATGCAGAATAGAAAATCAGCCTTGGCTTTTTCATTATCATAATGAACTCATTATGGGTCTGATAATTGTCCTCAGTTGGCACAACTGATTGAAAGCTGTTGGCCAGTGATACTTCACCACAAGTTCATTTTGTTTTGTAGTATATAATTTTTTTTTCAATATATAAGCAACCACATTCTGTAACAAGCATAGTAATTCCTTTTTGCAATCAGTCTAATTGCAATGTTGGCATTGGAGATGCTGCTGTAATTAAAGTCTCAAAAAGGTTGATATCATCTGTTATATCATCTTCCCAGCTTTTGCACATGCATTATTAAAACTGCACAAAAGAAAAAATGAGCATGTGAAAAGATTAACTGGATCCATGGGAATCTGCCCACGTGAAGTTTGGAAACAACAGTTGTGCTATGGATTTTCAGGACAAACCACACATGGAAGGGTTAAGCGTGCTTCTCGTTGGTTTGGACAGACTTCTCATTGCTGAATAAATTCTCAAAGGAAATAGAAAATCTCCACCAGCTTTGAAATAGGAGAGAAATAAGTTTCTGTGGTTGTCTCTTGAAGGGAAAAGGAGGGAACGAAAAGAGTTGCAGGTTGGATACAGATTGTTATTGGTACCTCATTTGAGACCTATGTTGTTTTTTTACCTATCATCAGAGACATTTCTGCTCGAGACAATAACTGAGCACGGCCAATGCTCACTTAGATTGCTGTTTCCTTAATTTAACACCTAGGTCCATCCTCATTTAGGCTTGTCACAGACTATCTTTATTCCAGTCCTTTTAAAGAGGATTTCACTCATTCTGTCTACCTCTTTTCCCATAGCTCACACCCAATCTCATTTACCAGCCCAATTTCCTCTCTCGTCTGCAAACCAGAGCCAATGTGAAAAATGCCATGTTCTTGTCTAGTGTGAACATGAGTGCCCATTCTCTGACATGTTTGGCACATAGAGGCAACGCCTGGCCTGACACCAAGCCGTCACTGTGAACACACAATGTAATAATAGTACAAGATTATACATTCTGGCTTCATTCTAAAAATGCACTGCACATATCAGTACTGTATGTGTAACTGAACTTTGCTGTGGTCACTTCTTTGATACTCTACTTTCACTGCTGTGGAGTTTCTGCACTGTATTCCCTAGCCAGTTAGTATCACCGTTAATGTGATTTGTTTTATCCTTTTTGTTTTTACTTTTGTGTGCTCTATTTAGACATAGTGGTTATTGCTGTTCATGGCAAGTGGTGAGTACTTCTTATTATGTACTCCAAACAATTGTTGCTAGTAGTGTAACATCTGTTACATGCTGTGTAACAGAGGATTTCCCGCTGGATAAATAAAAATTAAAATCATATAGTCTCACTGGAACTCTAAAATCACGGTACACAACTCCGTAATTCTGAAGTTCAGCTTCTCCCTTCCAGACTTGGTAAACGTCCCACACGCTACAGGCATGTTCTGGCAGAAGGGTGCTCGGCTTGCACCAGGGGGTGAGAAACAGCTCCCTCAGCCAGGAGGATAACATTCTCCTCCCCTCCAGTCTCGCAAAACCACCTCCTGCCAAGAGACTCCTACTGCAGTGCCACCTGGTCTTCTGTTGTAAATCTAATCTCAGCCAGAGACCCATCCATAAGGCAGCCAGGTTTCCTTATGAAGCTGCCACACCATAAGACCTCACCAAGGACCCTGGCAACAACTTGTATGAATAAGCATGCCTCAGTGCCAAGTGTTTAGCTAATCTTCTTTGTTTGATTGAATTACAGGATTGAATAAGCAGAAAATTAATTGTTGACTTTTTAAATCAAAGGATCTAAAATCATAGATTCAGGAGTTAAAAATGTAAAAATAACAGCATGTTAACGTCTTTCTATGGTTTCCAGAATTGTTTTTAAGCAGGGGCATTTAAGTCATTTGCATGCATTTGCTACAAGAGACCAGAGCCACACAGGGACCCAGACTTTTAGCTATTCAGTGTGAAGAGGATTGAGGCTGACCTTTTTAAATGGAATTTTCCCTAAGAGCAGTTGCCAGTGACCAAATGTCTTCACTCTTGTAGATGTAAACTCTGACATTCAGAGCCTTTATGCTTATCTCATTGATTCAGAAAACGTCAAGCACCAAGACGTTGCAAGCAAATTCCCTGCTCTTCTCCCATCCGCCCACCTCATTTCCAGAGTTGTACAAATGGTGAATACAAATTGCACATGATATTTAAACAGCCTTAACATTTGCCTTAATCAAACAGTCATCGCCCAAAGCAGGTTGCTTTCATCTGCAGCATGTAAAAACAATGCTCTTGATGAGTGTTGTTTAATGCCTTTCTTTATTGAGAATACAACATATTAGCTGAACACTTGACAAAGTCCAACAACAAACTCCTGTCCTGTCAGCTGTTGCTGATTATTCACGATCATCTATTCATTCATATAGAATCTAATCGAAATTGATGAATGTCTCATAACCTGTTCATCAATATTGTCATTAATTACTAAGTTGAAATGACTCATCCAGGGTTGTTAAGTAATGTCATAGTAACACCAGATTTCAGGATCAATTATCAATTTAGTGCTTCAATAATTCCGCCAGATAGTGGTTATTTAGTTCTGAGTGTAGTGTACAGTCATTTATTTATCTAGAGCTAAAAATAGCTGCCTGCCGCAATCGAAATAGACAATTTGAAACTGAAAAAATGTGAGTTCGGACAGCTAAACAATGAGCTGAAACTCTAGATGTAGCTCTGTTAAACCGAGGGGAGCTGCAGTGAAGTGATAATTCTCCATAGCTTCATCACTACAAGCTCAACCACCCTCACTGTGTCATCTTGTCATTGTAATTCAGTTATTATAATGAAAATATACATGTATAGAATACATTTCCCCCCATTCTTATATAAAATAGTGACTTTGATAAAAAATGATTATCTGTATAGATAAATTGTAGGTTACACTACGTATTTTCTCTCAGGCAGATATGAGGAAGCAGCTGGACGAGGACATAAATGCTACTAGCATACTGATATAGATTAACTATGCCAAGTGTCCTTACAAGAAGCAATGAATCACACCGTGCGTTTCTCCTCCTAACCCTGACTGTGTGATATGTTGACGAGTGGATCTTCAGATTCATGTCAAGGCAGAGAAATGTTGGGCACACTCAGCTAATTTCTCATGGCTGAGTGCCACTGGGCTCGCCCGGCCAAGGGAGCACCGCTTCATGCTTGAGGAACACAGTATACACACAATCCATCACAGAGCCACAGATCAGCTATCCAGCCAGCACCGAAAGTATACTTCCTTGATTAATGGAGTAGCTGTGATACAGTGCGTAATAAAGGTCTTTATGTGTCTCACGTTTCAAAAAAAAAAAATCACAGAATCAGAGTCTTTAGGGGGATAGTTTTTTTTTTTTTCTGGCTTTTTTCACATAAACCAATCGCAGTTTTCACCCCTGGTGGAATTTTTAGACGAGTCATCTTCTTTTACCTTTGTCAAGCCTACTAATCTATTAATAATGGTTCTATTTTTACTCCCAATGTGCTTAAATTGCAAAATATTACTGCATTGTCACATAAATCATTATCCAGCCAAATCCACTGTGCTCCAAGCCTGAGTCATGTATTGAGAAATTAAAGATCAGCCATGGGGCACACAAATCCATATGAGAGCGAGAATCCCAGGGCACCGCATTGGATCCGCGTACTGTCATTGTCGCGGACATTGTCACACAGAAAGCAACATGAGTGAGCAAATGATGAGACAGCTGCATTGGTCCTTTGTTCCGCAGTGACGCACAAACAGATGCTGGCTTATTTTCTCCCAAGTGTCCTGCTATATTGCAGTGGGGGCTGGGGTTGAACATATGTAATTACCTGGGCCTCTGTAGGTGGGATTAGGAACAGAATTAAAATAGTGTGGATGGCATTGGGGAATACAAGAGCACAGACAAAACAAAGCTTTCGTTTTTACGTTGCGAACAGAAGCGAGTGCACCACTTGGCTTGCAGATTGGCTATCGGATCATATATCCACCATTGTATATTTCTGATATTATAATTTTAATGAGCTCAATAGCAGAATTCAGATGTTAGAAAAATAATCACTGGAATCTGTGCCCTACTGTGTGTGCATTTAGAGATGTTTCAGGTGGAGCAGCATGTCCACCTGCTAAGTCCTGCCCAACCCCATTTAATTTTAAATACTTTTTTTTACCAGTTTTGCCATGCTCCATATTCCTCTCCACCAAAACTTTTCTCTTCCCTCTTTTAAAAGAATTTAACCTTATGAATATGATTTTGATTGTCATACCAAAGAAAATAAACAAACCAGGATGCAGACATAACTTTAGGGGGAGTCGTTGTTTGAGGAGTGCACCCGCACGCTTGCAAATAAATGCAAATAAATAGTTTGCATGTCCTTCACTGATGCACATCCTTTACATACAGGTACAGATAGGCTGTGTAATATAATATCCTTAGGCTCACCTTTGGCATCAGGTTATAACCCCAAATATAAGATGTTATGTTTTACTTTCACATTCAAACTTAAGGTGTGTTCACCCCAAATGCAAAGTGAATTTTTGCCTCTTATTACTTGCTCGAGTTTGAATGCAGGATCATTTGCATTTATTTGCATCAGTCAATCTAGAACAGTGCCGAGGGGAGGGGGGGCTCACATTCATGTAGACACCATATATGTTTCATTAATCTGAAATAACTTTGTATATGTTGTACAACTCCCAGATACACCAGGTAACGGCCAGAGGTGCTCTGTGAATTTCATTGAGCTGAATTCACTGTGAATAGCAAACCACACATTGTCTGGTTTACTACAGCGGTTTGAACCCAAAACACTTTTGTTTTGATTTAAATGCAAAAAATTGTAACTACATGATGATGGCAATTTGTAAAAAGTCTGAAGTCCTGATTTATTCGGTCTGTCCCCAAGACAATAAGCAAATAATTTAAAACGGCAGCGACCTTGTTGTTTGTACCAAAGACAATCTCTGGTTTATACACATAGTTTTTTTTTTGGTCTTTGTACTATCTTAAAACTCAGATAGACAACAGACCACTAGGAGAGTTTCACGCACAATTTATAATAACAAATTAGTGGTATTTGTAAGTAGTCCATGTTGGTATTTCACTGGCATGCTGTGACGTAAGCGCCCCCCACTCCCACTAACCCCCCCCCCCCCCCCCCCCCTGATTATTGCATCGCCTATCTGTGATCTCAAGTAACCACGTTGACATGAAAATGGAAATGATTGCCTAACCCTAGGCACCACTGTATGTGTTTGTGTGTGTGTTGTGGATGAGTTGGGAGAAATGAACGAGAGTCAAATCTAAGTGTTACTGCTGCCAATGTGTTCTGCTTACAGTTCCCATCTGTCTGTGGCGCAGTGGAGATATTTATGTGAGATTGTGACACCACCCAACGCAGTAATGGTTGCATCTGTTCTGTCAGCCTGACCGCAGGGTTCACTCTGTTTACAGAGCAGGGAGACATACTTTGAGTCAGTGACCCGACTGTGTCAGGAGGCTTTTTGTTTTGATTTCAGAACGGTCCCTCCAGTCCGGCACAGTTCACACTGTGCTTTACGAGCGAGGAGCTTTCATGGTCAAGTGGTAATATTTCTCAGGCATTTGCTGGTCACTGGACTAGCAGAACCATTGGGGACTGAACTATGGACAGATGGCCTGATTAACATGTGAACATGGCGATATCTACACATTGACACTGGTTAAATCTGTAGAGCTAAGTGTTACTATAGCAAAAGTTCTGTCTGCTTTATTACCCAGTGTACGATAATCGTTGAATCTTGTCAATTGAAGCATCACCTTCCAAGGTGGAGAGCATGGAATTAAAAAGGACAGCGTGTAGCATTCTCCGTTGTTGATGGTTCAGCAAAGTTATTTGGCTTTCTGTAAGCCTTTTTATCAATAAAATTACCACCGTGGAATCAAATGTTTCCGCAGTATCAATCACAGATGTACACTGGGTTAAAGAGTCAATTGCAAATTAACTCCCCAAATTGCTTTTTCACAATCAAATACTGACTCTAGCACATAGGAGCAGTGCAGTTTGTTTCTCCTTTGGGGCCAATTCCTCATCAGTGCAGTTTTGCTCACTGCTTTCTGAGTTCAAGGTTTCAGAAATTCTTGAGGCGTTTTGAATACTGTATGAATAATGATAGCTGTCTACCTGCAAAGGATTGTATTACTAAAAGCTGTCCAGTATGTGTATCCACCTGATAGGATGAGTAAAAGGCTGTTTCTGATACCAGAATCATCTGTTTTTCATTAATGTTCTAACTGTTGTGAACTGATGTGATGCCTTTAAGAACTTGAAAATGTAGAATAATATAATCATATGAGTCAAATCTATTGGACATTCAGTCTGTTTTTTTTTTTAGTATATTAAGTTACAATGCAGCTGTTTATAGGCTTCCTTCACTGCTGAATTCTTGGCAGGAATCGATAGCCCCTTTTAGACTGCCTTTTCATTGCGGGAATATATTGCGCCGTTATTCCACCCCGTCGTCGTAGATCCGAAGAAGATGTCGGTAGTTGCTAATACGAGGCCGCCGTTACACGCATCGACATGTTACTGATGCACAGGCACTTTGCTTGCCAAACGCAGAGTCCAGGAGTCATGTAAATATTCGAGGCAAAGCAAAAGTACACCTTTCGTAGTTGTTTTGATGCATTGAGCTAATCAGATTTCCGATTCTCATTGAATATGTCACACAGGCGACGGGTCCATAGAGCGCGGCCGCACTGGGACAGCTCACTCGTTCCGCAAAGCCAGGGTGCTATCTAAATGCAGAAACCGTTGTGGCGTTACGCCGGAAGCTAGTTAGAAGTTACGGTCCGGTTTGCAGCATATTTTGACTCGCCTTTCTGCCATTAGGCAGAATCATCTGTCTAAAAGGGGCTAACGTTGACTGCTTCACCTTTTGTAGGTGGATGATGAGCTGTGTGCTTCATTTTTGCTGAAATACAGACCAAGGATGACTGAATATTACACTTAAAAGCTACACATTTCTATAACTATAATACAAATTATTTTTCCCCATTTGGAGTCTTGTAGCTCCTGTATCGGTAGAGCACACATACTTTGCACCACGGCCATTGTTTAAATTAATGGTTACGCACAGTGAAATACTTTAAGTGTGGAGTTGTAGACTTGTAAAGCAGTTAGCCCGGCAGGGTGCTTAACTAATTGCTGTGAGAGAAAATAGTGTTCACGCTCAACATTGTTACACTTTTGCTGATGTATTAGACCAAGTTGTAACGCATGATCACACCGATGTGGGACAACTCCATGCTGCTGTCAAAGCTTTTGATGTAGACGGATGGAGGAAGAGAGACACAACAAACAGAGCGAGAGAGACAGGCAGGCAGAGACGGACAAATGCACAGATATGGTCTGTCCTCCAAAAGGAAATTTGTTCACTGCCTATACATGGAAAAACAAATATTAAAAAAGGCAGAATTTTTTAAATATAGATTAGAACAATACAAACAACATCAATAACGCTTTAAAAAAACCTAACTGTGACATAACTGTCGGGTATATGACAAATATTTATAGTTTTATTGTGTTGTATAGCTCATAGGGTTGTCATACTAGAATTTGAAAGTCGATACCCAACTCGATACTCAATACCATTTTTGATACCACAGGGAGAAAATTAATATAAATATTTTTTTTTTAAATAAAGATTAGAACAATGCAAATAACATCAATAACATTTTTTAAGAAGTCCTCATCCATGTCAAAAAATAGAAAACATGATAACATTACTGTAGGGTGTGTCTATATATATATATATATATATATATATATATATATATATATATAATTTATATTGTATTCAGCTACAGTCCTGTTTATTTCCTGTGTTTCTGATAACTTGGCACCATATTTACGTTGCTGGTCAAATAGAGTTGGTAGAGCAGGCTGCTACTGGTTCTGTCTCGCTGCTGGTTGACTGGGTTTGATTGGGTAATCCTTTTTAATTAAGGTCTCTTAATGTAAGATGGGCAGGACTGATGACGTTAGCTGCCTAACTCCTTCATTACATTACTGTTTTTAGCTGTTAGCCGCTAGCGTTATGGTAACTAAACAGTTGTAGGTGTCAGTCTTAAAGACGCCTCACCATGTCTGTTGTGCTACTCAACTTTGTCGCCACCACTTTAGCATTGCTAGCATACGGGCTTGTTTCCCCGGTCGTTAGCCAATTTTTAGTATATACTATTTATTGAGTATCTTTTTTTTGACAACCCTAATAGCTCAGGGATTTCTGTGTACATAAAATGATTCTGATGTAGTTGTATTTGACAACAACATCTCTTTGAGGTTGGTTTATCAACAGATGACAATGTTGTGAAACACATTGTAATTATGTAAAACATGAACTCAAAGAAGTAGTAGTTGTTGACAAATACTGTAGATTAATAGTAAACAGTTACTCTAATCTTTATATTTGCTTGTAAATGCTAAACGGGGTTTAAAGTAAAGTGTTGCCAAGGTAGATTGTGTAACATAAAATTGTGAAAAGACAAGCTTTCAAGTATTGTTTCTCAAGGTAGATTGTGTAACATAAAATTGTGAAAAGACAAGCTTTCAAGTATTGTTTCTATTTAAATGTCACAGTGGACAGTTCAGGTAGTATTGCTGTTGAAAGATGCAGACGAAGACAGCAAGGCGAGTTTGCCACAGTAGTACCAAATGAAATGTTCTCTCCGGTGCTCTTTACAGCTACAGTCTGTTAAATTCCCTGAATTAAAGGGAGTTTTCTTGCCACTACATATGTCTCGAAAAGCTTTGTCTGACTTTTATTCAGTGGTATTTTTTCAATATAACCAAAATAGATTAGAGTCAGAGCCATACTTGTGCAATCATGTGACACATAAACAAAAGATGAAAGAAGTACAACGGGCAGGTGTGCCACACACCCCTACAATTTTACAGGAATGGTGGGTGCGCCGTTCCTATGGAACCCCCCGCCAGGCTAGGAAAGGCCAAAATAAAATGTTTCAACTGCCCAAAATAACCAAATATTAAGAATGAGTAAAGAATAAGTATTGGTTACTTATGTTCTATCATACTCATAATACTCCGATACAAGCGCACCTGATCCCACTGCAGCATTGGACGTTAACCACTCATCATTAAGCCTAATAAGCCACCCAGCTACATTAATAACCTGATGCACAAATATGTTCAATCAGCATTTATCAGCATATGTAAAAACAGTCTAGTGAGTCTCCACCACTTCAATTAATTTAGCTGTGAAGTTGTCAGCTGTGTGTCTGTCAGGGTTTCAGTGATGTATTACAGCCGAAGTAAAGTTAGCAAGGGTCGGTCGAGAGTGGGAGTGTGGCGGTGAATATGAAGTCAACAGAATTATTACAGCTTGAATGCAGCAGTTCAGACTGTGTCCCGCTTATTTGACTGCGAATAAATGCTACAACTACACAAGCTAGGTTTCCATGTCTTGTTGTCATCCAGCTGATAAGTGAAGGGGGTTAGCCCCAACGTTAGCAACAACCCGGACTGCTCCAGCTCCAGTGCACTTGAGGTGGGCTAACTTTTAAGGTGAACCAGCACTTTTCTCCTTTAAGTGACAAGTTGCTCATCTGAGTCTCTTAGCTTTTTTTATCTTTAATATTTCTTTCAATGTTTTAACTAATAGCATGATTAATTATTAATATCCCTATGTAAATTCTGCTCTATATCAGGAAAACACAAGGTTGGATGTTAAAATATCAGCAACAGCATCATGTTGTATTTGTTACAGTCAGAGAGTGAGGATTATCTGATGAAATTTAAGTATTTGTACTTGGTCTGATCGGTGCATCAAATATCCATTCAGAAAGAAGCCTTTCTTTGTATAATTCTGTCTGATGCCACAATTACATCACTGTATTTACTCTCTCCTGGTGGTCGGAAACACATCAAGAAATTGGCGTCTCCTGGGTCAGCCAATTTCATTGCCACTTGTACCTTCTTACTATTGTGCTCTCTTCAGGACAGGGCTGTCTCCTGATATTGCAGACAAACCTGCTGAGAAGGCAACTTCACATTTTGGTTTAAAATGTTACTGTGAAGTCATCAGCTGCTATCTAGCAGACTGAAAATATAGAAGTTTTGTTGTCATGTTGTTGCTCTGCTGTAATAAAATTCAGCTTAATAAGTAATACATTTCACATAGTATTCTTATTACTTCTCCCCCATAGACCCAGGTCGACAGGTGAGAGAGAGTTGTCTGCATGTGCACAGGGATCTATTAGGCTGGTTTCGATAAGTATGTGAGGGATTATTTCACCTGCTGACAGCTTTTAGTCGTGCACAGAATTTAAAGAGGTTACTCTGAATCTGTTGTAATTCTCTATCCAGGGTTTGTTGCCTCACTGTCCTTGAGTTCAGATTTTGTGCAAGTTGGGGTGGCTTGAAATAAAATAGGACTATCAATCAGCCTGAGGCATTCAGAAAGTTAAAATAAAATCAAGTGGAATATTGACCTAGGCGCTGCAGACAACATAGGTATATCTTCCCTGGCTCAAAGTTTCCTGCTGCCTGAAAATATCTCCCAGTGTTCAATGAGTGACAGTTCCTCGGATGACACAAAGCTGAATTTTTAAAATGTGTTGTCTTGACTGAGGTTTGTTTATCCTCTTTAAGTATATGAACAGCTGATATGGAGGAAGGTGGATTGAGCTCATTATTAATGCAGACAGGTTTCACAGGGGCATTATTACCAACCACAGCCAGTTCCCCACACACAAATATGCTGCTGTGAAGACACGATGTATTGCTTTTTTTCTGCTTAATGAATAATAGCAGTGATGTTTTGATACGTATAGCAACATTTTTCATGAATAGCATTAACATTCTGTTTATCTTGGTTTGAAGCCAAATGTAAAGTATACACAAAGGGTGAGTTGGATTGGATGCACCGATTGATCAGCTGCTGAACGGAATCTGCCGTAGATATTTTGCCGGAAACAATTACGTGTACGTGCTGCCGCTTCATGATAGGCTTACGTCAGCACACAAGTCATTATGCCGCTGCCACACACACACACACACACACACACACACACACACACACATATATATATATATATATATATATATATATATTTTTTTTTTTTTTTTTTTTTGGGAATATTGAATTATAGTGTATTTTTCAAAAAGCAGTTAGTAGTATATGATCAAAACTGGCATCTAAAGGGTTTATTTTTAATTGTGATTAATTAAATCATGATATAAATGAAAGAAGAACCCTTTCATGAAAACAATGAAAAGAATATTTGGAAAAATATTGATCTTTCATAATTTTATTGCAGGTTATAGTTCAAAATACAAATCTTGTAGTTAATAGTACCAATGTAACTTTTTTTTAACAGGGCGTAAGGGTTAAGTTATTTTTTGGAATGGCTCTTTTAAAAGTAGTAAAAAGAAAAGATTATTGGAGGCTTGCTGTCACTTCTCTGAAAAACAAAATCTGAATCCTGAAAACTCTGATTTGGCAGGGCAGACTTATGAAAGTCAGAAATCTGAATTGACTAAGAAAACTGCAATCGGTGCATCTCTACTTTTAGTTAACATTTTATGTTATGCTTTTTCTGGACACTACAATTGTCTAGCGCTGTACATTAATACCTGTAATGTTCTATTCTGTTGCTCTAGACCAGTGTTAATCAATGCACGGCTCGTGAGCCTCTTGTGGCTCGCCAAGCTTCAATTTGTGGCAAAATAATAGGAGGGCCCTATGATTTCTGCGATGCGCAAAACGCAGACGGAATCGCAGAATTTGACAATGAAAATGGAATCCACTGTAAAACGCAGAATTTCATGGAATTTGTCAAAATCTGGATACACATTGTCGAGGGTCTCTACGGTGTTTTAGTGTAATTATCAGGCACACCGCTTCATCCAGCGTCTCTCCTCTCTGTCTGTTTCACCAAGGGGCAGGGCTGACACACACACACACACACAGTGATCGATAGTCATGTCGAAGACGTTTATTCTAACTTTTCTCTGAGTTTTGTCAACATAACAATTACTTGACCTGCAAGAATCCGTGTGATGAGCAGCTACAAACAGAATCTCATTAAAATGGAAAACACGGAATAAGGGGAAAAATAAATTGTAATGTGGAAACAATTAAACTGGATTTCATAGGGCCCTAATTACAGATAGTGTATGTTAAGCGGGATAATGAATAAGTAAGCAGATATGCTTAGTTGGAGATGGCTTTTTGTATTTTGCAGTTGAGGTGGCTCTCCTGTGGACTTTGTCTTGCAAGTGTGGCTCTACTGGGAAAAAATAGTGAGGATCACTGCTCTAGACATAAACAGTGCTAATGTAGCAATAATGTATGCCAAGCTAGCCTCATAATTAAGATTGATTGATCAATTCTATGGTCCATAAAAGTCAGAAAATAGTAAATTATTGCCGTCACAGCAACTCAAGGTGATGTCCTAAGTAGCTTATTTTTGGTTCAACCAGCATTCTCATAGAAGACCTAGAGGGTTTACAATTTCAATGACAAAATGTGGTTCAGAAATGCTTTAAAAATGTTCGCTATACCGACAAACAGAATATCTGCAGTACGCTTGTCAGAGACGATGACGGTTAAGCTTTTTGTAATTAAAAAAAAAGACTAATATGTTAAATAGATTCCTATTTGAATAACCCAAAGAATAGATGTTGTTCTGATGTAGGAGTGAAAGAATGTAGAGGAGAGGATGGTGGCAGAACTTTTCTTGTGTTTTTTACAGCAGGGTTTCTGCCAGACAGTCACCAACTGTTTTTTCTTTTTTTAACACAATCACAACCACTGAAGTGTGGCTCCCTATTACAGATACAGATATGAGTATTATCTTCTCGGCTGAGCCCTGTAGTTTTAACACAGGAGGGGCTGCATTAATTAATTATCAGTCACTTAATTATACTCTCGATGATGGGCTAAAGTTTTCAGCAGAGAAGTTTCATAGTGCAGGAGGTCAATGAATGCGGTTTCAGGCCAAAGAGAAAAGGGACACGTAGAAAACCCAGGGGAGTATAAAAGGGGAAATGAGCGAATTGATCTCTGTCACGGTTTTCATGATCTTTTGCCTGTTTGGAGCTTTGGACGATGTTGAAAGGTCAAATTCAGCCGGTGTACATTTAGGAAAAGACCTGGAAGAGCAAATACATGTTTATGTATACACACAGGCTCACACTGACGCGAACAAACACATTCCCATGCATGCACTTATCCACCCACTCGTTTGTACACAGAGACGCACACGAACGCAGCCTCCCACACACATATGCACGCAGCATAGAAATAATATCATGCACACACACACACACACACACCATGTAACATGTCACGTCCTGAGCATTTATATTAAAATTCAACCTGTCTTTTAAGTCAGCAGCAGAGAGCGTTTTTTAACCTTCACTTTTTTCACTCTGGGAGTTAAAAGGAAGCTTGGCTGGTCTGAGCACAATAAAAGAGTGATATAGCATTCAGGCCTGTACTCTCATTATCTCCTCTAATTATTTTTTGGTGTGTGTGTGCGTGCGTGTGCGTGCGTGTGCGTGTGCATGCTTGTGCATGAATGACAAAGGGTAAAGGGTGTATGCCATAAATCCTTTGATGTTTGAAGTTTTGAAGAATTTGAGCACAGTTCAATAGTATGAACTAAGACCTGCTTAAGGAGTATTTTGTGTATATCTTGTGAGAAGAAAAAGGATTGTCTTTGGGGAATAGTCGCATAATAACCCAGAAATATTCTCTGGCCTTGAGACACGGTTCGATTGGGATTCACTCGTCAATGATTCGAACGCGCAACCATTTTTGATGCATCTCAAAGTATAATATCCTCAATTTTCTGTTGTACTGCACATGACTACTTTTCCCCAATCATGAATACAAGCAGTCAGATAAATCTGAATACCAAAAACTTTTTTTTTTTTTTTAGAAAGTTCTTTCAGAGATCAGACTACAACAGTATAAACACTATAACAAGTGTGCTGTAGTCTATAAAAAATGTCCACATAGCAGCTCTAGGACAGGGCACTAAATGCCTATGGCATTTTACACTGCAGACTTTTCCTCACTCATAGCTCTTCTACTCTTACTTGGTTTGTGTCATTGCATCTCCAGACAGGGTTAACAACAACACGGTTACGGCCTACGTGCACTTTTTTCAGTTCAATAGTGTTGACAGCAGAGCATCTAATATTGGTAGAAACAAGCTAGTGGACTGCCAATTGCCATCTCTCTGCTTCACACACACACACGGTGTGTGTCAGCGCCCTCGGTGAAAAACAGAGATCAGAGGAGAGAGGGAGTAAGGGAGAGGAGAGACATACGTGACAGTAAATGACAGCAAAACGCTTTAAAGACTCACAATGTGCCGAAAGGAAACCAAACTCCTGATTATGTCACATCACTGCAATCAACGCAGAGTCGGCGCAATCGAGATATTTCCACACGATTTTGTTAAGCAAATAAAAAGCAGTATTTAAATGAGGGAAAGACAGCTCGCATTAACTTCCTAGTTGTTACATTATGACTGGGCAATACATTGATATAGTATTGCTATTGTGATATGCCTAGATATCATCTTAGATTTGCTTAGATTTACTGCATTAAAACTTGTATAACTTTCTGAACTTACCAGGCTGTTCTAGCTGTTCTATTATTTCCCTTAACCCACTTGTTATTTTATCAACATCACTGATAAATATTTTATATTTTCTGAAGGTACCAATGGTCAATCTTACAATAATGACACAATACCAATATCGAGGTATTGGGTAAAAAATGATTGTGATATTTACTTTTTTCAATATCGTCCAGCCCTATGCTGCAGTCAGTAGCACACCACGGGTTGACACTGTCTCCTAGCAACTGCGGACCTCAGTTGTCAGTCAACAGCTACCAGGGGAAATGCCTCAGAGGCCCAAGGCTAAGGCAGTTTTTCTACAAATATGTCCAAACGCAGATTTATCCAAAAACAAAATATGCTGTAGTGTCATTATACTTTATATTGCCTTATACAAAGAACACATGCAAATAATACAACATTAACTATGTCAAAATAAAATCTGAACTTGCACTGGAGCAGAGCAAAGAGGCAGTCGAGTTTTTCAAACATGTTTTTCATTTTGTCAGCACAAAACCCACAATGCTCTTGCACCGTGAGAGGGTACTAAAAAGGAGAACGATGTGCAGCAGTTGGGAGTGAAAACTTTATCTGCAGTAGTACAAACATCAAAAGAGGCATGTGGTAGCCTGCTGCTTTGATTGGACTTCATTATTTTTGCTTCATAATTTACCTCCAGCTCTCTGCAGAACAAACAACATATGCAGCTCACGTCTCCTTAACCATTCTGTCCTCCACATTTGGCATGTAGCCCTCCACTCTTCTTTATTCTGCCTTTTTTCTCCAAATCAGCCCTGCACAGTTGCTGCTGTGAGCTGCTTCCTTCTCAAGGTGCATTTTATCACAGCATGGCGGAAAAAACAGACACATTTATTTTCACGAGAGCAGTGTGCAGTGTATCAAGTTCCTTTGCAACTAGATTTAGGCAGCATTTACCATCATATTTGTGAATTTTGTGATGCTGCAGGTACATATGTTTTATGTTGTATGCTTTTCATCATTTTAAACCGTCTTCAAATGTTAAATATTTCCCTCATCCCGTAGCCTCAACTGACCCCACTCTGGTGTTCCTAGAGCTGAAAAACCAAGCAGCTGTTGTTTTTCCTCATGAGCCATTTGTTGCTGCGACAGATCCACACAAATACTCGCATCTCTCTTCTTTTTGATCCCCATCCTCTGGATATTTTTGTTTCCCTCCTTGAGAGTGTACCTAGTTGTTTAAGATTGGATTAAGCAAGGGAGGAAAGACATCCGTTGGTATCAGCAGGGGATGTATATTTATTTCTTATTTCTTCACTCAAAATGTGCTCTTACCCAAGCCTAATTTGTTTATATTTTGTTGGATTTTAACACCGTCTCCAAAGTTTTCCCCAAGGGGCTGAGAGCTTGAGTTCCCTGTGGTGGGGTGTTTGATTGATGCTGCCTCTCTCCGTCTATGTGATGTGTTCACTGATGCGGTGGTGATGGAGTGAGATACCCCTGCTGAAGCTGATCTAGTGCGCAGCTGGCCCATGTACCCCACTCGCACAGTGGCTTCGCAGTTGTTTCCCATCCCATTTTTCCTCCTCATTAAGACTTGAGGGGGTTGTTTTGGTGGTTTGGCTGGATTTACTGAGCCGTTTTCCACCCCAGGTTAGGCTTTCGCTGATACTGTACCCCACTAGAATTTAGATTTTCCTTAAAGTGAGACAGTGCAAGGAAGGAAGTTGTCAGCCATCTTCCAGCCATCCAGATTTGACCTGTAGTGTTGAGTGTTTGGCTTTGGTTAGCAGATTCTAGTGCTGGGCGGCATGACCAAAGATTTCGATCAGGGTATATTTTAAGATTTTGGTGGGTTTCATGGTATTTCACCTTTATGTAGATTTAAAGTGGCCTATTCTGCTGTCAAGAATATGTAGAATATACAAGCATTTTAATGTCATCATCAATATACTGCAGGCTTTGGTTAATATAGGTTTGGCCCCACAAAGTTATACAATATTTCAAGAAATCGGAATGCACAAAAGATTTTTATTCTGCAAACTGCAACTGCAAAAGACCTTAAATACAAAATAGATTTACCATCAATTCTGCCTTTTCAGGGAAAAACATTTTAAGCTAGTCATATAAACACTATATACTGACCTTGAAACCTGGGAACCTGTATGTTGGTCTGCAGCCAACTTCTGTGAATTATGTTGGGATAGCAGTTTGGCTGAAGTATTTTTGCCCCGGAAAAACATAACTTGGCCCCAATCCAGTGTTTTAATCATTGTTCTGAACCCAATTTTTCCTTGAAAACAACAACTCTCAGTATTTTGCTGAGGTGATGGAGTAAATTTAGTGTTAGGGTTAGAGTAAGAAGATCATAGTAAGCCAATTAGAGGCAGAATGCAGGGGAGAGTGGGCCATGTCTTTGCCATCCTAGAAAAAACACATTTGTGCACTGGTGTGATAGCATATGAGAAATCGCTAGCAAGTTCAATTTTGGATCCAGTTTGGGTCAATGAAATACCATATCTTTTGTCAACTCTGATGCTAACCAATCTGCTATCGAACCGTTTTTCCCCCCTCTCTTGTTTTGTTTTTAAAGAGCAATATTGGAAACTTTTAGGCAGCAGGCTTCTCATTTTCATCCAGAACTGACCATTACATTAACAAGATAAACATCACAGATAAGTTAATTTAGGCCTTAAATGAAACTATTGGCTGTTGTCTCATTTTAAAGTGCTCTCAGCAAGCCAGTGTCTGTGCTCAGCCAGTGTCTATTTTGGGAAGGAAACAAACATTAGTTTGTAATACCACTCTGCAACCAGAGTGAACTGTGTGTTCTTGTTGTTCAATAAGACCAACAGAGGCAATGTTTCTCAAGAAAGTTGCATCAATTTCAAGAGAATCTCACTATTAAACTCTCATTCATATCATCAACACTTTTTAGCTTATTAACTGAATAGTTCTGCATATTGCTCTCCAATATTTGAAGCATGTAGCTTGTGAAAACGATGGTTTAAAAGGAGGTGGGCTACATTATTTTATGTGTAATGTTATTCAAATAATTTTCAGTAGCTACAGGTTCATGGCATTAATTAGACTTGAACTAAACTGCAATGTTTCTGCCAAACATGGTGATTTAAAGAGTTATGGTTTTAAATGGTTTTAAAATTCAATTTCAATTGTAATTCGATAAGTGCATTTGATAATGGATTCAGATTGAATAAAATGCTATTGAACACCAACCGTAAGAATGTGATTATTGTAGTTCTGTTTATACTGTATGTATCTCTATGGAGCTACTATAAGCAGGCTTGTGTTGTGAAGCGAGAAATGGAAGTATCTGCTGTATACTGCTGTAGAGACGCCTCCGTAGGGATGGCTCATTTCATGCCTTACTGACGTCTGCCTACGCTAAATACAAATTTTAAGCAGAAGAGGTTAGCCTGTACCTGCTACCTGACCAGAACCTGAGCCTCTGCATCAATGTATGTACAGTATACTGGGCACTTTACTGAATCTCTTATACAAGTGCAACTCTAAAGCATACAGTTTGATTTAAACAAATCCTCTTGGCTGAAGAGTTCATGTTTTTGAGACAAAAGTGTGGTTATGTACAGTATTTACCCTTTTAAGGCACATATACTCACAATATATATAGTTTGCTGTCAGTAATACTGGAAAATAAAGATTCCAACTTGAAAATCATAGTAGGAAAAGGTATTTTCAGAATGAGTGGTTTTATTCAGTGATCATTTAATGCATTGACTTCTAATACGTTTCAGTTGATCCTTGCTGTGACAGTTCAGTTGCTGTTGTTACCATGAACATCCTAGAAAAACAAGACTCCAAAGACTAATCTTTTGTGCAATGTGGAACTATTCCTTTAGCGTTACCTGAGGCTGACTTTGAAGACTCGGCCAATGTTTGTTTGAATTTGCATCCAAATTAGTTTTTACATTTCCATCTTTATGTATGGCATGACAGGACTATCATTTCTAACTAGCAAATGTACTCCTAGAAAAATGCCAAACCAGTGCTCGAGATCGGCAGAGTGGGCGCAATCAGGAAGTAAGCATTGACATACATTTATTTTCTCTGGCCTGACTGTTTTGATTGGACAGGGTTTTTATAGTCCTGCCACAGCCACAGATGACATTTTTACACTTTTTTTTCATGTCAGAGCATTCAATTTATTCATTGCTATCGGTATGTTACGAGTTATGTTTGAATAGAATCACCTACTCAACCTTTAAGTCAACTTGGATTTGGGGACTTGGGGAGATTCAGCACACTACTCAGAGATTCAAATCAGCCATTTTAGTTTGGATTTCTGACACTTTTAATAAGGGTACTATCTGAAGCTTATGATAAAGCAGCTCAAAAGAGCTGAAATCAGATGGACAAGAACTGCAGAGCCAGTTGTCTTTAAAGAAATACTGAACCCAGGTGATTTGATAGTTTACATTTTTAATTGTGATCTGACCACTTTAGACAGAGTAGCAGTATCAATTTTGGTATCAGCCTCCAGTATTGGTTGGGCCTTAGTGAGGGACTAACCCGGACCCTGGTGCACCTTAACGGCAGAGTTGGTCATTTGGAAAAATCACAGAGACTTTGACTTTGAACACATTGCCGAACCGAAATAGTCCCGCCTCCTTCGTTCAGACCCCTGTTCAAAGCCGCTCCCCCAGAACGAGTGCTCGGGTTCAGCAGAGTGCGCGCAGTCAGGAAGTAAGCATTGACAAACAGGCAGGCCATCCAATTATTTTCTCCAGCCTGACTTTTTTGATTGGACTGGGTTTTTACAGTCCTACCATGGCCACAGATGATATTTTTTATTTATTTTTTGTCAGAGCATTTCATGTATTTATTACGGAATGTTACGAGTATTTCAAATAATAACAAAAAGTCTTTCTGAATAGAATCACCTACTCAACCTTTAAGTTTGCTTCTAAAAAGGTGGAGAATCCATCACAGAAGTGTGAAATAAGCCAGTTTATAATGATATAGAATGTTCACGGCCATCTTCATTTGCATGTCAAGACCTTTATTTGTGTATTGGCTTTATTACCCCGGAAGGGGCACTGAGTCATCCTCCTCCTCACTCGTATCTTTTTCCCACAGCATAATTTAACTCAAACACCTGATCAACAGCTTTCTAGAATACCTACACAGCATATGATTCAGCAGGCATCAGCCGAGGAAAATAACTAGATAGAATGTGAATCTGCTCTCTGTAGGTAGCCTCATAAAAGAGCCTGTTAGTCACATGTCGTTATGGTTTGACAAGTGATTTCTTTTCGTAGTTGTCGTATGTAAATCTTCACTCTCTTCTGTTGATTGCAGCCCATATGTATCACACAGGCAGATTGTCTCCTGGGGAAACCAAGGCTCCATTATGTGATTGTAAATTCTTTCACTTTGTTATCTAAAGTGTGTTATTTTATCTTTTTTTTATTAAAAAGATGCATATGTCACCAAGACACAGTAGGACAGTGCTGAATAACCCTTCAGCTCATAACCATTCAGAACAGCTGCCAAGTAAGCATTCATTGTGAATGGTTGTTTCACTGTTGCTCTCTCTTCAGTGTTGATTTCACATGGTAGCTACAGTCTCACAGAGAGAATGCTCATTCTTCCAACACTGTATTATGAAGTATTTAGTATTCAGTATTATGAAACAATTGTCGCAGATTCATTTTCAGTCAATTCAGTAATCAATTATGGTCTTATTATTTCGGCATGTCTTAGCCGTTAGTCATTAAAAATGAATTGTATCAAAATTCAGATCTAGCTGTTTGTTACATTTTATTCATCTGATCTATTGTAACAATTCTTACTGCTGCAAAAAAAGAAGCCAAACCACAAGCTTGATAATTAAATAGCTTGACCTTTTGACTCCACAGACATTTGCTCTACATTTTTAAACCATTTTGTATACCAATCACTTGTTTGTAATGCCCACGTAGAAAGTATTTTACATTAAATTACTTGTTTGGAGAGTGTGGCACAGTGGATAAAAACAGAAAGTGTATCTGCAGCAAAGATTGAAGGCAAAATTACTTCCTGGCTTAAGATTTTTCTTCCACTAAAACAGGACCTTTTCTGAAGACACACAGAAGCTGTTCTGTTGAAGCACCTCAAACCTCGGCTTGTTCTCTTCCTGACAAAAGGAAAAACATATTAAATCTTTTTTTTCCTTGCATGTCTCTAAATGATAAATTTCAACATTTAATAATTACACCTGAACCTGATTAAACCACTGCTCTCCCTGAATATGAGGGACATACAACTGGATGTACCACATTAGGTTGTATTAGAAATATATCTGCAAAATGTGCTTCCATTCTTTGCTGAACCTTCAATCATGAATGCTGAGAGAGTCGACAAGACACAACGAGACCAGCCTCATAATTAGGAAGGACTCAAAAAAACAATTTCACCAGTGCTGCTGAAATAATTAGCCTAATGAGGTTCAAATAACAGCAATGCCTCTCTTATTATCTCCCTGTATTTTCCTATACGTATGTATATGTATATCATATATAGGCATGTACTGATATGTGTTCAATTTATGTGTGTTTATTTATGCCAAGGCAAAATTATTGCAGTTGCACTGAGATGAAACCTCAGAATACAGAAGCTTCTCTGGGGTACATTATGAAGTGAAAGCTGAAGGATTGTTTCGCTGATGCTAGAACACATTTTTGTTTCTGCCCCGATAATGCCTGATTTAAATATTTCATCTCCTTCTTCTGTTTGTTTATGACATGAAGAGTCTGTCTTATTACTGATAGGCATCAAAAATGAAGCAAAATTACAACTGATGATTTATTACAATTATTATTATCAACTGTTTTTGTAATCTCCCATATCAAGTGGCTTTGCATGAGCTGTTTACATCCCCTTGCATGAAATGAGCCAGCATTTCTGAGTCTTCTTTCAACTAATCTGTTGTTGTTGGTTTTCGTAATGACCTTTTTGCTCAGGACAGCACTGACTGTAATGAAAATGATCAGAGTCCCTCTGAGAAACCCACTCACAAACATAAATCCAAACAGAAGAAACAGTAGAAAGAAGGGAAAGCATCATTTGGACATACATTTCCAAAATTAAAATGTGATATATTTCAGTAGTCTGAAATCCTCTAAAACACATAAACATCATCCCTATAAAAGAACACAAAGCAAAATAATGATCAGAGGAGGGAAATAGACACTGCCATGTCCCTGCATCAGATGCAAGAAAGACAGAGTTCCCTGATGAAGCCCTTCAGAGAGTCAGCCATTGTCAAGATACACAAATTGACATACTGCACTGCACAGTCTCTTGAATATCGACTGGACCACTATTCAAATAGTAGGCTTTCTCTCTCCAGCAAATAAAAATATGATATTGATATTGCCTTATATCACATGCTAAAGGTATCAGGCAACATGGCATTCAGACATCCCTTATTAATACATATAAAAACTGAAAGCAACCCTCAGTGGTGCAACCGATTTCAATTAGTCACACCTTTGCGGTTATTCGTGGCACAACAAACAAGTCAGCAGTGTCCCATTTTTTGCGTGAGAAATCGGTCTTGCCTAATGGCTGGTATTGGTGGAGCATTGGTGAGTCATTCATGTCACAAGTCAAAGCAAATAAGGTGAGATCTGTATGTTTCATCAGATTATGCTTGTTTGTACAGTAAACCAAAAGGATGGTACAGGAATCTTCTAACATGGCGATGTTTTTCCTGTGTGTCTGTCGGGGCAAAGCCATCTCTCTGTAGCTATATAAATAAACAGCACCAGCCACCATCATGAGAATTCTCATCCATATGAAACACAACACAAGCTCAGTGAAATGGATACCTTGTGTTGGATATTTAATCAATGACAACAAGTTAATTGTTGGACTTGTGAGAATTTGTGCTGTTTGAGTCTTGCGATTGTGACTAGTTATCTTCCAACATGATACAATCCATCCATTTCCAGGTAGACACGATCATACTGTTAATCGTAATTAAGCTAATGATGACAAGATTAGATTCTCATTATATGGATGCCTGGAGAAATGAAAGATAACAGCATAAACTCGACAAGTTAAAAAGATGAAAAGAAGAGTACTGGCAGTTTATGACAAAGACAAAGAGAAATGGAAATTGTGGTGTCAATTTAATGAATCATGAATTTTGCATAATCACTTAGTGGTAGAAGTGTTACCGACAAGGGGGAACATTCCTCCTCATGAATATCTAATTGACCTTGTGGTAGAAAGAATTAAGAGATCACAGACTGAAAACTTCCTGAAATTGCTAATTGTTTATATCTACATTACACACCTTTTCAGTTGCAAAGAGCCAACATTTTTAATATATCATGAGGCTGATTTTCGACCCCCGGATTGTCACTTTGCCATCAGCAATCGGTGTGTCATATGTTACGCTTTTATTATTAACCTTTTGATGGATGTGTGCTGAGAAAACATTAAAATGTAAATTCCATTCAATTCTATTTCCTGAGTCGCCATGCCACAACTGCTGCTGAGGCACCTTATCTTTTAAAGCTTAATCATCTCTCATCATATGTAGCCTCTGCCTGCTGTAAAAGGTGGTCATGGGGGCCAAAACCATTAAAGAG
Source organism: Eutrigla gurnardus (assembly GCF_963514095.1). Classification (NCBI taxonomy): domain Eukaryota; kingdom Metazoa; phylum Chordata; class Actinopteri; order Perciformes; family Triglidae; genus Eutrigla; species Eutrigla gurnardus. Next base: position 16,429,922 of record NC_139918.1, read on the forward strand.
TACTCCTCACTCATGCATCTTACCCATTTAAGTACCCGTATTTCTCACCATCATATTTTCAGTTCACATATAATTAGAGTCGCACAGCAGAACCCACCCCTTCACCTTTTCCAGAGAAAATCCTTAGACTCAACCATAGTAAATCTTCACCAAGGGTCCCTGCGCTACGCTGCTTTAAATCACAGACCTGCCCATCGACATGTTTCTATAAATAGCCTGCTGGGTTTGTACAACTGAGCCTTTACACTGATGGCAGACATGACACGGGCGCATACTTCCCTTACAATGAATAACAAGAAATGCCTCTTGCTTATTTCCTCACTGCCTTCAGCCTTTCCTTTGGAAGGGGTTATTTTCATGTTATATTCAATCAACATCATCAATTTAATTTGACACTAGTAAAATAATTTCAACATTGATAATGTTGCTGGAAGTGTTACATAAGCAATACAGATAATTTCAGAGATTGTTTTCAATATCGTGTGATCTTTTACATTTTTATGACAAGTTGTGAACATCAGGTATCTTAATTTGACTCATAATGATTTATATTTTTAAATTAAACGGTTGGAAGAGTTCGGTTGTTTTCATCCATTCAGTGTCCTTAAATAAAAAAGAAAAGAAAAGGGTGGCTATGCTATGATTATACTCAATCTCCTGGAGCAATCACGATGTAGACATGTGTTCAATAGAAAGAGTGGTTTGCCTCGGGCACGACCTGATTGTATTGTTTCCTTTCAATTGATTTGAGGAGGGGGGGGCTCAAAAGGCATCATATAAGTTGGCCAGAGGATAAACACATCCACTGCAGCAGAGTGTTTATTCTTCAAAACACAGTATTTGTATATGTGGTTAAGCAGGGGGCTGCACGGTGGTGTAGTGGGTAGCACTGTCGCCTCACAGCGAGAGGGTCCTGGGTTCGATTCCCGGGTCGGCCCGGGTTCCTTCTGTGTGGAGTTTGCATGTTCTCCCCGTGTAAGCGTGGGTTCTCTCCGGGTTCTCCGGCTTCCTCCCACAGTCCAAAGACATGCAGGATGGGGATAGGTTGATTGGTGACTCTAAATTGCCCGTAGGTGTGAATGTGAGTGTGAATGGTTGTCTGTCTCTACATGTCGGCCCTGTGATAGACTGGCGTCCTGTCCAGGGTGTACCCCGCCTTCGCCCAATGTCAGCTGGGATCGGCTCCAGCCCCCCCGCGACCCTAAATACAGGATAAGCGGTAGAAAATGGATGGATGGATGGATGGTTAAGCAGGGCTTGAAGACCTCCGGCACGGTGCCGGAAATCCGGCGTAGCAATATTTTGGTGAAGTGTTTTTTTTTTTTTTTTTAACTGTAACCAGTCGTTTAAAGTGATAGTTCCAACTACCAATGGTACTCAAGGTAACCAAGGAGTTCTAGCCAATCAGAGCAGAGTAGGGCGGGCCTTAAGTTTCCAGGCACCTCGGACCGGGACAACGTAGCCAGAGCGATTGATAACATCAGCCCAAAGGCAGCCCTGCACACTTTTCATTCAGACAAACTAATGCGACTGCCACAGTTGTTAGATTTCATCAATGAGACCAACATTAATCTAATAAAAAGAATTTAACCAGCCAGCGGCAAACCTCTAAAAGCGTGCGGATAAGTTACTTGGCTCGTTTTTCTCCCCCGGGATGACGACAGAGGTTGGCCCTGGGCGATCAGATCAGTAGACCGGCGCTGCCGCCGCTGTGACAGCCGTTGCCCTGGTCACCGGTCGCGGCTCCCACAGACTCTGCACTGGATTAAACTGTGACTTTCTCGCATGAAAAATATTAAAACTGTGACGTGTTAACAGCGCTAAAGCCAGAATTAAAACAGCTTTTAGCAGCTTTACTGCTATCGCTGTCGATTGCCGCGAACTAGCGATAGCGATGCTCATAGGCGTAATTTATGGGGGGGATGGGTGGGTTGCAACCCACCCAATAATCCAAACCAGCCACCACAACCCACCCAATATGATATCACAATTATTGATATTGAATGTTCAGCATTATAATCACAACAGTGTGGTAGATTTTCTCAATTTACCAGTAAAAAATAGTGACGTTTGTCTGTGCCCCCTCCCGCTCTGAGATTTGGTTTCGCCCACCTTGCCGGACCTGCGCTTCTCTACTGTCTCTCCGGTCTCTCCCGGTCTCTCCCCGCATCAGCGGTGGTATGAAGAAAGCACGCGAAAAAAAGCAAAAGAACAAAAGTATCTTCCCAACAGGAGGTAGCTACTGCTAGGGCTCCAGTGCCACCACTAACGGTTGCCCCCCCCCCCCCCCCCAGCCGGCGAGTTCGACAGTGCGTGTGCGTATAGCCCCGTTCACATACGTCGCTACTCGCCCGTCACTCGCTTTCTCGCTGAATTCTACTCGCTGGCAAAAAAAAACTCACTGCCGCCGGCGGCGACTTCAAGCGACAACTCTCTGTGGAACTCTCTGTTGACGGCAACTGTCGATCATCTCTATTCTACATTGTGATTGGTACTCGCTTCACTCGCATCGCAGAAAGTTAAAATTATTTGATCTCCGATCGACCACATCGCATCGCCTGGCCTGGACACATTCCGCTAGAACACATTCACATTCATTGACAGTTGTCGCTCAGAGATGGGCGAGTGACGACGTATGTGAACGAGGCTTCAGTCAAAACCAAAACACCAAGGAAGGCTGAGGAATAGTCACCCACTTTTATTATTATTATTATTATTATTATTATTATTATTATTATTATTATTATTATTATTATTATTATCATTATTAATAATAATAATAATAATAATAATAAACAAATTGTGTTTTAGTCATTTTTGTTCTCATCTTTTCTTGAATGCTTAAACTCCTCAACCCCATTTAGTATGTCAACATTTGTATCAGTACCAGCAGTTTTTAAGAAATTGGTCAGTAATTGATATGTCATATTTCGTTTCTCAGAATTCACCAAATTGATGCATTAAAATGAAATTATTCAAAATTTTCTCCCGGGGGGGGCATGCCCCCGGACCCCCCTAGAGGATCGCAATCCCCCCACCATAGTCTCCAAAGATCCTGTGGGAAACACTACAAACCCATTTGTAATCGGGACAAAATACTTAAAGTTAGAGACAATTAAGGACCATGAGTCCTAACAAGAACACTTGCACACACTTTGTACGTTCAAGACCCATTTTTATGCATTTTCTGAGTCGGTCAACTTTATTTTAGGCACAAACTATATATCTGGGCTGGTAAACCCAAACCTGCCGCAGTGGCTGGTGGCCAAAGAATATATATATATATATATACACACACCTGCTTCACAGGTGGAAATCTCAACCACCCCAATGTTCAACTCAAAGTTACGCTAATTTCTGAGGTATTATACGTTAGCATTAAGCTAGCGGACTTTATGCTTAGTGATACTGGCTGTGTGTGTTTTGAATGTTGTTTCAAACTATAATGTGGGTTTACTCTCAAAGTGCACCAGATTAATTCATTTAGATTGCAAATGTTCAGAATTTTCTTCTCCCCAATGCATAAAAAAATTTCAGGCACAGGATTTTTTCCTGCTTCAAGCCCTGGTTAAGTGTATACGTGGTTAAGTGTGGGGTTTTAGAGATTTGTAGATAGAACTGTGGATCGCTCACAGAAACCATACTGAACATCATCATGAGCCCTTACGGTTTGAACTTTGTGAGTACTATTGTACTATTATACTACTGTATGTTTTCATGTCAATTGTCATTGTTAAATTAATCGGAGATACACGTGATGATGAGGCCAAAACCTGTACTGTATTAGTAGTGAAAAGTAGTTACGAAAATCAGTTTTTACCCTCTTTTTACCCTTCAAATCTGAATCAGTTGTGTCCAGCGTTTGCTATATGGATCTACTTTACATAGTGACTGCGGCAATAAGTAAGACCCCAGCCTGACACACCATGCCCACACATTGCTGTGTGTGTAGGAGGGGGATTGGATGACAAGTCCAGGATATATAGTGCTCGACTCAAGCTTGCTTGGTATTCCTGTGTATTTCAAAAGCCCCATAATTCACACAGAAAGGTGGTTTTTATGTGTAAGTCCCGCAGTATGCAGCCTACAGTCAACAGGGGCGTTTCATGTTGCATTGTAACGCATGAAATTCCTACCAGCTGTGATAGCTACAACAGCAACGAGATGGATGAAGAGGTCTTTGTGCTGCATCTATTTGATTTCCCCACCCCCCAGAGCTACACACAGGAGCCATCTCCAGCTAATGATCCTTCACAAATTAAAAAGCTGCAGCCCTGAAACCAAAGTCATCCCCTCCCATCCATCAAAACATGCCTATCACTGGGCCAGTCTGTATTAGGAGTGACCTAATCCTGTGTTTCTCTTCTCACACCCTAATGACACACTGCATAAGTTATCAGTGGGAAGGGACAAAGAGATCTAAAGACCAATTTATCACAGCCCTTCAATGAGTTTGGACGGATTGAGCATCTGATTCGTGGACAAAAAAAAGGTCTATATACTGTATAGATGCCAATGATTATGTGTGTAATTGTCTCTTAGCTGCCCAGTGGTTACACCGATCAATCGATGTAGATTTGAAGTGGTGTAGCTAACATACCTCATTAGGACTTAGCTCCTCTCTTTTCCTTCTCTCACAGTTCACTAGATGTGGTTGCGGCATCAGAGAAAATTATTTTATTCAAATTAGAGCCTCGGTTCGTACGGACACATGGCAGTACATGGCTTTGAATTTTCTGTCGCCCACAGATATGGCCTAAGAGCATTTATCATGGCTGGACAGACTTGTGTGCCTTCCTGTGTGCTATTGGTCATGGAGGCTTGGGAGTAATAGGTGGAAAGCAAAGTCCTCTTCCACTGCCATGTACCAACACCCCTCACAGGCACCCAGACCCACTGTAATCTCTCACACGAGTGAACTTAAATTAAACTGGAATTCTCAGGTGTCAGAAATGTATGAGCTGCCCCTCTTCAATCGCCAGTTGAACTCCTTATAAGCACTTATTGTTTGGGGGGTGTTTTTTGCCCTAAAGCACACACACATCTTATACACTAGGATAAAGTTTGCTTCACATGAGATAAATCAGCATCCTTAGACGCCACAGCACAACATGAATGACAGTCATCATTTATTAATGTTCAGTCTGCTATGCAATTACATTCAAATATTTAGTTTGAATTTGATTGCTTGAGTCATCTCACAATTAATGTGACGCAATGTGACATCAGTGAGAATGGAAAAGAAATCAAATTTCACAGAACACAGACTTCACAAGTGTCCGTCGAGACCTAATCGGGTGGCTTGCCTCTGCTGACAGGAGCAGATCTGGAATAGGACAGATAAATAGCTTGTTTGTCTACACTAACGAATGATTTGTGGCTCAGTAGCTCTATGATGGAAAACACACTGTGTGTGTGCGCGCGTGCTTGTGCTTCCCACACATTGTCATTAGAATTTACAAGCAGCACTATATTCATCACTTCATTAGTCTCTTATTTCCCAGGTCTGACTTCAGTCAAAAGCTGTATGCAATACAGCTGCGTTAGGTGTGTATTATTCTGTGTTCTGCAGTTCTTTAAGATTGATCTACAAGCTGCAACCACGATGTATGGAGAGTTATTGTTGTGAAACAAAAATAAGTATAACTGAGAAGTTGTTTTTGCCATGAGTACTTTCACACAGAACAAGCATATTAGGCGGCAATGTCGTTTTTTCAGATAGAGATTGATTTTTCTGAGCTTTCACACGGAGAATACAGGCATCAACCAATAACATATACTATACTATATTGTACAACAACACAGAGGCACCTTGGTCTGAATATGGTTTATTGATATGGCCATATCTGACAATTCCAATGATAATGATGATACAAATAATAATAGTTGTATTCATAGACCACTTTTCAAGCAATAAAAACATACACATTAAAAGAAAGTAAATGATAAAGGACAAAACGCATACATAAATACATGAAACAAACTAAACATTATTGTCTTTGTAAAGGTAGCATTTATGGCTGAGCTGTTGTATTGGATTGCATTAGATTAACAGTTGTAGTCATTAAATTATATTTTCTATCTCCTATCAATGAATCACACAATTGCACTTTTCCACAATACTGTATCTTTGGCTAAATAAACAATGCCACCTGCTGCCAGCCTCTATTAATTGAATCTGGGCACAAAACTGTGTCAGCGAACTAAGTGACATTTCATTTTGTTGTCATAACCAAATAGATCACTTAATTAACTGTGAGAAATGTCAAATATACAACAGTGGGAGCACAAATAATTTTAATGCGTGTCTTCAGATGTAGGAACAGGCCTCTAGCATCATAGCTTAAGGGTCTATCAGTATGTTTTCCACACACACACAGGTTAGGTCCTCGTCTCAGTAAAGTTGTTGCTGTTCAGCAAGGATACCTGTACAACAGTGCTATGATCAAAGTGCTAAAGGTAACAACATAGAAGTTTTTTTTTTTTGTGTGAAATTGAGTCATGCTATGCAGAGTCGTGGTGAAGTCTGAACAGGTGAGTCTTGAGCTGAATTGGAGGAGCGAAGCACTCGCGTCGGGGCGTGTGGTTTGACGAGTGTTTGGAGGTAGATGGGTGCTGTTCCATTGGTGGCCTAGAGGGGCAGTTCCATCATCTTGAATTGGATGCGTGCTGCAACAGGGAGCCAGTGGAGGTCACGGAGGAGGGGGGTCACATGGGAGAATTTAGGTAGATTGAAGACAAGGCATGCAGCAGCATTCTGGATACGCTGCAATGGTTTAGTCGCCGAGGCTGGAAATTCCAGCCAAGAGAGAGCTGCAGTAGTCAAGACAGGAGATCACCAGTGGACCAGGAGTTGCATCCTTTGTGAGGAAAGACTGGATACTGCGGATGTTGTAGTAGAGGGCAACTCTGCAGGATATATATATATATATATATATATATATATATATATATATATATATATATATAGTGTGTGTGTGTGTGTGTGATGGCAATGCGGCTGTTGAATTTTGAAAGTCTCCCTCGCTGTTCAAGTAGCAGGGGTGAGTTCTTGTAGACTACTACCTGGGGGGTGAAGTAGGGACTGTGTTGGTAGCAGACGATTGGTGGATGAACAGTGGAGATGTGTAGCAGATAGCTCTGAGGCACACAGGAGAGCTTGTTAAGGAGGTAGCCGAAAAGGATAATGGAAGCTTCTCACTTCACTGTCTGCTAAAGGGCCTGGACAAAAAGGGGGGAAAAAAATCTGCTCTGAGAATAGACATGCCCTCAACACAATGGGCTCTGGTACTGTTTGTTAGTCAGCCTCCCCTCCCCAAATTAAAATCATATGGCTCTGTAACAGCTGCCAGTGTGTTTTTTTTTTCTGTAGAGCTGAAGTTATCACTTCACAGACATGTTCTGGACACAGAGGCCAGAGAGCTGAAAGGCAGAAAAAGCTGTCAAGAGGTGGAGGGAACAACAGAGCAACAGTACAGCAGGAGAGGTCAGGCACTGTCGTTTATTTCTCTCAAACAATCGTCCTTTCTGTTTCTCTGTCATTTGTATCTCCAAAGCATGTGACAGCAACTATAAAACAACGAAATAGTGTTGAACATGTTCCATATGTATGTCTTGGAGTCCTTGCCTTTGTCATACTTGGTTAACCATCAGAAAGGCTGATTGAGTTCATCCCATGGGGAATAAGGGAAATGGGACTCAGCAGGGTGTTCTTGTGGATTAATGTCACAGGTTGTAGCTGAGTGATTGTTTCCTTGCCCAATTTAATTGAATTCCTCATGCTTCATACACAGCCATTACAGGCCGAAGATAGCCTGATTAGTTAAGTCAAGCCTGTACCCCGGTGACAGTTCTTTGCCACACCAAATGATCAGGGAATAGGAAATGGGGAAAGATTCTTGCAATCAGTAAAAATACAGACTTTAACGCCATTGATTGCCCAGCCGACTTATGTGCCCATTTATTTAGTCTCCCAGCTTAAAGTTGCCTGTCAGATATATGGAAAGAAGGTAATTGGGTTCAGTGTGTTGTTCACACATCTCTGGCACAGCTCAGAGGAGACCACACAAGTTTTCAACTGTTTATTAAATAAACTGAAAGATAATATCAAATATGTAAATAAGTAACATCAGGAGTGTTTGAATAGAGAATGCCTCTATTGTCGTTGCACATTGTTGGAGATTTGCTGTAAATCTCCAAAACATACACTTATATATACACCCACACACACACACACACTTTCTAAATAATAGTGGAGATAAGATATGTGCTGATAAAATAAGTGCATAGTAAAAAGATAAATAGTATTTCTTGATTTTGTTTGAGGTTATTTATAAAATAGCTAATAACTTATAACTTATAAGTATTGTATCTATTCTGGAACTAACTAGAAGCTGTGGCAAAGACCAAACAACATGTTAAATGGAGCTTGTGTAGTAATTTGCAGCAGTAGTTTTGAGAGAAACTATTTTTTAATTGTTTATTTATTTTCATTATAACACTGCATCTGCTCATGACAGCTCAGATATGGTTGTTGTATTTTTGTGCTTAGGGTAAGGCAATTCAAAGTACTGGAAACATTGCGGCCTTGGTAAATATTGAAGTCAATGCTGACACAAGAAGGGAAATATTCCCTTTCTCAGTGTTAAACTAAAACCACAATCTTGCCCTTACCGGTAACCAAAGAATTTCAGCAGCCATTAAGCTGTCTCACACCAAGCACAGATGTTTGTCCAAAAAATATGCATGCAAATGCATAAAAACGGATCTTGGGTTTTTGTGAATGCATCCCCTCTATGGGAAAGGATATTCAGACACACCTTGATTTCAGCATCTTTCGGCCTGTAGAAATATATATTTGCCCAATGAAATCTTTTGATCCAAGCCATATCATACCTCCAGGTAGCTTGCTGCTAAAATGGGAGAACGTCTTATAAATTTGGTTTCTCAGCATCCACTATTGGATGACGACTTAAGATCGCCCAGCAGCTGGGATATGATGCATATTGTAATGTGCCATTAAATTTGGAGTTCTGACATAAGTTTATGTATTGTGTAGTTAACATTAGCATTTTTTGGGGGACGAAAACGGAACACTACAACACAGATCATTTGCAGCAGATCCGGTTAGCAAAGTTATCAAGCAGAATATTTACATGCAGAATTTCCATACTCCCCATTGCATTTTTACATTGCACTAGCGAGAAGCTGCTTTAAGCCTGACCACATGCAT
>NC_139918.1:17039353-17431853 GCF_963514095.1 Eutrigla gurnardus
AAGACAATAAAAGTGTTAACTGTAAGATTGCAACACAGAGAGAATTAAAATAAAATGTAATTGTAAACCCAAGAATCAAAGCCTCATCAAATGTGTTCTTGAGAAATCCCACTCCCAGGGAATTAAACCTTACTAGGATTCAAAACTCAGTGATTGTGCAGCATACGGAGCGTTTGACTAAATTTACTACATCGACATACAACTTTTGCTGCCCTATATCACCATGTTGGAAGCATTTGTGTGGAACACAAAACTAAAACTCTAAGCCTGATGTTGTGAACACATGAGGAGCAACACAGCAACGGGCTAGAAGCCGGTGACATGAAGCTACACACTCATACCTGACACTTGTTGCTGCATGAAATGCTACAAATCAAAGTTGCTGGTCTTCAATGATGCAATGAATTGTCAACAAATCATTTTTGTTTGACCCTGTTTCGTTCCATCTAAAAAAATAATGTAAGCCAATCTCCAGTGTTGTTTAATGGCACCATATCAACGAGCGCTTCAGCAACACTTCGACAGCGACTAGCTGACAACGTAGGTGGCCATGCTTGCTCGTTCCTAGTGTGACCATAGCATCAGAGTTCAAATTGGGACCCGCATGGCTAGAAGACGTTGGACCCTTCAGCTAGAGGAACCCAAGTTCAACTTGTGTGTGCAGACATCTCCTTGTCTTTGAGCTAGGCACTGAATATTCACTTTGCTCCAGGGTTGCTGTTCTTCAGCTCAACCTTCACTCTGACCTTCAATATCAAAAGATAATCTCCCTACAGGGATATATAAAGTATCCCATTCACTATCGTTATGAGGTTTTAAGATGAAAAACACCTGCTTGAAAGCTCCCACGAAGAAAATGATCCCCTTCTGGTCAATATAGCACCTTCACTTAGAGCATGCAAAAACCTTAATTTCTTTCACAGACAGGCAATAAATTACCATGACATCAGGATTGAAACTCAAAACAGCCTGCTTCAGACGTGTCCTTATCTGCCTTTCCCATCTCGTCTCTCCTCCACCTCTACAGGTGACGGAGATCCAGGACTGGAGTGCAGCCAGCCCTCACAGCGCTGCCTACGTACTGTGGGACAATGGGGCCAAGAACCTGTACAGAGTCGGCTTTGAGGGAATGGTGAGCAAAACTTCTAAACTGACCCTCTCGCTGAGACAAACACACACACACACACCGACACAGACAGAGCCTCACAAAAGATCAGCTGTCAGGTGGCTTTTGTGTTTGACCGCTGGGCTGAGGCTCTTTCTTTTGCTGCCAGGCCTTTGTGAGAGCCACGCAGCCAGCATGAGTAAGGCGCCATTGTAAAGGCAGCTGGAAGGGGAAGGTATCTGCATGATAAAGGCAATCTGTTCTGTCTGCTTTTTAGGGGGAGAGAGTGAACATGGAGGTCAACTTTAGAGAAGGGGGGTTGTTGTGGGCTCAGCTACACACGCGTCTCAAATGAAGAGCGTCTTCGTCATTGGTGGAGACTCCCCTTGCCTTTTTACAAAAGAGGCCAATTGGGTTTCTCGGTTGCATAACAGATTTGTCCTTTGTTATTTTAATAGGCTGATACGGAAGTAGATGGCATCTGCCTCTGGACTAAGTAAATCATGGCTTCGACCCCCCATCTTGACTGTTTTGTGGCTTTGTTGCTTATTTAAATGATCAAATTCTGCTTACAACTGCATATTAGGGTATGTTCCAAATGCCTGCAGCGCCAACACCTTTTCCTGTTTGGTAATGTCTGCTTTGTGCTCAAAGCATCCTAAGATTAAGAGTCTCGCAGGTTGGATACAGTAGGATAGACTGAGTTATTCATTTGTTGGGACTTGTACTGAGGACTTTAATATCAGTTCAGAAGAATGTTTGCTCTGCCTCATGATCATCCCTGCTCTCCTACTTTGCCCATCTGAGTCATCACAAATTATATGATGTTTTCTCTCTGTTGCTATGTAGTGTTTCAGTGACCTGCCTACCCTTAGGGCACTTATATTGTTGGTATTTTAGATTACACTGACACTACAGCTTGAAAATCTCTGTTTTATTATTTGTGATAATAAAACTCATCCTTTAATTAAATTACCATGGGCAATTATCTAACCCCTTCCCTCTTTTCTCTCTCAGTCGGATCTGAAATGTGTCCAGGATGCCAAAGGCGGCTCTTTCTACAGAGATCACTGTCCCGTTTTAGGTAAGTAAGCCAGTGATCTGTGTCCACCATCATTATTGCACCAATTCTCTCATCTATCGTTCTGGTGCAGTGAATCCAAGGGCATTTGGGGAGTTTGACTTGCAGTTAATCTTGTTTGACCAGTAGATGGCAGTGCTACATAGTCACCTGGCTGCCAAGTACAGGCTCAGGTCATGCAGAGTATTCCAAGAATTCCAGGAATGAATTGTCTCTGGATTCAACACTGCAGCAGAAGTCTCTCAATAGGGTTGATAGTGTCATTATTCATAGATAGCAGTACTTAGTACTTGCGGGAATACTTTACATCTGTTTTATTTTTACACATTTTCAACCACATATATGCTTAAAGATGTGTTTTACAATTTCCTCCCCAATTCATCAGAATGTATTTCTCTAAAATGGATTGCCCTATATTTATGTTAATGCTCATTTTTAAATTACTATTCTACTATAAATTGTTTATGTGCAAAAGTAATTGCTTTTCTAAACACTTTTATTAATGCAAATGTTATTATTAATGGACCTAACTTTCCCTTCATCTTCCAGGTGAACAGAATGGCAACAGAAATCCTGGAGGTCTCCAGATTGGTGACCTGGTCAACATCGACTTAGACCTAGAGATCGTTCAGTCCCTCCAACATGGCCATGGTGGGTGGACTGACGGCATGTTTGAGACGCTCACCACTACCGGCACAGTATGTGGCATCGATGAAGATCACGACATTGTGGTTCAGTACCCCAGTGGGAACAGGTGAGTCCCTAGAAAGACTAGATCAGAGTTATTGGCTGCGAATAAGTGGAACCAATGAAACTGCATCTCATCACCGTAGTTTCCCATAAATTGAGTTTTATATAACCCTTATCACGTCAGCTCAGTCAAAAGCCGCCAAACACTAGGCACGTCTTTACTAGAAGGGTGAAATTATGGGTTTGTAACACTTGAGAGAAGAGCCTCGCTAAAATTACTGGTCAATTTGTAGTAAAATATAATTAAAAAGTGGATCTTCTTAGCACCTTAGCTGCTAATTTTCAATCTTCTTTTAGTATTCATAAAATGCTATCTCAGACTCTGTCTGACATTCATTATTTAAACACGATATTTTCTTTATTTTATTATGTATTTTTTTTTACTTATTACTTACTAATTCCCCAAATCTTCCATGCCATTGCTCAGAATCTATACTTGGTCAGGTATCGTCTTTTATGAATTGTTAGCGCATTAGTCTGAGTTGTTTGAATGTATTAATTTCTGTATCCTCAGATGGACGTTTAACCCAGCCGTGCTGACAAAGGCCAATGTGGTGCGCAGCGGTGATGCAGCAGCCGGGGCAGAGGGAGGTACTTCCCAGTTCATAGTGGGAGACCTCGTCCAGATTTGCTATGACATCGACCGCATCAAACTGCTACAAAGAGGCCATGGAGAGTGGGCAGAGGCAATGCTACCTGTAAGAGTCTGAAAGATGTTCACGCTCATTGTGCAAATTGAACCGACCTCGCAAGGGGCCTTCTTTATTTAAATGTCAATTTAAATTTTATGCTAAAATATTCATGTATAAAATGTAGTATAACACCAAATGAAACCATCCAACGTACTGCTGCTGGAGAGTTATGTGAATGACGGAACATCTTTTAATTTCAACTACACTCCAGTGGATAGTTTCATTTCAACCTGACGAGAAAAATCTGTGTTATGCTCGGTTCTTGAAAATATTAGAAAATGATTGCTGTTGATATTGACACTGCCTCTGACAATTTGTATGCAAGAGGCTTCTATACATTAGGCTCAATTAATTTATCTGCGTTTAATGTTCTGCTGTTTCCTGACACACAGCTGAGCCAGTCCTTCTAAGAAATGTTGCAAATGTCTAACATGCAGAGATATGTTTCATTGCTGTCAATTTGTTTGTATTTATCTTTCTTGGTCTTGACGACGACTTTATTCTTCTCTCATTATGAAGTTTGTACATTGCTGCCCAGCACACCTTAGGTTATGTAACGCCAGTGTACTTCAATATGCCACTTGTCCCTGCCAAACTGGCCCCCTCAGCAGCTAATGAGCCTTAAAACCCCGAGATGGGTTGTAGCTTTGATCACTAACCACGGCTGTTTGTCGCCCGCTGCTGCTTCTGCTGCTGCAGTCCCCATTATTGATGGCATCCTGCAGGACAGCCCCAGAACCGCCTCGACAGACTCAAAGTGCCTCTTTCTCATATAGCCAAGATCGAGATGATAGGATTTAAAATTGGAAAGCATTTTGCTCCGTCCTTTCTGTATTGCCTGTATAGATGAATCATAGTCTATCCCGTGGAAGGTTCTCTTTCTTTCATATCCATCTTGTTTCTCGTGCAAGTAAATGTCCTCTGAATAATGAGAACATATCTTAAATCTGTATTATTTTTGCAACAAGCTTTGTTTCTGTCTGGGTAGGACAATTGCTTTGTTCAGCTGGTATTTTCTCCTTTCCTTTCTCCTTTTCCCCAGCCAGTCTCTCATCTTTTGCTCTTTCTAACAATCTCTCCATCCTTCCTCTGCCACTTATAGGCTCTGTTACACAGAACATAGCCCAAAGACAACAGCCCTCCATATACTAATGAGTTTGTCGCATCATTTGCCAACAGACCCTTGGCAAGGTGGGTCGTGTGCAGCAGATCTACTCTGACAGTGACCTGAAGGTCGAGGTTTGTGGAACATCTTGGACGTACAACCCCGCCGCTGTCACCAAGATTGCTCCCTCTGGCTCCGCCGTCACCAACGCCTCTGGAGGTATGTATGAACACGCACTACTGACGTGTGAGAGAGAGTGTCATCTTAGTTCTTTGTCCTCACTGCTCCCTATTCTGACACCTGCACGCAATCACTTTATGCTGTTTTCCCTCCATTCGGCCAGAGCGTCTGTCTCAGTTGCTGAAGAAACTATTTGAGACACAAGAGTCTGGAGACATCAACGAGGAGCTGGTCAAGGCAGCAGCCAACGGCGACCTGGCCAAGGTGGAGGACATCCTTAAGAGGCCTGATGTGGATGTAAGTGCGCAGCATACATCATTTTGGTATGATCACCTGCTGGATGTCTAGATGGGTTTTTGATCAACTCCGAGTAATATTGCTCTTTTTGCAATAGAATAGAAAAATAGAAAATATGTGAGGACATTGATAATTGGAGCTGTATGCGCTTTGCTTTGAGCATATTGATGAGGCTGAGAGTCTCCCAGGAAGGCCTCTGATACCCTTCCACCCTACACCTCTCTCAATCTGAAAAGCATTAAGGCTGGGCCCAGAGGAGGCACCAAGGAGCATTGGTGTGCACTGCAGCACAGACCCGATTCACTCTTTAAATCAAGCTGAAATCTACAAACCCTGACACAGGCCACAAGCCAGGGAAAACATCCGTTTGCCACATGGCAGAAGCCCATGCCCTGTACGCCCTGTATAGGTTATGAGAACTGGTTACGTCAAGTCTACCATACTGTCCTCACTTAGAGAGCAAGAGAGTGAATGAGTGTGTATGTCAGTGGCGAAGGCTGGCCAGATGCCCTACTGCCTTTCAGTGGAATTATTTGCTTAAAGCTGAGCACACTGAGCTTGGCCAAGTGATCCGCCTGCCAGGACAAGAGACGTCTCGAGACTCCCAAAGGAGTCCACATTAATATTTATGATCTGAGTTTTTGCAGTGCTGCAGTTGCTGATGAAACATGTACACATAGCCGCGCATGCACATCCACACATACAAACGCTTAAACACGCCCTCACCAGGCTCTTAGTCCTTCAGGTGAATGGCTAATTCGGAAAGATGCATATCTAAACATGAAACATGACAATGACACGCACCCATATTCTCACATGTGCTGACAGGTGAATGGACAGTGTGCTGGACACACTGCTATGCAGGCAGCCAGTCAGAATGGTCACGTGGATGTCCTAAAGCTGCTGCTTAAACACAACGTGGACCTGGAAGCTGAGGTTCGTATCATGCAATGTTTCTCATCTCTCATCCATATTCTTACTTATCACAATGATGTAAGTGTATTTCACTAAAGGAAAAAAAAATCCATTGAGTCATTATGCGGGTGTGTCACTGTACTCAGGACAAAGATGGAGACCGGGCAGTGCACCATGCAGCCTTTGGTGATGAGGGCTCTGTCATTGAGGTGCTGCAGAGGGGCGGTGCTGACTTAAATGCCAGGAACAAGCGAAGGCAGACTCCATTACACATAGCTGTCAACAAGGGCCACCTGCAGGTGGTCAAAACCCTGCTGGACTTTGGCTGCCACCCCAGTCTTCAGGTATCTATCACTGCAACTTATTTACGTGTTAAAAAATGCATTGTGTGAGTAGAGAGGTAATTTTGGCCAGAGTTTGAATCACAGATTACTACGAGACAATGAAGTAACACAAGATTTCCCTTTTTTAGGATTCAGAGGGGGACACACCCCTGCACGATGCCATAAGCAAGAAGAGAGATGACATGCTGTCGGTGCTGCTGGAGGCTGGTGCTGACGTCACCATCACCAACAATAACGGCTTCAATGCCTTGCATCATGCTGCCCTGAGAGGAAACCCCAGGTATGAGACACCGTCCTGCTCTCCTACTAGCTGTGGAAGTGGAATCTGTGGAAATGCAGACGCACAAACTCTTCCCTTGAAAGCGCACACACTGATTATTTCTTGAATGATTCAGCATCGATGCAAAGGACTCCTTAATACGAAAAGAGATCTCACAGTGCAGTAAAAAGTATGGATATCAAAGGTTGAGCAATCCGTTTGGTGGCACGAGCACAATTTTAGCCCTAATTATGAATGGGCATCGGACTAGTGTTTAACAGTCAAACCGTAAAAGTGTTTCAGTACTCATGTTGTGTGGATTATAAAGACGTGAGTATTATAGAACAACTCAACAGATGCATGTTCAGAAAAACTGAAACGGCTTTAATTTAATAGTCAAACATTTGAAAATATTAGTCAAAAATACATCCACTACACTTCATGTTTTGCTTCTTAGCAGAAAGAGGCTATAGTTCTATATGGCCTACATTAGTAAACAAGACCATCAGCAAGAAGATTGGCTATTTCTACAGTTATTCTTCATGCTTGTCATCGGTGCCCCCGGGTCGGATTCCACACAAAATCATACAGACTCTTCAGAAAGTCCTCCAGCAGGGCTCCCGGCAGTGACCAGCTCACAGTGGACAGATCTATATCCAGCGGGCCATCCTCTGGCCAAGAGCAGCGCTTTGCCCCGCTGCTCCGCTGGTCTCTGCTGGGAGCCAACACCATGCTGTTGGAGCCAGGCTGAAGGGAAGGGAGGCACAGTAGCACCAGTACCAGGACTGTGTGGGGCAGACTGTCAGATCCTGCTGCAGTGTAATAGGGTTTTCTAAAGGGAACTCTGGGGTATGAAAACACTACAGCTTTTTTCCACAGGGAGTTCCAAAATCAACACACAGAAAGAATCCTCATATTAACTTAATCAGTAACTAACCATCCTCAGTTGGAATGAAAGAAGTGGGCTCACCACCTACAACTCTAAACCAGCCAGCCTAGGTCCAGTCATTGACATTAAAAATTAGAAAAGGTTCACCATCAAAAGTGTGTAAAAGCATGGCACATTACAGTCTGCCTTTTATTTATCATCGACTGTTATCACATAATTTAATTTGTTCCAATGAAAATATGTAAACACTTTAGATAAAAAGTTTTAGTATCTCTCAAACATGTTATGTACTACGCTACTGCAGAGTTGCTTCCCTTTAAAGTTTTCCAAAACTCTGAATCTGTAGTAAATCTAAAAATAAATCTACCACTTTTATGTGGATATTTGAAATTCTTCCACAGATTCACGTCCACTTTAAAATTAGTTTTAAAACTATTACAAATAATTTAATGGTGTTAAGAAGTTAATTTCCACTACCTCACTGACACACATTTGATATTACTATAAGATTTACTTTAGGATTTCGATTTAGACCGACATTGATTGAAGTTTGAAGCAGGCCTATAGGCTTCATCCCTCTCCACAACAGATGGTATGGGCTCAAATTGACATTAGACTACCTTTTGAGGCCTTGAAAGCATCTGTCTTACGTTGACTTCTTTATTAGTGTAGTTAATAGCCCTTGAAGTTCATTTGTTGTTCCTTTTTACTGTTATTCTGGTCCGTCACCGTGTGTTGTGAGCAGAGGCTGGCCTGAAGCGGCTGGCCCGTGCAGCAGCAGCAGTTGTTCGCCTTGTCCTTGGCCATAGCTATTTCTGGCTGTAGGGGGTTACTGCTCCACTCGTCGGTTGCTTTATTCTTGTCTCTCAAACATGATCTTGTTAAAGATAGCTCAGTTAGAAGGCTGTCTGTATCAGGTTGATCATCCGGGGTCTCTTAAATTAATGGACATTGATGTTACAGGGTCAGTGTTATAGACTGGAGCGGTTTTTCGAGAAAACTTAACAGCTGCTTCCCCGCGCCGAGTGCTTTCGGTGTGTACGTGTATGGTCGCGCTTGAGCATGGTTATCCCAGGCTAAATGTCATTCACTGGCATGGAACGCTGGCGTTCACTGGCATTCATTTATTTGGCATGAGGACAAATGGAATTGAGGTCAGAGAGCTGTGGAACACCTGCCACAAGCCTTGCCAGGCCCAGCCCTCCACCTCTGGCACACGGCAGAAAAGATTTTCTAAAGCCAGTGCCCGTTTCCTGTGTGGTCCACTGTCAACTTAATTTGTAGATTGACTGACTAAGACATACGAATAACTATATAAAAACACAAAACACTGCTTAGATCAGTTGTCAATGGGTTAATCTCCATTGAAATGCAGTGGCAAACAGTAACATACAGATTGTATGGGAAGGT
The DNA here is from genome assembly GCF_963514095.1 of Eutrigla gurnardus. Taxonomy (NCBI): domain Eukaryota; kingdom Metazoa; phylum Chordata; class Actinopteri; order Perciformes; family Triglidae; genus Eutrigla; species Eutrigla gurnardus. The sequence continues at coordinate 17,048,381 of NC_139918.1, forward strand.
TTTATTCATGCTAACAAGCAATTTAACAACAATAAGGACAATAATTTGGGACAAAAATAAATTACATAGCACTTTAAATAGAGTGCTCGGAATCAGAAATGGTATCAAGCAAATAAGAAGAAAGTCACAAAGTATAAATAGGTAGAGTAAAGTAAGTAATTAGAACTAGCTTGTCTGGACGATTCTCTTAAGCAGGTTCCAGAACTGATGATCCTTAAAATTCTGTAACTAAATGTATTTATATAGAGAAGGAAATCTCTGATTAATCCATATGTTAAATCCTGCTCAAGTTATGGCAGCTAAATGACAGAAATATATAAAAATCCCACTCAAAATTGGCCATATAGCAAGAAGTCCCACCCCTACCTTGTAGTATGTGAGGGAAACGATATTTCTCGGCTACTGTGTTGTGTGTTATTTCACAGCTTTTAAACTTAGATGAATAATAATAAACTTATTTAGGAAAGGTCACAGATGGGCAGAGAGTAAACACAATTGCTTGCATTATAGATATTAAAATGCAATGGATGTGTAATGGGTATGTAAACCAGGATTCAGAATGTAAAGGAGCAGAAAGCTGGCCCGCTGTAGCACTTATTGATTTAGCAGCAAAAAGTGCTGGTGTAACAGTATTTTCTGTATCAGGGCTGCTGGTGTGTGTGTGTGTGTGTGTGTGTGTGTGTGTGTGTGTGTGTGTGTGTGTGTGTGTGTGTGTGTGTGTGTGTGTGTGTGTGTGTGTGTGTGTGTGTGTGTGCGTGCGTGCGTGTGCGTGCGTTGCTTGCTTTAGTCCACGCTCTGTCCCCTTGTCTTCAGAGAAACGAAGATATATGTTGCCTTCTCCAGTCTGCCCATTTACTTTTATTTCACGCTCGAGCTCCTGCAATATCGGGGAGACAGTCCACAAGTCCTAAAGCCATCGAAAATCTCTCCCTAGGTTGAAATGAAAGTACCTTGTCTGGTGTGTTTTTAGTGGAGAGGCAGTTGTTTCGATTGAGTGCTAAGAGGAATTCCTACCATAGAATCATATTTTTAAAAAAGGGCCTTTTGACAATTGTCATGAAGGAGTGCTTGGAGTTGAAAGTTGATCGGAAGCCCCTTGGATGAAGGGTACGATATGAAGCCCCTCTTGTTAATGATTGATGTTATTATTGCTTCCTGATAGTAGGTCCGCTCTCTCTCCTCATTTTAAGATTGGGCACCATGAGAGAAAGCGCTGGCATAGAGGGCTTAAACAAGAGCTAATGAATCATTTCTCATCAAAGTTATTACAATACGCCTCCTGTAAAATGGGGGAAAATTGCTTCCACTTGGTGTTCTGTTACACTTTCTCTTTGTAAATGTTGTAAGTGATAGAAGTTATCAACATCAAATGCTAGCTTGTGTGTGCGCATGCGTGTGTGTGCACGTGTGTGTGTGCGCGTGTAATGTGCCTGGGTGTTTTAAGAGCACGGGTGGATCTTCCAGCGGTGGAAAGAAGATTGAGCAGGACGCATAGGAAGAACCCTGTGGGTGTTAGATGAATCTTTCTACTTGCAGTCCCAAATACAGAGACAAATCAAGTATACCAACAGGGGTGCAGCAAGAACTGTGGAGTTTACTATATTTCACCTTGTTCATTACTCACACACACACACACACACACACACACACACACACACACACACACACACACACACACACACACACACACACACACACACCTGCTGCAGAGTGTGTTTATGAGCATTTCCTCATAAATTAGAGCTAGTTGTTAAGTTTTACAATTGCTACTAAATTGAAAGTGCTGTTATAACCAGTAGTAACGTCTTGAGTAAAGGATTTTCTAGGACATACACATTTGGTTTTCTCCCTCTGTGTGTTTACCAAGCCTGCAAGGGGCGCCTGGCTCGTCTCTGTGTCTTTCCCTTGGGCTGCTAGAAGCCAGTAGCTGCTACAATACTGTAAACAATACGATTAATAGCCCATGACTCATAAACGGGCTCCAAACAAGCCCTGCAGCGGCGGTCTGTGCCCTTTTACGTGTCACCTCCTTGTAATATTTGCCCTCCTCCCTCTCTCATATAGAGCTCAGCTTTCGTTTTAATAGGGTATCATACATGCAAACCCCATATGGTAATCGAGGCCTGTGCCACGCTTCACACTATGCTCTAAAATGCAGTATTCTCAATATGATATCAGTACTAATAGGAAGATAGCAGCATAATTGTAGTTTTGTAACAGAGATCAGAACTAGAAAATGTGTTGTGGGCCCATGGAGGCAAATCTGTGAAATATGTTCAATGTTTCACATTTCTTGGGGCTTGCCGTTTTATTTGCATGTTCTTCATGGCTGCCAATGGTTGAATTAGGAAGTTTACACCCTTTCTCTTGCTCATTTCAGACTAGGCTAAGCAAGTCCGACAACGTAATTGAGTAAACTAGTGCCTCTTACGTTACCCAAATAGATATCATGGTTATTGGTAGATTGTAAAACAATTCAATTTCAAAATAAATGGAGAATACAGTGCTTTTTACAGTGATTTTAATGAATAATGTATATATGCTACACCCACATCCTCAAATCAGTTTGTAAAATGAGACAAATTGGATAAATTACAGCTTTTAGATACATTTCAGATTGTTTTTGTGGTGGTTGTTTCATATTTTCTGAGTTTAAGAAAAGGTCAGCTTAACACAGTGTTAAGTACCTAATTAGGAAGGCAAAAGGGGGGTGGTCAGGAAGCGCAGCGTGAAGGGAGTTTGGTCTGATTTGCCTGGCTGTTCTCCGGTAACGGCAAGTGAATGTGTGAGACTGTGAGCGTTTGTGAGCGGTTTGCTCCTGTGATTTAAGCGTCCAGCTCCTGTCCTCTAGAGCATCTCGCCCTTGTCTAACCCAACTTACCTCCACGTCACTGCAGGAGTTTGAAAGTGTGCATTGTACAATCTCTTAATAACTATACTTTGCACCCGTTTTTTTTTTTGTATCCTTATTGTCTTATTTCTTCTTTAGCTCACTTTACAATGCCACTGCACCCCTGCTGAGCCGCATTGACTGTCTCCGTTTTTTCTTCTTTTGCGTATTCCCACCCACAGTGTAATTGGCTGTTAGCATCCAGTGACAGTTAAGGACTTAGTTTAGGGGGTGTCTTAGCAAGACAGCTGTACAGACATATGAGTGCTGTGTTTCTGAAATAGCACACCCCGCACATCTACCCCCTGCTATTTTTGAAACAGCCATTGATAGTGTGGTCAGAATATCAATCTCGTTGTAGGCAGAGAGTTAACAGTCAGGAAAGCGGACCATACCAGTGTTTTGAAGTTTGGATTGGTTTCTTTATTAGTCAAAAAAAAATGAAACAGGTTGTGCATTGAACATGACAATTACCGGACACTCCAGATGTTGTTTGCAGAGGAAAGCCATAAGCCAGTGATCATCAAGGAATGGCCTGCTGCCATTTCAGTGTAGGAGCTCCTGTAGTCATCAAAGCATAGCTACAGCTGGTTGAAGGGGACCAAATCCATTCAAGAGGTGATTTGGTTCCATTTTACCAGCTTTAGCAAAGCATTGTGGAATCACTGTTTCAGAGACATGGGAACTGCCTGTTTCAAAGGCTCTGCTGCAGTAAAGTTTAATCCAAAAAAGAGACAGATACACACTCAGCAGATCAAGGCCATGTTGCATTTAAACATCTTATTAAACCCCGAGATGTGGCTCATTACACGTGTCCACCCACAAGTTGAAATGGACAATGCCGTGTCTCCTTTTTCTCTCCTGCTTTTTCTCATGCTTGTTCACCTTCACCCACTCTGTGTGAGACACATTACATTTAGCACACTACACCCCATTTACCACCACGCCAATAACACATAGGTACAGTTGATCAACCTTACCTAACTTTCTCCTTTGCTGCCTCCCGGGCAGTCTATTTATCCTGCTCGCTATCTTTTTAAGTTTTATGCTTGCCCCTTCCCAGAGAGCGAGAAAAATTGTTCCCTGAGAAAAGGATAATAATAATCTGTGGCAGTGCACTTGAGTCAAATGTCCTGGAGTCATGAAGCAATTACAGCCTCTGACAGATGGGCCCTGCTGCAAGCATGCCGCCGCTGCGGTCACCGAGACGGCCAACAGACAAATGCAGAGGCATAACCACATACACAAGCTCTCTCACTCATGCCCCTACAGCAGCACTCTGGGGTGTCAAGTCACAACATTAATTTTAACCAGTCATTTAAGTCCTAGAGACTGATTTGTAGTGTAGAGGGTACTGTTTGAGCAGTGACTGAGGGCAGATTATTTTATGTCTCTTTCCCGGCTCTACGGTGGTACAGAATTGTAACATTTTACATTGAATTCAACCCATGTGCTAACACAAAAATGATCACAGAAGCATCCACGTAGAGAACTTTGATTATGTTTTGGCGTATGTGTGCCTAACGCTTATGGTTGTTGCAGTCAAACTTAATAAGCCACTCCTACCATTAAAGCAGAATGACAGCTTACACATATTTTAGCCATGCATAGTATTATTTTCCGTTTTAATCTCAATGCTATATTTGAATTTAGATACAATCATGTTACATTTATTTGGCCTTTTCGTAGATAGTTTCCATTATCATTAATCATAATAAATGTTCCTTTGACACGGTTTTTTCGAGAGGAATATGAAACATAGGTCAGCTGTTATAATTATTGACTTTTCTGCCAAGGCACAAATGAGGTTCTCAGAGTGGCCAGTGACAGCTGAGTGATACACAGCGCTGCTTGTAGACAGGATGGAGGTCAATGTAGGGCCAATTGATATGGCACACCACAGGCAGGTCTATTTGTAACATACACATGCACATTCATGCTTGCTCACTTACACACACACCCAGTCTCTGGGTCTCTCAGAGTCAGGTGGCCAGGCTGCTCACCTCGTCTAAGGGCCATAACAGGGCAAAAGCAGGGGAGACGACAGGCACTCAGCATTTGATAATGTCAGCATCTGCTGTGTTTGTCACTCAGACAGCAGGTCGTTGCTATTGAGGGACTGACTGGGAGAAACATGCACTGCAAGCCGTGCACTCCTATACGCCTCTGATGCCTTGACAGGAAAGAGAGCTAGTCAGAATGCCGTGCAGATGGGTGGAAAAATCTCTCTTAAGCTCTCCTCAAATAGATGTTTTTTTTTCATTTCTTTTATTATCATTCTTAACCTTTGTCAGTGAACTCCGGTAAAAAGAATGCAGATTGTCAGCGGTGGGGACGCTCGGTGTCGGTCATGTTATCTCATCTTGGCATATTAATCAGTTCAGAATTAAATGTCTTGTGGCATACGTACATCTTTTCATCGCTCCACTGCGGGAGAAATTTTGAAGGCAACATTGTAATTAAAATTAATCAAATTGTATGAACAAAACGATTTATATACGGTATTGTATGTGATTTTAATTTCATAGTTTCATCCAAGGTTAACTGCAAATAGTCTATTTGTTTTTATTTCAATTAAATATTGTTGTGCCACTAATTATCTAATTTGTTGATCAGATGGTTTTGATTTACTGACTTGTATTATAATAGTCTTAATGGTTCTATATTTATTGTATATATTATTTCTGTCATTGGTTTGCAAGCTAGAGCCAAAATGGAACAAATGACCTTTAGTAGAGGAGTGTATCTACATGAAAGGGGTTTAAAGAGAAGTAAACATGTGCTAAAACTGGTACAGGGATTGACTATGATCCCAGCACAGGCCGGAGAGGGGGTCAGAATAGGTGAAAGTGCTAGATATGAATAGCTCTCCATGCAAACTACTCCCCGCCTCCCCCTCTCGCTTCATTTCTCTCTCTGCCTCTGTCCATATTCTGTTGCCTTTTATTTGTTTGAAGCAGTCAACAATTGGAATCAGCTGACAGGCCAGAGTTGACTCTGATCCTGCATTGTCACTTTTTGATGGTCTAATCTGACTGCCATGCAGCCCAGCAAAGCATTTGGCAAGCATAGCAAACGTGAACAATGAGAGCAGGAATCAGAGGAGGGGAGGGGAGCATGGGGCAGCCGGGTTGATGTGGGATGGGGGTGCGGATAAGGGCATAAAGGGAGGGCAGTCATCGTTAAACACACAAGATTGTTAACACGGAAGCCATATGATACAGCAGTAGGATAGAGCCAGCTTGTGGCAGCAGCAGCAACCTCTGTCCCTCTTCATTCTGCCTCCTCAGCAACTATTTCCTCCTCGTTCACTTGCATGTTTAAAAAAAAAAAAAAAGCCAGAAACAATGGCAGAGTTTTGGTCCAATTCACCTTGCTTTCTTTACCCCCTTTAGCCATGCGGGAGCACTGGAAAAGATTATGGTATTAATGGTCAGGAGCAGCTCCAGCATACCACTAACTGCTTGCTGAAGTTGGTCCTAAGTTGCAGCTGGCTGAATTTCAAGGGCTGTAATGCAGTAAAATCGCCCGATAATGAAAGGAGGCCCTGTTCCTATGACGATGTCACAAGGCGACTATTTGCCCAAAGTTGGTGTTGGTGGCAAGTAGTGCGCTAAACTCACATTGCTGACGGAGCAAGCTCCAAACGTGATCGCTATTATTTGACGCTAACTTACATAATTGTCCAATGAATTGACGGCATGTCTTGGATGAGAGGTTTTTATTGGCCAAGTCAGCCAGTTTTAGAAAGCAGTAAGTTCCCTACAGTGAATATTGCTGCAGTGAGACTGCCCAGAGACAGTATAGCTAATGTATGAGCCTTACCACTCGCATTCATTCGCTCCCCCCCCCCCCTCTCTCTCTCTCTCTCTCTCGCTCTCTCTCCACCCTCTCTTTTTCAATACTTTGCTTGCTATTTTCTCTCACACCATGTTCACAGTCATATTAACAATCTGCACAGCACAAACAGACACTGCTGTCCAACATCATTTTCCCAGAACGAGGATAGGCACCTCACCAAGAATACATACTTCTTTACATTCCATAGCTATCATATGTTCATATGGGTACATAAAGAAGTATGTACACCAAGGAGGTCATCTTAGGTATGAAATGTTCTCACCTTTCGCCAAGGTCAGGAAGTTATGAGCAGCACAATTTTTCCTCACCGTTCTCCCTCCCAAGTATGGTAGTCTGCACCGTAAGGTGACTTTGAGCGTAAATTCAGTTCAACACTCAAGGCTTTCCTTTGGTTGCCATGTAAGGCTGAACAGCCAGTCCCCCCGCCCCTGAACATAACAGAAGTTTTGCAGTCCATACCATAGTCGACTGTCCCAGTGACCCCACTGTCCTCCAGACAACTGAGAGAAACCAGGAGGATCGGAGGGGGAGAAGAATACAACTCCCTTCTTTTTTTCTTTTCTTTCTTTTTTTTTTTTTTTTTTGCTGCAGTTAGAAGGTGGTAGTTTTCTCTTTCCAGAAAAAAAAAATGTTGAAGAGGTAGATGAGGGCGTTGGGGAAAAAAAAAGGCAGCAAAGAGAGGAAGAGTTGTCTTCTTGATAGAAAGTCCGTGGTGTGAGGTGCCTTTGTGTGCACCTTGTCTTTAATGATGATCATCTGCTCTGGACCGTGTGTCCTGAGAGCTGGGGTGCACCTATAAGCTGATTGGCCCCGCTGACACACTAAACATTTTCACTTCTCTCCTCCCACTTTCAGTCCGCCTCCCATAACGGCACCTCGTTCTCCTATTTCACCCCCACTTTCTATATCCTACCCCTCACTTTTACCAATATGTAGCTCTTGCCTGCCCCCCCATCTCTCTTGTGTCAGCATCGTCCCCAGTTGCTAGCTGGAGTGCCTGCTGATGTTTGAAAACCAGGGTGATCCAAGTGGAACAGGAAGCTATTGTGAGCAGGATTTGGGCTTTAGGCGCAGAGGCAGGCCATAGGTCACATGAAGGCGCTAATGCCCACTCAGCACTTGTGGATTGGTCCTGGCTATACCCCCACCCACCACCAGCACCACCACCTCTCTCTCTCTCTCTATTTCTATCTCTCTCTCTCTCTCTCTATTTCTATCTCTCCCTATGTTGGTGTATCTTGTTCTACATAGATCACTTTTTTAAGGTCACCTCTCACTTCTCTTTTCCTCGGATCAAACCTCACCTGTCTGTATTTACAGAGAAACCTGCTGTTCTGTTGCAGAGGAGGTGGAAAAGGATCAATAACCATTTACATGCTGGCGAGAATTGTTCGGCAAGTCTCTAATGAATCTTTGCCCCGGACCAACACATTCCACAAGTCGACACTGCCTCCAACCACACATAGCTAGCCAGTCGACTGCGTGCGGAGACAATGGGCGTCAAACGAAAAAAATGGATGAGGGAAGGCTATCTTAAGTGTAAGTTTGGAGACTTTGCTGTTTAAATGGAATAAATGGGGAAAATTGGTGCAATGCTTTTGCAGCGGAAGGGTTTGGAATAGCAATGAGGGAAGGTTGAACTGGAGGTGACAGTTAGTGGGTGAGCCTGGTCCTAAAGGTGTGACGTCCTGTTTAGGAAATGTCACAGCCACCCGAGAGGGTGAGCAAATAGGAGAGAGGGAGGGGGGGGGTGAAATTCCTTCCTACACACCGCGGGATGAAGGTTGGGGAACGTGTTGTGTCTGTTCTGGTTTGGGCGATAGCACTGCAGTACTGTGTGCCCTGCATGCCCTGCCTATAGCCTATAGCAATCCGTTACAGAGAGAGAGAGAAGAAACTGGGTTACTACCCTAAGTGCTGTGGGTTCAGCCAGTGACACACATCTACTCAGCCAACCATTGCTGCCCAATATCCCCTCCCGCCCATCCTCACCCCCCCACCCCCATCTGTGTTAATACACTTCTCACAGCTGTGTGCCGTGAATCCGCTTTTCCCCCCGTTCAGCACTCCCGACTTGCGTTCATTATTCTGATGCTTCGTCATCCCTCTGGTCTCAACATTCCGTCCTTCTGCCCCAATCCGCCAACCTTGGACTTAAAAGTGTGACGCGTCCTCAAACTTACCTCCCATCAATTAAGAATGGCAGTGAACCCAGCCCCTCAGTTAAATTGAAAAGTGGTCTGGTCAGCACCGAAAGAGAACCAAAAAGATATTTAAAAAAGAAGAAAAAAAAAAAAAGAACACATTAAAAGTCCCATTAATTATAGTATCCTGGTTGTGGTGACAAAAAACATCTTGGAAGGTGTCAGACGCAGAGGGCGAATTGTGCATAAGGGAATGCCTCTCCACACCAGTGCAGGTCTGAGTTAACAAGTCCGTCATTAGATAGCGGCAGGGCTGCAACCATGAAGCCTAATGAGCCAAAGAGCTCTGCTGCTGCAGCATGTCCGGCCAGTGCCAGGAACACAAGAGAGAGAGAGAGGGGGAGAGAGAGAGTGTGTGTGCAAGACAAGAGAGGGAGGGAGGGAGAAAGAACAAGATGAGAGAGATAGAGTGGAGAGTGCAAAAAACAGGGCTAAAATCCATGTGGACCATAGCAACTCCCCAGCCTCCCGTTTCCCTGTTCCACCTCCAACTGCATCCTCTCCCTCTCCATATTTTGTCTTTCTATAAAGCTTTATTTATTTCCTTCTTTTAAGAAGAGATGAACAAGAGAAAGGGGGGGAAAAAAGCTCAAAGGTTGTCTCTGGTTAAGTTCTGTCCCAGTGCTGCTGCTGCTGCTGCTGCAGCAGAACAGTGCATTCCACTCCCCCGCGACTCACCGGCAAACCATGCGGTTAATAACTGATCGCATCCGAAAAAGAGAGAGTGAAGAGACAGGACAGGAGACGTCAAGGCCCGTCAGGGGTAAACTCCGTCCAAAAGCGAAGGAAGAGCATATATTACCTGTCAGATCAGTTTCTTATCTGAGCTGCTCCTCCTCTCTTCCACAGCTCTCCTCCTCTTCCCGTAGTGAAGAGAGCCATAATGACCTAGAGAGCGCTCCAGCTGCTGCAGCCATCGTGTGTGCCGGGTGCACGCCTGACTCGCTGAATCAGCTTCTATGATTGGGGGGAGGAGGGGGATGGCGGGCGGGTTGAGCACCAGAGTCAGGGAGCGGAGGTGGGGGGGAAAGGAGAGAAGGAGCGAGTGCGCGTACACACACACACACACACACAGCCCAATGCTCACACATTCCCATACAAACACAAGTCATACCTTTTTAGAAGAGGAAGACGTAGAGCTGAAATGAAGAGCTGCCATCTGAGAAAAAAGGGGGAGGCAGAGAGAGGGGGAAAAGGAGGGGTGAAAAAAAATCTGCAGCACACTCCTCTCCATCATGTGCATTCTGAGGGAGAGAGCTGGGAGGATGCCCTGGTCGGTGGAGGAGGCAGAAAGTGTACCAACCGTCCTCCCACCCTGCCTTTTTCTTATTCCATCGACACACACATAGCCCCAGAGCTTTATTCTGCTCCTAAAATGCGCTTTTATTATTCAGTGGAACTTTATACAGCAGCTTAGAAGAGGGAGTTTACTGAATGGGTTGAGAGCAGGATTGTGATGGAGGTATTTAAAAAAAAAAAAGAGGTGGATGTTCCTCTGCGGTAGAAGACAGCTGTACTTTTAATAGTCCCTCACGATCCATGCAAATTTGATTACCATTGTTGGGGACCAGAGACGGAGGATATTGTAATATCTTTTGGTGGGTTTTTTTTTTGAGTTTATGTTTTTCTTTGCGCTTGTGAAACGTCTGTATGCAGCTTATGCATTCTTAATATTGCATCTCCAGGGTCACCTTTTTACTAGCGGAGGATCAAGTAGAGATGATGCTGCAGTTTCAGGGGGGGGGGGGAGGCAGAGAGCACAGGAAGAACACAGTGGCAACAAATTAAGGACACAAGGTCAACCACCCAACAGCTTCCTACCCCACAGTGCAGAGGGCTAAGCTGAGCAGTTAGCACTTTGTGGGAAGCCAAGCATTTGAAGCATGCCTAGGCCCCTGTTGCCGGGCTGCTCCTGTGTCTTGTCTCACCACCTCCCTGACCATATTTAGTCAAGCAGTGCAAAAAATAGTTCCCGCTCCGCTCCGCTCTGCTCCTCGCCTTGCCTCCCCCCTCCCTCCCTTCTATATCTCCCCCTCAGCAACTGTTGGCTACAGGCTCCGGGAAGCCTCCCCTATGGCTCCCTGCCTATCGATTCCACCGGCCTGGAAGGAGAGCGGCGCGTTAGGCCGGCTAGCCCCTGCTACCATTTGCTGCGCTATTTTTAGGAGCTCCAAATAAAGTGGTCTGTCATGCTTCCACTTGTATATTCTTGATTCCTTCCCCCCTCCCCTGCTTTACATCCCTCACCACCAACTCCAGCGATACCGCTCCTTCAGTCTCTGTGTCCTTTTGACCCCCCCGTCTCTATCATTCTTCTTTCTAAATAGAGCTTGAACACGCTTCATATGGTAGAGCTTCCGTGTGCTCACCTCTATACTTAAAATAACTGCATGGAACGGGTGAACACGTAGTGCAGACGGGGTGTTAGACGGCAGGAAATATTATTTTGTTTTCCCTTTTTTATTTATTTATTTATTTATTTATACTGCTTTTGGCAATGCAGGGAGACAAGTGGCAACCTCACCTTGGAGGCACACAAGTTTGGGCTGCTTTCTTTCCTTTTTAAGCTCTCATTAATTTTCAAGTGTCTTTTTCAAGCTTTCCCGAGGCGCGGCCACTGAAGAATCTGTTTAATTAGTTGGTCTCATCACGGGGCACATCTATACTGTACCAAAGCAATGTCCTCTGTGCCCTCCTATCTTTTTCACTTTCTCGTCTTCTCTCCTCGTATACCTCCAGTGATGGCATACAAGTCCTCTTTCTTACCCAACCTGCATTTCAACTGCAGAAACCCCCCAGGAGGTGTAAGCCAATGCTCTCGAAGGGAATCGTATGGAATCCAGACTGTCGCATTTCAGTTGTAATAAATGAGATTGTGAAAACGCACAAACAGCCGCAATACAGCACGAACATTTGTCAAAGTGTATTTTCACGAGGCAGGAAAAAAAAGTGCCGTAATTCTCTGTTCCTTGATTTGATAAGCCTTTTAACACGCTCCCAGTCATTCTATCTCATGCCTTTTTCATGGCGGAGATAATTCTGCATATATTTAAGTGTGCAATTTAATTAATATATTGTCACTGCGATTTATAGCTTTTCGGTTAAATCATCTTCACGGCGTTTACAAGAATTGACCATTTGCGAGGCAAAATGGATCCCAAGCTAATGTGTCTCCTCAAAACTTGACCTTACATGGCCAATCAAAATGCAGAAGTGCTGCTATATTAATGGCAACTGTGAATGTCCACATGTTATTGCCCTGCAGTCTCTACATTTACACACCACTTAAAATGGAAAATCAAATCCTTAGTGGTGGAACTTTTCAGCTACTGTGTATAAATTTACCCACAATCCATGCACTTACTGTACATGTGCATTAATTCTCGACTGAGTTGGTTAAGGTACTAACTATCCAACAACGATTTCCGTGTGTTTTGTGTATCCCCAGTGGGTCTCCACCCAGCCTGTTCCAGCCACCCAACCCTCCAGTTTAATCTCAATTACATCCCGACATCCCATCTGCCCCTGAAACTCAGCAGAACAGCTTATATCTTCCCACCATGATGAATGAATAGCGCAGGGCTGAATGTTTAGCTGAGCAGTTAATCAATCAATAAGAAGAGGGTCGACTAATGGATGTGCTTTCTTTCCACTGGATGAAGGGGTGGGATGTGTTGTTCCCCCGAGGTGTACTGCTGAAGACATACGTCCATTCCCATGAAAAAATAATGATAATAATAAAACAGATTGGTGTGAGATCAACAATATCCATGTTTAAATGATGCGTTATATTGTTCAGAAGAGTTGAGTAGAAACTTTGAAGCTATTTCCCGTTGTTATATTTATCAATCTAAATTAAGCACAACTAATTAAAAGGAGTATTTTCCTCTTTGATTCTGTTTCTAAATCATCTGTTGTATTTTAAAACGTTTCTCGGATAATGAGTAGTCAATTAGTGTGTGACAAGTGATGTTTTGGTTAAATGCAACTCTATCTGGAAGGCCCACCGCTGGTTAGTCAATGTGGGAATGCTGCGTTTGGTGCAAGTCAAACACCACACACTGGCAGGAACACACAGTCCCCTCTATGAAGCGTAGTGGCGGTGGCAGCAGCATGCTGGGAGGATGATTCTCTGCAGCAGGCTTCTGATCAAGAATGTGTGGCATGACTTTATAATGGCCTTTTTTCTCACTGATCTTATGCAACCTAAGAGAGCTTAGGCAGTATTCACACATAGAGTGAAGGCTATAATTGCTGCCTGAGATGCCTCTACTAAATATTGACTTTCAGGGGTGAATACAATCAATTATTTAGTTTTTTTTTATTTCTACTCAATTAAGATACATTTGTAGAGATTTGTTTTCACTTTGATGATTAATAGTCTTTATTTCGAGCCATTTTGGATAGCCTGATTGCTTCCACTGTGATTAAAATGTATATATATATATGTATGTTTGGGAACTTTCATATGATAGGCAGTCCTGATGAGAGCTCTTCCCTTTTGAGATGCATTAATAAAAGGCAGGTCTCCTCTCTGACTGAAAAGTTTTCTAGAGGAAATTCTGCTGGTGCAGTCTGGGTCGTTGTTCAGCTGGTCTTAATTCCTCCTTTCTGTGTGCCTGCCCACCAGTCAACATCATAGAGGGATTAGAGCTATTTCTAATGAGTCCAGTTTGTGCTTTTTTCTGTAAATCTCCATGCTCCCCTTCCCCTTCCATCAGGCTGGCTCTTCCTTGTTGCTACTTTATCCCTCTCATCAGTTCCTCTCCTCCCCCTCCCCCACACCCCCTTCATCTGCCCCCCCACCCTGGCCCTCCCTCCTCATCCCTTTACACAGTGCATCATTTGAAGAGGTGAGGCTGTTGAGCGCTTGAAGGAATAAAAGTGATTTATGAATGGGCCAACCTACCTGGGTGCTGGAGGGGGAAGCCAGTGGCAGTCAGCCTCTCTGATCCAGCAGCCCATTGTTCCCTCCAGCCTCACTGCAGGGGAAGCTCCTCTGCCTCTCGCGCCTCTGATCTTTTAGTGTGCCTTACTGGCGCCGCGTGTAACCGTTAAGTGACTCACAAACTGCACAAATACTTAGGCACTGCAGGGGTGCATATGTGTGCAAGACCATTTTCTCTGAGGCACACACATGCACACCCACAGCACACAGCTTACAATCTGTGGTTATTTGGCAGTCGGCCACTCAACTAGATGCGTGCATACTTGTGCAGAGTTTATATTGTTATGTCTTAGCCTGAATTAGTCTTTTATGATTGTGTGTGTGTGTGTGTGTGTACATGATTTTGTGAGTTAATACATGTGAGGACAGCCAGATGCACAGCCAACAACCCTTTCGATGGAATAAAGAATGGTGACAGAAAAAGAGTTGTAGCTGCTGAGGACAATGTATGAATTCCTCCTTGTCTTCATATGCACACACACACACACACACACACATTCATGCAATACATAAGAATATCAAGGTTTTAAAGGGTAAAATTGGGGTGGGATGTCACTTGGGCATTGTGATTCAGCTATTAGTGTTTGTGCATTTATCATCCAGTTGTACGATCTTGCCGTCTTTACAGCGTAATGTATGATAATTCCTGATGGCAGGATGGTGAGAGGCGATAAACTAGGTCAGGGGGAAAGGGTATACACAGGTGCCCGGCTGTAATTCATTAAAAGATAACTGATCACAGAGATATGTCGAAGCAACCTTTCCACTGCACTTAGTGTGTTGTTACAACCCACAAAGGGATGTAAAATCCTTATGTTGGACAGTTATCATAAAACACTCTGTGTAGTCAAGAGAGACTGAACCTGCTGATTTATGATTTGCAATTACGTACGTCTCTTTAGTATTATCTGTTGTTCAGTTAGACTCTGCATTATGTTGCTGCAGCTTATTCTAGGTAAATTACACACTCAGAATGTTGCTATTAAAGGTGCAGTACCATGACTGGTCCGTTGAGAGAGCCTAGTTGGTACCAGTTTGCTGCAGCATCAACTGTGACTTAATTGAAAAGTCACCCAATCCTAGATGCCCTCCCAGTGTCCACCTCTGTATGAGCTGGGACTGGTCCAACACACCAGCCAGAGGACAAGCTGATACAAGCCCCAATCCTCCTGTGACCAATCAGAACGCCTACACTTTCTCCTAGGGCTGGGCCAACACTGGCTCTGAGCCAATAGATAAGCTCAGCCATGCTGTAATGCTCTGTCTGTCCTGTGGCATGCTGAAACATTGAGTCCTGGCTGCTATGTTGCTATAGAGCATGTTGGAAGAGGGAGGGGTTGGGCTAGCAGAGGGAGGGAAGGATGGATGGATAGAGGGGAAAGAGAGGAAGCGAGGGATTGAGTGAGGGAGGGATGGATAGGGAGGGGTACATCTCTTCCTGAAGGGACTCAAGGACATAAAGAGCTTTTGGATAAAAGTGACTACAGCATGCAAAGAGAAAAGCTTGCTTTATAAATGCGCTATAGCCACTGATGGTATGGTTTCGCCCACTTGCCAAACCTAGAAAGAGCAGGATTTATTTGTGGCACTTTAAGTGCCTCGGCAATGCAGGTAATAAATATGACAGAGTAAGGTGATGTACATCCACGGCACAGCTGTCAGGCATCTTTAATATTTTCTCTCCTCATTTAAAAACAAATGTGGTTTATGTATTTACTTGATGTATTGGAATAAGTGATATAATTTATTTTCATGTTTGACGGTACTTTAACATCAGGGATGGCACTTGGGTTTGTGTATTTTATGAAACACAGAGGTGTGCTGCATATTTCTGATCTGAGTGAGTGCACATAAAACATCAGTACAGAGGTGCCGGATAGCTTAGTGCAAAGTCCTCACTGCAGTGGCCCGGGGTTCAAATACAGCCAGTGGCCCTTTCTGTCGCCCCCCTTTCACTCTCACGCTGTCCTATCTTAATAAAGGCCAAGAAGTGTTACAGTGTAGTAGCTGGTCACCTAGTCATCCCCTAGTAGGGATATTCTTATATATTTGTATCATATTCCAGTTATGTACATCATGGAGCTTGGCTTTATATATACATATATTGATAACGTATGCACACATAAGCATTGATGTCATCCTGGATTTGAATTTCGCGACCCCAACCTGTCTCATGTTGTATTTTTTTATTGTAGATTATTTTCTATATATATTTTAGATCAAGCCAAAAAAGGATTATGTTGTAAGTTTTTGAAATACTTTTAATAAGGCGATAAAAATCATTTTAAGGAATGTCTGGGCATACAATAAATCCTCTAAAGCCATTTTGAATTTTCCTTGTCAAAATGCAGTGACCTGTTTTAACACTGTCTGATGTTTTGGGAACCAAAATCACAGATCTGATTCTTGTGTGAACAACTTGGAAACGGTGCTCGCCTTTGTGATGTGGAAAAAAAATGTATGCTCAGTATCCCATGTCAGGACATAAACAATTATTGTCAGTGTATTGGTATTAGTATCCCTAATGCACTCTTAGGGACGCATTCAGGCCGATGCTCACAGCTAAACCAAGCTTAGCTGTTGAATAATGCAGACCATGTTACCTTGGTAACCCCGTACGGACACTGAAGTCAGTGGCTCCCATGTAAATGCACTATGACAGGTCAGAGAGGATAAGGATGTGTGTTTGTTTGTGTCGTTTGGCGTGGCTGCGTGTGTGTGGGGATCCTTGTGTCCGAGCAGGCAAAGAATGCTGAAGAAATCGACAGTGGTCACAGCACTTTCTTTGTAAAACAACATTACATTATTGGGATTAGTCAGAATAGCCCACATGTAAAATTGTTGGGATAAAAACACCTTCATAGCACAATCTGTAGAATCATGGATCTGTGTGGAGTACATGGTGGTTTCTATGGAGCCATATCTGTGTAATGTATAGTACATTCATACAAGCTCCATTCCACCACCACCATTACCAAGTTGGATGTTAGACATTTTCTGTGCTGCTCTGGGGCATATGGCCTGTTGTCTCGGGGTTTAGGGGAGGCAGTAGCTGATACAAGGCCCTTTGATCCCTATTATTTCCTTCTGCAAACAATAGATTTTAATTACCAAACCGCTCCGTCAGCCACTGCTTCTTCCTCTGCGTGTGTGCCTACAAGTGTAACTGCTGAACGTCACACTCATCAATACAGAAGCTTGTTTGTGTCATTTTTGATCTGTGTTGTCAATTACTGTGGAAGAGAATTTGATGGTGTGTAATCCCGGTTTTTCTGTTGTGTTTAAGGGGTGATACTGGTCCTGCAGGCTTGCTGCTTGTAAAGGGACCCTCACTGGTTACAACATACAGAAATGAGCGTTTCAGGGGAAGGGTGAGCGTAATGTGTTCGTGGGGACAGAAAGGTGGGAGGCAAGCTAGGGAGTGAGGGCTGATTTAAAGTGGGAGATTTGCAGTGAGACTGTAGATCATGGAAACCTCTCGGACTGTTGCCCGTACGGTGACAGTGTGGCATGCTGCTGAGTCGCTGTCGATCGAAGGACCTTCAGCACGGCTGAATTCTCCTCCGCTCTGCAAAACCCAGAGTCAATCCCTCTGTTCTATTTACTGCTTTGTACCTCAGCATGGAAGCACATGCCGTTAATTTCACCAGGCAGCAAGGAGTAAGTCTGATTTTGTTTCATAGGAACAGAGAGGTACTTTATAATAACAAAACTGACAGTATCTCAGTCACAATTAATGAGTTATCGTCAGTCAGAAATGAAACATTGGCTGCTCGGATAAGAAGTCCTTTGGATGCTGTTGAATTCAAATGACATGCTGGCTCAACACAAAGAGTGCTAATGACCTTGCAAGTAAGAAAGCATGTAGATATTGTAGTATATCTTCGATGTTTTCTGTAGCTCAACCTGAGGCCGATAGGGTACCTAACAAAGTGGAGATCGGGCCAAAAAGCTTGTGCTGAAATATTCCCGTCTAGAAGCAACCATTGATAACAATGGTACGGTGACCTTGAGTGTTTACAAAGGCACCCTTTAATAAAATGTATTATTATTATTAAAAACCTCCAAAAATGACAACGTAGTAATCTAACCAACAGTAACTGAGCTGCTGTCAACCGATAGCATCTCTGCACCTTGAACTGTAGGAATACACCGATGGAGCATGTGTTATGTTACCTTTAGGTTTTGGATGGGTGGTTTTGAAGCCTTGGTTTGGGTTTTCACCACCATCTCAACAGTCACATGGACCATAAAATCCAAATATTGGCAAAAGCCCCAATCGGCTTTTAGTACAGCATATTAATGAGTTCAGTGTCTCACAACAGACGCAGTGGACGAGCACAAACACATTACACCGATCAATAAAAAAACATTACATTAAGTTAAACCGCGTCAGAGATATATAAAGATGTCAGAGTGCGTAGGTGTAGATATTGGCAAGAAGGTTTTGCTTTCATGAATTTAATTTCTATAATACAGTCAAAGAAGTGTAGAGGAGTTTGAAGAAAAGGGGGTGAGAAGTGTTGTAGATGGTTTTCTTTGCTCTGTTTAAGGGGCAATGACAGGATTGAGAGGTCAGTGGGTGTGGAGGCTCCGGTGACAGCACACTCAAGTTGATTTGTATCTTTGGCAGATACGTTATTTTACAATTTTCATTTTCTGTGCCTCCATTTGTATACTTTGTCCTACATCAAACTGCTATTGCCAAGTCTTGTCGTGTGGTTTTGTCATCTTTCAACCTTCACTCCATCACATCACTCGTGCATTTTCGTACAAGTTAATTTCAATTCAGTTTTATTAATATTTTTTCAACCGTCACCAGATCTGGCAAAAGAATGCACAACATGTTTATTCTGTTATGACCCAGGCCTTCCCAAGCCTGTGTAAGATGTGCGGTGCGATAATTGCATGGTTGTTTTACAGGTAATGATGCTATTGGGTGATTGTTCGATATAGTGTGCATGATTTAGGTGTCTCTTTATTCTAATATAATCTGCATGCCCTTGCTTTATCTTTTATGTCAGTTTTGGGGTAAAAGGATGTATATTATGGCTATTATGGCGGTACAATCGTGCGCAAATGAGAATAAGGCTTTTTCAAGGTGCCGAGGAGAATAAAGTGCAAAGGAAGAGTAGCACGGGGAAATAATTGGGTCATCTCGAACCAATGGGACATTAACGCGCCATTGGGCTTCTCTGACTGTCTTGCTGCCTCCTTCTTCATAAATTGCTATGAATCAGGACGCCCCATAATACCAGGTGATTTAAGGCTAATTATATCTAAGCCTTTATAGGCCCCCACCTACTTCCCAAATGGACAGACAACTGTACATGAGTTGTTTGAAAATGCACCCGGCGTCTCCTAAACAACCTTCAAGGCACAGGCGAATAGCTATAGTGATAACCAAACATCATAGAAATGCGCCTCTTTCCTCGTCTTCCCCCTTCTCGGTTTATGCAAATAGTCCTTAATAAAAGCATGCTCACTCAGGAGCCTCAGGTACAGGCAGGCAGGGGAAGGTCACATTGTAGGGAAAATTATTCTCTTCACGGCATGGTAATGAAAGCCTTTTTTTATTGAGCGGAGCCAGCTAGGTTCCTTGTCCTCAGCTCTCTGCTGCACTGCTGGCCTGGGTGCTATCTGTGTTTATTTACTGTATCCACAGCAGGACGGCCAGTAGCTGTGGGACGCCCCAGACAAGGTGATCTGATAACTAATTGCTTCTAGGGGTGGAGTGGTGGCCAGGATGGACTTTAAGAGATCTAAAAAATCAGCCAGTTGTTTTTGTATGGGGGATTATAGGGTACTTAAAGTGTTTGTCTGTTGTGGTATTTAGTATTTAGTGACCACGGTGAAAAGTTTCCCCCTTTTTGTCTTGAAGTTATGTTTCATTTTCACACACAACTTCAAACGACAAGCCAACATTCTTACTCAAAGCAGCACATTTTAAGATCAGTAAAGTCCTGACAGTATTATGTCTCTAACCCACCCAGCTGCCACTGACTTAAGGACCGTGTGCCTTCCAAAACCTCCCACACATGATGAAGAGTGCCTCCCTGCGCAGAGGGGGAAGGGGGGTTCCATTTGGAGCTGGTGTGTTGCGTTTGTGAATGATATCGTTGGGAACTGGGTTCACTATTTCAAAGGGCCTGACGATATTGATCCCGTCCCCGATGAGCTGACACCTCATGTATCATCTGAAGTCGTCAGGCAGTTCCAATAAGGACTCTGCAAAAAGAATTCCGACCAGTATTGGAGATGGAATATATCGACAAACCTCATGTAACCTTGTGACCAGCTTAGTTTTTGATAAATAATTGACCAATTTTCCAAAGACTTGAACTCATTATTAAATGGTGTGTGCCAGTGAATAGATTTTGCTTAGGTGTCATAGTTCAACCCTTTTTGTTAAAGTTTGAAAAGTGGTTTTCATAAACTATAACGTGGTCTCTCGACCTTGAGTTGGGATTGTGTTCTAAGGTAAAGAATAAACTTGATGTTTTAGCTTAAGTATTTATATATGGGGATTTTTTTACCCATTGCTGTGGATCTGTATGTTTGACCATATAAGCACTGATCATTTTCATTATCAGTTTTATTAAGCATTTTTATTTTCCCAAGGCAGGTGGCACATTTTACCGACTCATTTCTGATGCAGAATCTCTCTTGTTGAGCTTGACGCCTTAGTTAATGGATGACGGTATGCCAAACACGTCTCCTACATCACAGTAACCATATGTTTGTGCGCAGCCATTAATCTCAGGCTGGATGTTGACTGTTCCCGTTTTGCCCTGTCCTACCCAAGTTATTGTTCCCCGACTCTCGCTTACAACTTCCTGTTGTAATAACGGCTACTGACCACCACAGATGGCTGTCAGCCAGGCGAGGGCAGCAGAAGGGACCTGTCGACCCCAACACTCACACGCGCCGTTTGCGCGCACACGCCCTGTCCACCGTCTTGCACGCAATGACAAACGCCAACACACACAGAGCGGAGGGCGGCAGAGAGCGTCCTGGTCAAAGACAAATTGCAGCCCGAGACAACAGACCCCGGTGTAGCTCTCCTGAGGGACTCTGGAGATCTCTCACAGGGTGACCCAGTTCCATCATGTCTCCCCTTCTACCTCTCCTCTCTAACATTCCCTTCCCTCAGCAGCACGTTGTCCTGCATTCACACACCGTAGCATTGGTTTTAAAGTTCAGTTGTAAAGGGGATCCTCTCTTCACTCTAAATATCGGTCTCCTTCCCGCAGATAGCCTGAGTTGTCTAAATGTTAACACCCAGGTCAAGTCGGTCTTCTGCTCAGTAAAAGCTCTGCGGGCTGAACTTATTAGACTCGCTCTCTTTTTCTGTCTCCCACTCTACTACCTACCTCAAAGGCCAGCGTGCAGTTTCTCACACACGCCCCTCGGTCACTGCTAACATCACTTACCCAATAGATAAAAAAAACAAAAACTACAACTAGGATTTGTTTCTTGGTCCTTAATTCAATCCCCTTTTTTCTGCCTTTACAGCAAATAGCGTAACTGCAATGCAGCATTGCCAGTATGGGGCATTAATATTAATGTCCGCCCATTTCGCCTAGCATGGCACGAAGCCTGTCAATCTAGACTTCTATTGGGGGGGCTCCTTACAACAGCAAACACCTGCCCAGCACTCAAGTGCCTGCTTCAGACACTAGAAGGCGCCAGTCTGCCCCTATAACGTTGCAGGTGTGCATTTATTGGCCAGTTGTTCGACGTATAGGAGATATTTCCAGCCAATCCAGATCGCACAGATGTTATACATTGCACCAATAGGAGGAAGAGAATTGGCACAAAAAGAACAAAGGCTTTATGTGGGACAAATGCCCTTGATTCTGATGGAAACTGTTGTAGTAGAAAACTGCATTCCTGTATTGCCAATCATTGTTATTTGAAAATAGGCTAAAAGAGTGTTGTTATAACCACTGGGAATAAGTTTGATACTGTAGCTTCTGGCAAGAATCTGATGTGGCAAGGTATTTTCTTGAATAATTGGCTTGTTTAAGTCTCAACTCCTACCCAGTGGGAGTGCCACGGAGGAAATTACTCAAAAGTCCCCCCCTGAGATGGCAAATCTACAGTATGCAAGCAAATAATTCTTTGTAACACAGGCGGCACATTATGAATGTGAGATTAGGCAGAGTGGGTGCGGTTGCTATCACATTTAAGCAGTGCTTCTCTGCATTAAGTGGTTGAAGATGGCTGCAAGCAATGCAGGTGTGTGTGTGCGTAAGCCTCTGTGCAATGAGAGGTAGAGAGAGAGGGGGGGGGAGAGAGAGAGAGCCTGGGATCAGTGTGCTGCGCTGTTCATCACTGCAGCAGTACACCAGCTCCGGATCTCTGGCCGTACAGAGATGCTGACTGCCTGCCCCCTGCCTCTCTGCCCCTCTTTCTCTGCTTTCCTCAAGAGGCTGTGCTGATGATGCTCTCTTTCATTACTGCAGAAGAAGGGAGAAGAGCTGTAGGTTTAGCAAAAAACCCGCAGGGAACCAGCCATCCTGATTACCTTCAGTCTTTTAGCCTGCCAGCATGTTGGTTTGCATTTATTTCTTTTCTCTGACTACATAGTTAACAGTTTTCATTGATTGTGCCGACTGTGGCCTTCTTGCTCTGTGCTGGAGCCCATTTCCTCCCTGTACGTTTTCAGACCCCAGTTAACTTAGAGTGTGTGTGTTTGAGTGTGTGTTTGTGTGCGCACGTGTGTGTGTGTGTGCTTGCATGAGGGCTTTTCGGCCATATCAAAGTGCAGCCTTTTGTCGCAGTTCAAAGATATGCCCTGCATGATTATTCAGGGTTAATCAAGGTCAGAAGTGTTCCCTCCAGCGTTGCTGCTTTAATGCTTATTGATGGTACATTGTGTACCTAACTACAGACGAGATGCGGGACCAGTTCAGGAATATGGCTTTTAAGTGTCTTGTTTTATATCCACGGCATTTGTGATAATTGGAGAGTTGTGTTTTCAGCCTTTGTTTCTCGTGGCATATCCTCGACTGATGCACTGGTAATACGCTAAATTACAGATGTGTCTCATTTTATTATTCTCATGTACCACATGCCTGGAGGGGCTAAAGCATGAAGAGTAGGAAGAGAGGTTGGGCTTGGGGGTGAATAGATAATGGTTTAGTTCAAACGCTGAACTAAAGCTCGTAGGAAGGGTGTTAACGCACATTTATTTCTAATTACAGTATTACAGCTTACGTCAAAAGAGTTTTTCTTTTTTCTTCATATGTCCCTGCTGTCTTTTTTGTGATCTTTCGATTTAATCAGGAATGTGCACGTCTTCCTTTTTAGGGGTAAAACAGATGCCTTTTTTTTTTCCTTTTCAATGACGTGTTCGGAAGTGACAGTCACCCTCCTACTATACCCACTGTGACTGTTTCTCAGCCTTCCTCTTGTACAGTTGTCTTAGCAGCCACTTCTCTCCGTGGCACACATCCTCCAAATGACCTTCAATGGAATAAAACTGACAGGCTCTTTTCGCCACACCAGGCCTACTTCTGTTAAACAGCACTGTTTAAACAATGGATTTCCCCCCGTTCCCACCCTGTCTGTTTGCTCCCCTGGAGGAGACCGGAGTGATGTCAGTTAGATTTTGCTTAATTACCATTTTGCCTCTCGTTGATGGGTGCTTTTGCGCATCATCAAGGGGAACGCGGCTTCCCTTTTTAACTGAAGAGGTGGTGGAGGGACAAGCACTTTAAATAACACCCCGCTCCTGTATCGCTCAAAGCTTGATGTAAATAACACTCTGCTTGGGAAAGCAACTCCTCCCTAAGTTGATTTAGTATTCTTGTCCCCACGTGTGAAAATGGGATATGCTCTGCTGTAAAAAAAAAAAAAAAAAAAAAAAAAAAAAAGAAAAGAAATGTGTTGGTATGTGCTGTGTATCAGCAGACACTGTGATGTGTTTGCTTACAGCAGCGTGTGTTGGACCCCCAGCTATCATACGGTGCATTCAGTCACACATTAATTTTGGCAGTTTTACATTTAAGATAGGGACTATACTTTCTATAGGGTTCCATGTTTCCCAGCTCAGCCCATTCAAACACTCACTTTTTCCCTCCCTCCACGTCTACTCTGTGCAGTGCCATGCGTGTGCTGCTTTCCAAACTACCGAGGCCTTGGATCGTAGACGAGAAGAAGGACGACGGTTACACCGCACTGCACCTGGCTGCCCTGAACAACCACGTGGAGGTAGCTGAGCTGCTGGTGCACCAGGTAACGGCGTACAAGCACACGCACCAGACATATAAATAGCTGATTTAAATGCATGCTTAACACTGACAACAAATGCCATTAGTCATACTGTATGAGCCCTCTTTCATTAACAATTATTTGCCTAAAGCGTAGCTGCATCAGCTCAGCCTTAACTTCTGGCTTTCCCTGCCTACACACCATTAAGAGCCGCTTCCACTGCACTCCCTGCAGCCAGCAAGCTGTAGACCAGTTGAAGCTGCTATAAGTGCCTTTTTTTTTATTGGATCCATACGGTTCATAGAGCCTCCAGGGGTATTCTTTAGTGCTGTTGGGCCCTCATATCCTCCTCCTCCTGCAATCATAGGTTCATGCTCTTTTCCCTTCAGAGATTGCAGGTTTAACTCTCTGAAGATTAACACATACAGGAGGTAACGGCGAAAGTCACTTGACCAAGTGGAAACCGGGTTAATTTCGATATGGTGCAAGGCAGCAATGTTGCTGCAACATTCCAACACATGAACGCTCGCTGTGCAGGCTACCTTTCAGCGGGGACGCCTTTTTTCCCCAAGTCCCTGCAATGGGCTGGTTCACAGTGATGGCTCAGCTTTCTATTCAGAAATTGCACCACACTACAAGGTGCACTGCAGATTCCCTGCCAGCCAGCAAGTCAGTCAGTCTTATTACTCTGGGATTTTACCCACCGCCTGATCACAATGCTTATCTTTCCTCCACATCTCCTCAGCTGAGGTGTTCGCAATTGGAAATGACAATCACATGCGGCTTTATTGTAGGATGCGTTTATTTTTCTTTTCCCAACCCCCTAGGTGACACTTTGTTGGTCGGCGGGGTTGAAGCAACGAAGGTTCTGTCATGGCACATAAAGCCAGAATGGTTGTTACTATCTTTTTTATGTGCAGAACAATTATTTATTTTTAAACTGAATTCTAATGTCCGGTCCTGTTTGTCTACTTTTATCACTTGTCTGTCATATTTACAAGACCATATGCGTGAGATTTATTATGGTTGGTTGTTAATGTATGCACATATGTTTATTGTGTGTACTTCCTCCTCTTCTGTTCCCGCTTCCAAGGGCAATGCCAGCTTAGACATCCAGAATGTCAACCAGCAGACGGCATTACACCTGGCAGTGGAGCGTCAACACACTCAGATAGTCCGGGTAAGTGGGCCCTCCTTTTTTATTTATTTTTTTTCTGATGCTTCTGTCATTTTCCCCCAATGCTTTCCCCTCACACTTTCACCCACAAACTGAAAAGCTGTCTTGTTATATCTCTATGCGTTCCTTATTCTGGGTAAGGGGAGTAGAACAACAGTAGTGCAGCTCCACATTTAATTTACAGTGGTGGGTATCCTGCAGTTGAATGAGTTCCTGCTTCAGATAGATGCTGTGTAGGGGAAATGTTCTCTGAGGCAGTGTCTTGGTTCGTCATTTGGCGTGGTATTGGATTGAGATTGCCACGTTGCCATCTTGTGGACTCAAGAAAAAATGCACTCCATAATTGGGGGGAGTACAACAGTGAGGCAGTTCTTTGTAAGCAGCAACCTTAAAAAATCAGCAGCGTGGCATTCGCCGTTGTCACATAAAATGAAAGTTGCTTTACAGTTATTGCTAGCGCCTCTTTTGCGTGACTGTTCATTTGTGTGCTTTTCTTTACAGCTGCTGGTGCGAGCGGAAGCCAAGCTCGATGTGCAGGACAAGGACGGGGACACACCACTTCACGAGGCACTGCGTCACCACACACTGTCCCAACTGCGACAACTCCAAGATATGCAGGATGTCAGCAAAGTGGAGCCCTGGGAACCCTCCAAGAACACAGTGTGTATACATCTATTATTAACCTCACTGTTCCCCCTAGAACACAGTAATTTACTTGGGTCAAGGTTCCTTTAGGTATCATAAGGAACTACAGTATTAAAGAGAAATGAAATTGCTTTGTGTGTTGTCTAACAACCAAGAGATGCACTTATCAACAAGAAAACAATAAACCGAAAACGCTGGAGGTCAATTGTGGAAATCATTTATCCAATAGGCTGATGTGATTCAATTAAGTATTCCCAGATGTATTTGTCTTAAAGGCACGCACACGAATGCAGCATGTTAGAAGAACTAACCTGCCAACCTGCCATTGCTCTACTGCCGCTCATGACTCTTTAAAAGGCTCCTTTTAAAGTTTAAAAACTTGTTCCATTTATATTCTATAACTGCTTTTTCCCGTTGAGGCTCTGTTTATTACCCAGCATAAATTGGGCAGAACACTAAAAAACCTCCTGGACAAGTCACCGGTGTATTGAGGTACATAGCATCACATTCACACCTAGGGACAGTTTCTGCCTTCTATCCACAACAGCCCTGTGTGTCAGACGCAATAATGCACCTTTTGCAACTTGCTGGTGATTTTGTTATATTACTGAGGTCGTAGAGCGATATTGGTCGTTGAATGGGCTGCAAGTCATTACAAACAGCTACTGCGTTTCTTGTAATCCTATTATAACCCTGTAGTAAACATATAGTAATTAAAAAAAAACCTCTTTTTACACCAAAGCTCAAAAATACCAGATTTGTGTTCAAGGTCGTAATTCTGCTTGGCTAACAGCTGTCGGACTTATTAAACATATAAGACCTATTTAAGTCTCTAATTCATATTAGCTGTATGTCTTTGTAAGTTCTTAGATAAAACCTATATGAACATGATGAGAACACGCAAAATAAGCTCATTAGGATTTCATTTTATATAAAGCGTCGGTTCGAGTGTGCAGTCACCTTCATAAGTATATGGCATATATATCTTTTTAAGAAATGAATACTCCTCCCACAACACTTATGATTAGAGAATATAATCATATCATGGCATTTATGATTTTGGGTGATTGTATTTAGCCATGTTTGGGCAACATTCTGCAGGACTTGTTTACACACCTGTATGAAGATCAATGAGTGAACCAAAACCCGATTTGTCCCTCTGCAGAGGCCCCTCTCCATGTTAAGACCACATCCCTTATCCCTACTGGGATGAGTTTAAGGCTACAGGGCCGAGCTGCAGCTCAGGTCTCACCTGTCACCTTCTGTCTCCCTCCCACTTCTTTCTCTTCTCCTTCCCGCCCGCTCTCTTCTTTCCCCCTTCCTGCCCTCCCACGAGGAGCCCAACAGACAGACAGCGGGCTTAATTGAGATATGTGCAGTTGGGTCGCTCTCCCATAGCTTTTCCCCCTTCTAGATGTGAATTGAATTAGCCGGCCCGATGGCTCCATCAGTAGAGATGTAAAAGCTACTGGTTGAAGACAATCAGACATGGGAGGCCCAAATTGCTAGAGAGAGTGATGCTTTGAGTTGGGGCCGAATGAGTGAGGCGATGAGCTAGAGGAGGGGGAGAAAGAAGGGACAGTTAGTGGGATTTGGGGTTGGGGTGAGGGGGTCACGCTGCCTGACAGCCATCCTCACACATGTCTTTGATTTGCTCATTAGTGGTGATCTGATGGCATGGTCTATCTGAATTGGCCTCTAAAGCCATCTGAATTATTAACACACTTTATTCTAGGGGTGGTGTAAGGTACATACAAGACACAGTCCCTCTAAATTCAACTTGAAAACAATCTTTGATGTCAAAAGTGCCCGATGTGCCTCTGATGTATCTGTTTTTGTGTGTCTGTCTGGCTCCCTGCAGTTAATCATGGGCCTGGGCACCCAGGGGGCAGAGAAGAAGAGTGCTGCATCCATCGCCTGCTTCCTGGCAGCCAACGGAGCGGACTTGACCATTCGTAACAAGAAGGGCCAGTCCCCTCTAGACCTGTGTCCAGACCCCAGCCTCTGCAAGGCACTGGCCAAATGCCACAAAGAGAAGAGCAGGTGAACATCCCTTAAAGGAATAGTTTGACATTTTAGGAAATACACCTATTTGCTTTCTTGCCAGGAGGTAGACGGGAAGATCAATACCACTCTCATGTCTGTCTGTTAAATATGAAGCTGGAGTCAGAAGACAGTGGGCTACTGGGAACAGGGGGGAACAACTAGCGCCTGTGTGTGTCTGTGTGTGTGGGTGTGTGTGTCCACAGTACTGAAGCTCAATTAGTTGTTTGTACAAAAACTGACAGACATATTTGTCAATTTGTGGGTTTATGGGGGATTATTTTTTATGCTGATCTTTTGTTTAACGGATTAATTTAAAAAAGGATGAATTTACAGGAATATATTTGCTGTTGTTTTAAGTATATTAATGCACCCACAGTGTCTAACCATCTCAGGAAAATCATCAACCACCTTATTGATTTCCTTTCGTTGCTAAAAATGTTTCACGTAGGGCTTTGTTTCCTTTTTATGCCTTTTCCTCCTTCTGGTCCTTTTTTTAGTCTCTCGCTGTCTGCCCTTATTTCCTTTGTTCTCCATCAGCCTCTCTTGCTGGTAATCTCTTCTGCTCTTAACACGCTGTGGTTTTCTTCTCAATGTTCCAGTGGCCAGGTAGGCACCCGCAGCCCGTCTCAGAACAGCAACATCGAGTCACTGGACGAGTGTATGGTGTGTTCGGACATGAAGAGAGACACTCTGTTCGGGCCCTGCGGACACATCGCCACCTGCTCCCTCTGCTCGCCTCGCGTCAAGAAGTGTCTCATCTGCAAGGACCAGGTCCAGTCGAGAACTAAGGTATCAGAGGCACCGCCGCTATCTGTGCTCCGCAGAAATACATGCGTGATGGAGAGTGCATGCTTTTATCCCCCTCTTGTTGTTTAATTTGTCCGTCCACAGATTGAAGAGTGCGTAGTCTGCTCCGACAAAAAGGCAGCCGTTTTGTTCCAGCCCTGTGGTCACATGTGCGCTTGTGAGAGTAAGTTGGCCTCTTTCACTGATGCCGGATTAAAGAACTCGCTGTTTGTTTGCCATCAGGTCCTGATCAATGTGTTTTCTGTTCACCAGACTGTGCCAGCCTCATGAAGAAGTGCGTACAGTGTCGGGCTGTGGTGGAACGCCGCTTGCCCTTTGTTCTTTGCTGTGGAGGGAAAGGTATGGAGGATGATGCCGCTCATGATGATGATGATGATGATGATGATGATGATGATGATGATGACCTTAGTGAGTGAATCTTCCACACGTTCCCTTTTAATTCCCTTTTATTTTCCTTTTTCCTTCTTTTCTTTTCTCCTTTCCACTCTTCTTTTTAAAGTAAATGCTTTAGCCCGTTTTATCTTTTACTTTGTCGCCGCCTTGCTTATGCATTTTATTCCTTTGTTTACATCACTGAAGCACTGTTTTGTTTTGTCATCCCAGTAGCCATGTTAGAAATGTACAAATTCAGTCAGACGTTTGAGTCAGTTAATCTTATTTTCCACTATTAGATCGAGCATGTTTTAATCACCGCATCCAGTTTGATCTTTTCATTTGTTCTAACTTCTGTTTAGATGTTGGCTGAAATGGACAGCGGCTTCACAAGTGCTTGGCTGCCACATAGATCCTCCAAAGAGAGGAGATCACACTCTTTTCTTATAAGCAGGGTCTCAGGAGCCATTTCTAAAATATAGACAACCATATCACCTTACTCATGTCTCTGTGGCCTCAAAGTGAACGTGAAAAATAACAGGATTTTAATACGTTCCTCGTGGAGAATTTCAGTTTTGGAATGATGAAATACTTTTGATAAAACACCCAACGTGAATGTTTTTCAGTTCCGTTTTTCAAGTCCTGAATGTCATCAGTTTCACCCCAAACTGTCCAATGAAAAGTGATTTAATTCAGCGTGTTAAAATGTTTATTTTTGTTTGCATTCACAATCCATCTTCCTGTCTCCAAGTTGAACACAGTGTTTTATTGCCCATAACCGTCTTTAAGTGGTGCATCTCACCGGTGGTTATTCCTATCGTGTTTTCCACATTTTTATGTTGAGTTAAAAGGGAAACTGTTGTAAGTTCACTAACTTCATGTTTACCCCTGTCTTGATTATTTTTTTACATCTCTCCACATGTCAGCTTGTTGGCAGGCAAGTGAATGCAGACCCAATCAAACATACACTCATGCAAGGGGCAGCATTGATTGTTTATCTCCTCCCCCTTCATCCCAGTAACACTGACTGTTGATGTCCGTTACAAAAGCAAATCCAGTGCACAAAATTCATCTGTCACTTGTTTGACTTCCAACCTCCCTGACTTAATGTACTTGTAACTGAGTGAGCACAGGCATTAGACTCATGCTTTAAGGCTGATGGCAAAAAAAGAGAGCGAATTACTTGCCGCTATGCATTTTAACTGTTAATTCTACATAGAAGAGAGTCTATTTCCCTTTCTTTCCCTGATCACTGTTTACAACTTGCTAGCTTTCTCTTCAAATTCTTTCTCTGAACCTCCCTTTGAGGCTGTAGTGAGTAGTTTTGGTCCCCAGGCCAGCTGTTGAGCTGGCGAGGACGGCTCCCACTATAACAATGTGACTGGTTATTCCCAGCAGGGAGCTCTAACACTATGGCAGGGGGATCGCAGGATCTTCTCCAGCCCAACAATCTGGCACTAAGTTGGTGTAAGTATACCTCTATGATCCCCTCCCTTATCAGACCCTTTTATTAAAGAGCTCCCCCAGTGCTGCCCTGGGCCCTATCCCCTCCCCTTAAACCCCCTTCCCTTTCTTTTTCAGAGACACACACACCCTAAACAGTAGGTGCGGACACACTGTTTATGTGATGCAAAGCTCACTATCTCTGGCAGATTTTTGCCAGTCTGGAGCGGAGTCCACAACAGGGCTTCTGTCCAGCTAATTCTTGTTGAGTGCTCATATAATGCTGGTATATCATTACTCCAACAATGCCAATAGATGTTTTGCCTTGTGTCAGTTTATACCTCAGATAATTACAATGTATGCGCATCATAATTCTAGCATTTAAAAATAAATTTCAATGCCAAAGAGTGTTTGGGATCCGCGCTTGTTTCAGAACGACAATGCCGGTGTGGCCGCATTTCAGATTTTTGTTTTGGCAGTATAGTTTATCATGTGATGGTGAAGTTTGATGTGGCCGCGGACACAAACCTCTTAGTTTGTTGAGTCTCTCAACACGTTTATGTGCTGTTGCCTCCAAACAGCCAGCGGAAACATCCCAGCCTTGCAGAGAGACAAGGACAACACCAACGTCAACGCTGATGTACAGAAGCTCCAGCAGCAGCTCCAGGACATCAAGGAACAGGTAAGTCCAGCCTGTCTTTACCGTAGAACAGAGGTCTCTTTCTGCAGTTAATTATCCAGCCCGGTCTATTATGTTTATCCAAATTAATGTATTTATTCTTTAGTCAAAAACATGCAGAAAATAGTGAAAAATGTCCCCAGTTAATGTTTTCTTTTATTTATATTATACTTGCAATCATACAAAAGCAAATCCTCACATTTGAGAAACATGACCCAATAAATTAATTTTAAGACTACGCACACCACGAGTTGAATTAATGATGGCGGTGGTGGTTTAAAGTTAGAGAAGCAAGCTACCTACCCAAAGTCATCTGTTCAGTGGGGATGGGGATGGTTGAGGAGAGTGAAAAGCAGAGCTCGAGCCTCATACCGCCACCGAGTTGCCCTTGAGCTGCTGAGTTGTATCATCAGGACAGCTTCCAGGTGGGTTTATGATCTGGACTTTCCTGAAAAATAGAGCATTGAAATAAATTACAATGAATAAATCTGCTGTAGAAGCAGTTATAGCGACTAGTATGGAGGATTTGCAGGAGACACCCTGCTTCTTATGAAGACCTGAACCAGGTCTGGCTCATGAACTACCAAGCAAGAGTCCAATTGGGTGATTTGAATTGTTTTGTGATCACGCATCATAAAGTTTTTGAAAGTTGAAATGACTTTATCACAACAAAGCGTGAACTGTGATTGCAGACGATGTGTCCGGTGTGCCTGGACCGGCTGAAGAACATGATCTTCATGTGCGGCCATGGCACCTGCCAGCTGTGTGGGGACCGAATGAGCGAGTGCCCCATCTGCCGCAAGGCCATCGAGCGCCGCATCCTCCTTTACTAGACCCCTCCCTCCTCCCTTCCACAGACTCTTTCTCTTCTCTTAAAGCCCACACCGCCCGCGCCCGCAAAGCCACAATCACACCAGCTGCTGTTGCCGCCGCCACCGCCGCTGCCGCTCACCATCCCCACAGCACCCAAGTCAGCCAGCCAGCCAAGGGCGTCTCAAATGTCTTATTCGACACAGCAAATGCTCTCTTAAAGGTTTGATTGTGTCCAGATGGAATTTCTGTTACAAAACAAGGAACAAATATGAATTGATTTTCATCAGTTTTGCTGTTCTGTCGTGTGTCCTAACTGCAGCCAGAAAGATGCTTGCATCGCAGGCGCCGCCTTTTTTTCTCATTTTTCTCTCTGCCTCTCTTTCCCGCCCTCCTTTCTGTGTCACACTCTGTTTTTACTTGATATGTGAAAATGTTCTTTTTCTCTGATTGAGTCCAATGGCGGCTCCTTTAGCCCCACGGCCTTGGATATGAACTTCAGGGGCTGATGTCTGGATTTCATCCCAGAAACGGCTCTGAGCAAAATCAGAAGTGTGGAGGTCGGCCCCGTTACCTTTCTGATGTAAAGTTCTCATGCGTCTGTCGCAGTCAATGCCAGCTGCAGTGTCGTTTTATCGTATTTGTAAATCTTTATGCACGTGTATTGGTATCGGAGGTTCCAGATGTGGAGTACTTAATTTTTCATGACAGTATGGCAAGTTTGTGACACATTTACCGTTTGCGCCACATGAAGGTTCGGTGAGTGTTTCTTTGCTTCATGTCTGTTAGTTTGGCTGTTGTGACACACTGTATGCCGACTGTCCTCGCTGTTGAAGACCAGATGTTGGCAGTTTTGCACTAGAAAAGCTGAGTCAGGGTAAAAGCTCTTTTGTGCACGGAGTTTGGAGGTCCACTTCAGCTCGGTGATAAAAACACAGATAGAATTGTAGTAACTGCCAGGGGAGCGCACCACACCCGTACTTTGTTTACCAAGCTGTACCAAGAATGGCGGCGGCAGTGTCGCAACACCCTTTTGGCTGCGAGCTTCCACTGCCGCCGTGTAGCGACTCAACGATTCGAGACAAACACACAGACTCCTTCAGCTTCTGTCCAGTGATCAGTCCCTGTTGTACCCGTTTGTTGTACACACAAACCCACACGATGCAAACACTTCTGTAACAAGAGTATCTCGTCTCAACGTGACGCTTAACTGTTGAGACCCGGTGGTACTGTTTGACAAAAAAAATGTACAAATCAACGAGCAGTGCTAATTTACCATTGATCTGTGCCATTTGCTTCCAAAAATGTACTTGTTAAATAACTTGTATGGGGGATAAGGTGCTCTTTATCTTGTATTACCTTTTTTTATTTAAGTGAATTTCCTTTTTTTTCTCAAAATCAACATTTATTGAGCTAGAGAATACAATCTATTAGAACACTAAGATGAAAATGTAGAATAAATTATTTTGTATTGCTGCCCAAAAAATAGGATTTATAGGTCTCACTGCCTTCCTAATATGTAGCCTCAAAATCTCTCTAACATTCTGCTTTGATATTAATGTTGAGATATGTTTGTGATGTTTTACGTTTGCTTTTTGTTGGCAATAGCTTTCTAGCAATCATCCGTAGAAGCATTTTTATTTCTTTAAAATAGATCTCTGTAAGCCCAACTTGTTCATTTGTGGAAAAAGAGAAAAAAAAAATAAGACATTTTGTTGTCAAAAGTGTCGAGTATGTTTTCACCAGTGTTTTATTTGGGAGAAAAGCTAATGATATTTTAAGACAGAACTTGCCTGACCTCTTTTAAAAGGCGGTTGCCCATGTGGAGACTCAGCAAGGTGGCTAGCTTACTCCGCTATGTGGGAATTTGCACCCGCATACAAGTATTTTTTTGTTTTATTTCTCCCTTTTACGACTGAAAGCAACTATTTTGAGTACGTTTTTTTTTTTTTTTTTTTTTTTATTCTTTTCAGTGATCATGATAACACTTTAAGCTAGAAGCACTAATACGCTTTATGGTAGTGTTGTCTCGTTATGGTTATTATGAAAAAGCCTATTTTGTACTTTTCTGTTCAATACCTGTAACTGTCCTGTTGGACATGTATCCGTAGTATTTTCTTTGGCATGAATGTTTGACATATGCAGTACGACATGTATCATCATGGAAACCGTTCAGTCTGTATTGCTAATAAGTGCTTTTAAAACAACCATATAGCTAAGAAATAAAGTTCTACATGAACCACGGGACATCACAAGTGCTGTTTGTTTTTCCTCACTTTCCTCCTGCATTGATCACCTGCGAGTTTTTGTTTTTCAAGTGGAGCTCGGCTGCAGCTCGCCTCCCTCTCTTAGGGCGGGAGTTAGCATTCTGTTGCTTTTCTCCTGCTGTGCAGCGTCTGCCACACAGAGGAGACAGGGTGGCAGAGATGGGAGGTGTGAGCTAATTGAAAATGCTAACACCTAATAATGACTCGGCACCAGTGTGTGATAGGTCAGCTATGCTAATGGGAGGAGGGGGGTAAAGAAAAGTGCTCGGAGAGCGACCCGAATAGTGTGATGCATCTTCTCCAGCGAGCAGTGACACCTCACACGGCGTCTCCCGAGCGCTAAGAAATTATGACCAAAGGCCATTTATGTTCTAGCTCATTGAGTAGTCCATTCATAACCTGGACATCTCGGCTCACATGCAGCAGCAGCAGCACGAGGCCGGCTCATAAAGACATCCGTCATGCTGTCACCCTCTCGCTACGTCAATGCACACCGAGTATAGGGGACGACACCTGTTTATACCCTCAGATCTCCGTGACTCCAGGTTTAGACAGTCGGCTGTCATGTCGGTGGCACTTTGTCATCTTGCGCTCGAGTAGCTGTCTCTCAAACAACACTCATTTGGGTGACCTGTTAGTGTTAGACAGTGATGTGAATGGCAGGTCCTTACCGCCTTTTTGTCACCATTTCCTGGATGCAGAATATACAGTATACACTATATATATAAGTATGTACACGCCATTTGATTGGATGGACGTGTTTTCTTCTGTAGTGTTTGGCATTTTGAGTTGAGATTTATCTTAATTCATTTTGCGTTACCTCATGTTACCAATGCTTATTAGTTCATTTGTGTTTCTGTTGTCTGTGTTTGTGAAGATGTGGTATAGTTGTTTGGCTTGGTGGAGTGTAATGCCCTACTAATATGACGACGTGATGTATAAGTTACCCTGCAGAACCTGGACTGTTACTTTGTTTAACTTTGTAACTACTGTGAAACAAATGCTTATTTTCATTCAGCGATTAACCCACTGTTTATTTTCTTTCTTTCATTAATTGATGTAAAAAAAGGACAAATATTCATCACATTTGCCCTCCAACCCACGGTACCGTCTTCAGTCCAAAACAGCCAGCACAGCAAAGCAACAAATCCTCACATTTACATGCTTAATAAATTGCATAAATTATTAATCCATTTTCAAAACAGCTTCCGATGCTAACTTTGCTCAAGGAAGGCCCTTTGACCTCAATGTGAATGCTGAATGGGAGAACATCCCGCAGCCAGATACCAAAATGTTGTGAAGGCTGATCAGCAGCATGTTCATGCCCAGAGTTCAGTGTGCCAGGATCACAGAGACCATTCTAAAACCCTGCATGCTGAATAGAGACATCCAGGGTGGGTGAATGTCCCGACCAGGCCGCTTGTCCATCACCCTGACCCGCCCCGCCATGCTGGCTGAGCATCAGGGTGCTGGAGACGACACTATCTCTCCTCTGGTCGCGGCCTGATCCTGGGGAGGATACCGGAACCGCCACGCCTGCCGGTTTCAGCTGCTTGAAGGCTACGGTGTTTGCTGACTGGACTGCAGGGGTTGTTACTCCCACACCGGGGGGTCAGCTAATCCACCGGCTGCCCTGCAGAGTGTGAGTGATGGCGGCTTCGGCACTGCAGGCTTCACTGAGCAGCAGATAGAGATGAATTGGACCCCTGGAGAGGAGAGCGGGCAACCATGATCAGGAAAATGACTGTGACCGTGCTTTAAGGCTCTGCTGTGATCACGGAGAAGGGGTCAGTGACATCCATCTGCCGGTGGAGGACAGTCTGCGTCCCCCCCCCCTTCCTCAGGCTTTGCCCTTGGCTCTGCTTGTGAAGTTATGACCCGACATAAATGAATACATTCGCTTCGCGTTTACTGTGAAATGAACTTCAGGGCTTTGACGTGCAGGTTTCAGAGTACATCACAAGGTGGCAGTGCACCCAACGACTAAATGCTGTAGGTCTCTCCTGTCACGGATGCACCGACATTTGTGCTGCAGAGGACAAATCAACAAAATGTCCCATCATGCTCGACGCGTTCTATTCTGGTATGACAGCCAGTCGGTTCATCCGGAGGTTATTCTTCCCGTTTGTTTATGCTCACCTCGGCTGGCAGCAGGAAATGCAGCATCTACACGTCTCGGTTCAGAAGTTGAACTTAAAATGTTGTGATCCCTGGTGCTCTGTGTTCCTGCTAGAAACTGACTAGTAACAGTCTGGGCAAAAAACTAAAGCCCAGAACAAAGAAGCCAAGATCACTCAGCATCAATCTGTAAAAGAAAAAGTATACTCTGTGAACATTAGACACATTTTATTTTCTCTGAATCAATTCTTGAGGTCTCAGTGGAAAGTAATTTCTAGGTCTGGTGTACTTCCGACTCAGAAAACAGGGCAAAGTTATTAGGCCTTGAATCATTGCCATCTGCAACATGTTTTGTAATTACACATTATTTTCTTCAAGTTCTCAATGTCAGTGTTTCTTTTCCTTTTTTTTTTTTACCTGCAGAAATCAATTCTTCTCCGGATTCAGTTGGACAGCACAGATAAAGGAAATGGGAGCAAATAGTTTGTCCATCTATTTTGGCCACTTGGGCTTTCCTTCCATGTTGGAAGGAATTGATCGCCGACTGTCTGAAGGTCCTCTCCCTCCCTTCCTTTCGCTCATGTCATCCAGTTCAGAAGTCTGGTTGGATTTATTGTCCCGGTTTATGGCCGAGCTGAGCAAAGTGCAATCTGGCTGTCTGGAAGGGCCGGAGAAGAAGGGAAGGGCCTGAAAGGAAAATCTTGTGTCGCATTTTGAGAACAATTTTAATTGGGGGGGACATTCATCAAACTGAGCACATACTTGGATTTAGTTTTAACGGTTGGCTCATTTATAGTGAGAATAAAGTTTAGCATTAATCAGTCTCGGTTATCACAAACAAACGCGAGGTCTCCGAATGTGATATAATCACGCGTGTGTGTCCCGGTGGGTTGGTGTCCCAGAAGGCAGCAGCCCCACCTCCACAGTAAAGTCATAAACTGGGTTATTCTCTCCTACGGATCCCTCCTCAAAACATGTAGGCCCCCGACGTGCTGATTGCTTTATTGATATTGATCAGGGCAAAGTGTCAAACCACTCGTCCATCTCTCTCTCAGTGGTGGGTAATTGGAATTTATGCATGCGGAGGGAGGAGGTTAACACAAACAACGCTCAGTTAAAGTCCTGCCTATGTGGGTATAAAATATCGATAAGTAAAACAAGCAAGACGCAACTTGTAGGTATTGGCAGGACTTTATCTTGTACACACTTCTTTTGTGATTTGATTTAAATAAAAAAAAAGGTGTGTGGAAATGTTATACAATATATATATATATATATATATATATACAATATATATATATATATATATATATATATATATATATATATATTTAAATGTTTATTATTAGAAATGTAGTAGTATATAGAACATTGAGTATTCCTCACACAGCAGATTTCTAGTTCAGTGTGTTGATGAATGGCATCATTTGCAAATACTTATCACGGTTGATTTACCTTCAGGCCCACAGCTTTGATCCGGAGTTGATTTAATTACCTCCTTTTAATGAACATCCCCAAACCAGATCTTCTCCGGCTTTTGACCCGCAGTCAGCGCTCTCCTTATCACCGCAGCACGATTGGAGGCGCCTGCGAGCCACATTTACAGTGCAAATGTTATCGTTCCAATGACACTTTAAACAGTCTTTATCAATATATAGTCATTCAAGGTTTATGAGCTTTGATAAAAAATGCCTCTAGCCACGCAGGGCCATTACCATGTGGAGCTACGAGGCACATTTGTAGATTATAATTCTTCTTTTCCGCTACTCATCTGCAACTTTTAAACGCTCACCAGGTAAAATAAACACTCGGCGTGTCAAGAGGATGATGTGGCCTAAGTGCAAAAGGTATTGATTTTCTCCCCAGGAAGAGCAGTGTAAGGGCAAACTGCAGTGCGAGTTTGGCAGAACCTTATCGTCCTATTATCTTTAAAACAGTAGGTTATCATAATTGCTTACTTAATAATTCTGTAAAACTGTGGAGGTGCAACCTTTGCCTGGGCAGTAAACTGTCAAGTGCTTTTGATGCTGAGATTGAAAAGATTCCCGACGAGGTTAGAAATGCTGCAACCTTTTAATTTCATATGGCGGCTACAGGAACGGCGCTAGTCATTCCTAGTGGATTAGCGAACACAGAAAGCATGCTGAAGAATTAGTACAAGCATGTTCCTACACTGGATTTATTTCTTTAAAACATGAGTAACTACAAGTATACTCCTGTTACATCGGAACAACAAGTCAATTATTCAAATACTTAACCACTAGAGCTTTCTTTGGGTGCTTATTTTCACAGCTACGAGTGTGTAGAACAATGAGGCAGACCTACTTCACATTTAACTCTCAGCTATTAGCAAACAAGGTGGCGTCGATGACACCGTTCTCCCGCGTGGCGCCAGGTGAGGACTTGGAAACGAGGTTAGCTTTGTGATCGGTATTTTAAGCAGAATGCGAGTTCAACAGTTTGTAATCCTTGTGAACTCGGATAGAGACACGCAAGGAAACTCCCCATCGGAGTTTACTCAATTCCCCTCAGCAATGCCTTTTTTTTGTTTTGTTTGTTTCTTACAATTTCTTTTGTGGGGGGGGGGCTCCATGGAGACAGCAAATGCTACAAAGACACGTTGTACAACAAAACAAGCGTACATCTGACAGGTGCTTGCCTCCGCCGAGCAGGCAGTAACCTTGGAGGGAGTAGACAGGAATGCAGCAGCCCTATCTGAGCTCAGAGAAAAATACTGACTGCTTTTCCCCCCCTTTTTTTTTTGTCCGGAGAGAAAAATCAATATTCCAGAGTCCATCACACGGGCAGGCATTTTCCTGTCTTTTTTTTTTTTTTTTTCTTCTTCCAGATGGGTTCTAGCTATGTGAAACAAGCAGAGAGTGACCCCTGGAAAAAATAGTTAATGCCTAACTGCTTTATCTTTGTTTTACAGCCGAGGGTTGTACCTCCAAATCAATACACGATACACAAATATCCCAGGGCTCCATGTTCTAGACAGAGAGCAATGACGAGAGCTTGAGAGTCAGCAAGCTTCACACCACCTGGCAGAGAGGAAGGTCTTTTCCTAAAGGCCGGAAGCTTGTGGTCGGTTAGGTTTGTATTCCAGGGTTTCTGCAGCAAGCAAAAGATACGACTTAATCACCGCTGTTGAGTCACATTTTGAAGGTTGTACCCCAAATGTCTGAAAAAACAACTGGTAAAAGAAGAGTTTGACCAATTTGGAGAAGTCCTTCTGCACTTTCTTAAGAAGATCGATACCACTCTCACATTTGTACGGTGAATTTAAGCTACAGCCAGCAGCTGGTTAGCTTAGCAAAGGCCAAAAGACTAACACAAAATCCCCGTAGCAACGCAGCGCTGGTTGTTTTGCAAGATAATGTGTTATTTAGTGAGCTTTGGAGGTGCTGGTAGGGAGGGTTTTTCCCCCCCGATTTGCTTCTTTCTTCATGCCTGAATCAAAAAGAGACTAATATTGATTCTGAATGGAATATTTTCAACCTGCACTGGAAGAATGTTCACACACCCTGCTAATATTAGGGTTGAAGGTCTCAGCGTGCAGCCTGGGAATGCAGCATCTGGACCTTGATAGCAGACCGGCACATTTTCCGTACTGTTTTTACAAACCCCTTTGGATGGACAGCAGAAACTAACTAGATGTTTACAGCA
Organism: Eutrigla gurnardus; assembly: GCF_963514095.1. Taxonomy (NCBI): domain Eukaryota; kingdom Metazoa; phylum Chordata; class Actinopteri; order Perciformes; family Triglidae; genus Eutrigla; species Eutrigla gurnardus. The sequence continues at coordinate 17,088,532 of NC_139918.1, forward strand.
ACGAGCAACAAGCTTCAAGTTTTCTCTCCTTCTCTGCGTCTCCGCTGGCCGAGATAGTTGATATCTGTCACTGGCTGCCACTCGGTCCCAGCAGACCTTGTAGCGAATCAACAGAGCGGCTCCCAGACAGATAAAATGCCACATCGGAGTTTGAGAGGTCTAAAGCGGTGTTCCCGTTCCCAACCGGTGTTATGATGAGAAAAAGGAGCATCCACTCGGGGAGCACAGACTGAGACAACCCCCCCCTTCTGTGATAGTAGCTGGTAATCTCTGAGGTCGACATGTCAGTCAGGTCCTGGAGACAGATGACGTGAGGCCCCTGATAGGCTGTCTCCAGTGCAGGAGACACCAGCCGGCCCGCACGGGCTGCTGGGACAGAGAGCAGGACCCAAGGCGACGGACGGATGGCGGGGCTGACGGGGGGAGGGTGGGAGAGATGAAGACAAGGTGGGTCAGGGAGGTGGTGTGGCAGAGGAATGCCAAGGCAGAGAGGTGGGGGTCACGGAGAAGGTCTCCTGATGAGCAGAGAGACAGTTCTCTGCTGGAGATCGTTGCGTGGCTGACAAAGTTTACTTAACACCAACCCCTGTGAGCTTGGGTCACCGGGGGGAGGAGGACCTGCTCGCCTCCAGATTGTCACAGAGAAGGAAAAAAGTGCTAGAGAACAGAGAGGAGGTGGAATTGTTAAGGGAGTCTGTGTTGTTTTTTTTGTCTTTTTGGTCATTTTTACAACATCTGATATCATATTGTTTGACAACATACGCCACAAATGTAATGCTTTCCTGCAGCTCACTTTCAAATCCCAGAAGTTGGACTTTCCCACAGTGAAATCCACCAACAAGGAAGTGTTTTCAAAAACGGCCGGGCTTTTCTAATGTTAACCTCACAGGGAGGTTAGCACACAAAAAAGGAAAGGCTAAATGTTTGCTGCACTGGAGTAGCTGTCTAAAACAAGTTGATTTAGTTGAATTTAACGGCAATAATAAAGTAGAAACATCCTTTTGTCACGTAGAGATACAGTGACGTGCCGTTGAGTCTACCTGAGCACAGAATAAAGTCGCTCTCCCTCAGTATGGGTTGTAGTCAGAGCTTCTCCCTACTTTGTTTAGATAGTGATCGTGGTTAGCTCAGCTCAACGGCAGCTCTGCCTCTGAAGTGTAGCACCTACAGTTCCCCTCCAAGAAAACACCGTCAGCACGTTTGCTGTAGTTTGCACTGTTAGCACAGTTAGCTACAAGCCACCAGTTCAGGGGTCGCCATGTTGAGAGCTGTCAAGAAACAATGGAAATGTTCCCAATCTTGTATCTTGCAACTTTAATATATGATAGAATGTAACATAAATTAAATCGTTTGTTTATTTCCTCAGGCCATTAAGATAAGTGTCATCCTCTCATCCTCTAGTTGTTAGCGACCTTTGAATTGCTTTTAAATGCTTTTGACTTAGACATTATTAATTACCGAGCTAAACGGCCAGGTCGTTACAACTTACTTTATACTTACGATCAACAAATCCCATGAAAAGGCACCAACGTTGCTTTAGTTTCAGTACTTTGGCCCATATAAAATTAACCAACAATAACCATCAACAGCCATCACCCTAAGGACCTTAGCAAAGTGTTGTCACATGTTGGGATGGATTAATTAGAAAGAAAAAAGCAACATTCATGAGAGGTTAGCTAGCATAAATGCCGGTTGTTAGCATCTGCGTCTGTGGTTATGTTGAGGTTGCTTGAAAAAAACAACACCATTTTTCCGACTTTTTTCTCGTAAATTTGCCACTTTTTAAACTCGTAAATCTGTGAGTTTTTTTCTCGTAAATTTGCCACTTTTAAAAACTCATAAATCTGCGACTTTGTTTTCTCGTAAATTTGCCACTTTAATCTCATAAATCTGCGTCATTTTTCTCGAAATATTACCCCCCTCCCCCCGGTCCGTATTATTATTATTTTTTTTTCATACTTGGCCCTAATACACCGTCGTAGAATACTGGATTTGTTGTGGACTATTTTCTGTTGTGGAATAATACATGTTTTTTTTTTTTTTTACAACAATGGAGGTCAGTGAAACAAACTACAGCCTTTTACTACACAGTGTGCAACACTGAGGTTTGAATGTGTCTATTTATGGGACTGAAAAGCAAACTAATTCTGTCTCAAATTTAAAAAATAAATTAAAAAACTGGTCTTTCAGAAATATCTTCCATAATTAGAGCTGTGAAAATCCCCAATATAAAAAAATTATTATTTGTAATTATTACAGTATTTAATGTACCAATGTAGACATTTCGTCTTATTTTCAGTAATAATTCTCATGACAGCTTGGGGATAACTTTTAGTGATTATATCACGTACAAACATCTGCTGTGTATCAGCATGCTGTGTATGTGGTTATCATAAAGGCATTTCCAACTGGCATCTGACAGAGTTCACCATCTTCGTCCTGCCACAGGTGCACAGAATGTAACACATTTCTTTCCCACTTTGTTTCACTTTTTTTTGTTGGCACCGTGCGCTGTAACAGAGATGTCCCGTCACTAAGCACCTGACAAAGGCTATCAGTATTGCTTTAATATGTCAACAAATCCAGAGTAATCCTGACTGAGTAGCGATAGTCATTTGTTTAATGTAAAGATGTTATCAATTTTTACAAGCTGGCCGTGTTGGCTCGCTTCTCCCCTGTTCTTTAATCAGAGTACATCTTCATTTCAGGCCGAGCGCCTGCAGACGGCATCCCTGGATGGCAGCTACCGCCCCCGTGACTCCTATTAGATTACACAGGAGATTTATCGAACCGACTTCCGCTTCTCAGATAGGATAGCGACAACACTTATCTTCAGATATTCCCTTATCAAAAAACAATTTAGCGGGAGAAACAGACATTAGCCCAGATTTTTTTACACTGCGAGTGCTCCGGCTTTGCCTCCTCGGTACAAGGGTCTGTTTGCTCTGTGCACACACATCTGACCGGATAGAGAAGCATTAACATTGCCTTAGTGCTCCCTCGATGTCACTGCCATTACGTTCGCATCAAGCTCTTGGACTTTGAGACTTGATGAATTCCGCTCGGATGTGGAATACTGGACAAAAACCTGTTGCAGAAAGAAGAGACGAGAAAGCTGTAAAGCTTCTGGAAGTACTGGCGTAAGTGTGCACTTGTGCACAAGTTTCTGTGTGTGGGACCCCCCGGGCGAGCAGGGATGGGCCAAACAGGCCACACTCGGCAGCTGGTGAGAGAGGTCACTACAGGAGATGGAGCCGGTGGGTCATCGCCAGGTTATCCTGACCTGAGCTCGATTTGATGCTGCCTCTATTTATCCAGAACCGAGGGAGGCATGTGTTTCTGTGTTCTGTTTGTTTTGCTTCTTTACAGCTGTGTGCCTGCCCATGCCCGCTTGTGTGTGTCTGTCTATATGTGGAGAGAGAGACAGACGGACAGAGAGAGAGAGAGAGGACAGCTAGCGAGAGCTCATTTCGAAGCAGCGACCAAAATTCAAACATCGGTGTTTCTCAAATATTCATGAATCATTTGTGTGTGTGCGTGTGTGTGTGTATGTGTGTGTTTGTGTGTGTGTGTGTGTGTGTGTGTGTGTGTGTGTGTGTGTGTGTGTGAGAAGCCAGAAGGCCATCTGGGGGAGTCGGGCAGACAGATAGCACTCACTCCTGTTACTCTGACCCTGGAAGGAGAAGAGGAGTGAAGAGAAAACCGGGTTATAAAGTTGCACGGAGCACGCCAAGGCTTTATGGAGCTAATAGCAAAAGTTTTGACCTCCACTCGTAACTTATCGAGAGCGACCCCCCCACCACCAAACACCTGTTGGCATGTCGGACGAGCTGGTTCGTGTAAAGCTGATGTGGCCAACAAGCATTCAGACTATTTGCTCTCTCCGTGGATGGTGCCTGTAAAAAAGGGGCTGCAGGTGCTTGGGCCGGGGGCACAGTCTCTAGGGGCCATGTTAACTATTAACACAGCCATATAACACTGTTACTGATTACCGGCTCTTGCTCTTGAGGCTCCCACTGACCTGAGTCACAGGTATCCCTCTAGGTGTGGACTTGCATGCGCGCCGATCCCACTTCCTGGCTTTTACCCCACCGGCCTTCACCGTGCGTGGTGTTGGAGAGCAGCCTCCCTCCTAGTCATAATTCTTCTTCTTCTTCCTCTGCCTCCCTTTTTTCCCCCACCCTCTTTTCTCCCTTCTCTCCCACGTGGACTCGCATTTCAGCTCGCTCCCCTCGCTGGATCTTTTTCGCCGACCTTCACGACGACCTTTATCCTCTCCGCCATAAAACGCCGAGATGTAAAGACGTCTTGTACAAAGTTAAGAGGAGGCCATGTTTGACCTGCAGTGCACCCCGGGTACTTTACTGTGGGGCAAAAGTCTAAGGTGTAGAGGACGCTGACGAGTGACTCACGGCACATGCACGGCGAGGCGTGAGGAAATGTCAAGGTGCTGCCTTGCAATGTGAGCACGCTTTGTGATAAGAGCTTATGTGCTACATTACAGTGTAATATTTCCAGCACAGCGCAGGGAGATAAAGACTCTCGTCTGCATTTTAGGAATAATTCTTTAGTCAAATAAAACTTTATTAAAGATCTGTAATGAGGTGTGTTGATTTATTAAAACACTTTATTGGTCGGTCATCAACCGTGGCGTGATTCCAAATGCAAAGGGAAATCATTCATGCTAATTCACTGTCTTTCCTTGAAAGATTGATACCAAGATTGATACCAATCCATCTTTTGCTAAGCTAAGCTAACAGGCTCCAGCTCCATACTTTGCATTGACCTAAGACCAGTATTGACATTTACATTGAATCCTCAGTTTACTATTCTTGCAATTTGTAAATAAATGCCTAAACAAATATTCATAGTAATCCTTGCAGCCCCAGATCAGAAATTATGGCTTAATAAATTGATTTGCAATTTATTTTTCTGGAAAAAATTTAATTTGTTACATAAGGTCAGAGGTCAGTAGACTTACTTACCAAAGTTCTTCCTTCTGACTGACTCATACCGATTCTGCAGCAGATGAAAGCATAACGTTTAAAACATAAAAACACAAATCTTTACATTTGTTCCACATGTTCCCTCCTCGCCTGGAGTCACCACCATGTTATGTTCATCACATTTCATGGATAACATCAGCGGGTCCAGACCTCAGGACTCAGACCTCGGCGATGTCTGCCTACTCGGATGCAGCATATTGAGGCTGCGACGGCTGCGTTCTAGCTGATCTATGAACACGGAGCTCAGAGGAGCCGAAGCACCTAAGCTGCTCAACGGCATCTATCAAAACACACCACACACACACACACACACACACACACACACACACACACACACACAAACAGTTGGTCTTCAAGCGTTACACTGCTGGGGTCAAACTAGACGACCTCACCTTTTTTTTTTATTTCTGAAGACCGTTCATATGATTCATGAAATGATCTCCCCCCTCCAGCTGCAGCTGAACCACAGCCTTAGTGCTTAAACAACTTAAGTCACGATAACGGCGTTCTTGTGAAATAGCTGGTAATGTGGACGTGACTTTGACACCGAGCGGAAGTTTAACCAACGGAGAACGGAGCCAACGGTTAAGTCAGATCGGCCGTGTCTTTCTTGGCCTCTTTTGTTGAGGCGCAGAGTCACAATGAAGCTTTTAACTCTACGTGCTGCAGATCAGCCTGATATGGTCTCCTTGTTTTTTCTGCATAGTGGCAAGTCGGAGCAGAAACTGGAGAATGGCGACACCGCTCGTGTTTAATTCTGCCGAAATATTCACACAAGGAAGTTCTGCGTTCGAAAACCAATCAGTTACCGCGGGGCCGGAGGGATGGTGACACATTGTTTTTCGTGTTTTCCGCCGACGGGGACACAAACCGGGCCCGAGATATTACACTCCCACCATGGGCAAACACGCAAACACGGCGAGCCACCGCTCCGCTTGGTACAGTACACACCGTTGGAGAGGGCACAAAGGAAGGCGCATGATTGGTGTGTTTGACAGCGATCTGATAAAACCATAATTGGAGCATGTAGAATGCATATGTTTTTCAGTCAAACAAAAGCCCTGGTCACGCCATAGAAACTGCCGCTCAATGTTTTCATTGTCTGGCAACTGACTGAAGTGAGGGAGAGGGCGACAGAAACCTCCAAGTCGGTCTGAGAGGGTGTTTAATGTGTGCGGAAAGGGGCGAGTGTGTGTGAGTGTGTGTGTTTGTCTGCATGTGTGAGACGCGAGGTTGTACGGTCATGGAAGGACAAGTTCAGTGCGAAGGCGGCCATGTCTGGTGGAGCTCCAGACCCTTTTGAGTGAAGCTCAAATCTTATCAGATCTGCGAGGCCTTATTTGTTCTCCTGACTGAAAAGCTATAGACACATTTCGAGCACTTTTTTTTTCCGCCAGGAAAGAAAGTTTAACTGTATTTGCAGAAGGTCAAGGCCAAACTTTTTGTACTTCCTGCTTTGAAACATTGTTTAGCGTCTCGCTGTTTTTTCTCTATGCATTTAGAAGGTCGGTTCACCCAAATGACACAAAAGCATATTTGCTCACTAGCCAAGCAGATGCAGATACTTTTGGTTGTATCTGTCCCAGAGATTCCTGCTTCCGCCGCAGTGAATGTTTTTTTTTTTAATAGCAACGACTTTCTAACGATCCAAACTGCCAACTCTCTCTCTGTTGGCTTCTGTAGATTAATGAAATTAAAGGCAGACACCCCAGAGAAAAACAGTATTTTTCAAGCACTAACATGATTTCTTTAGTGGAAACAATACATCCAAAATATCTTTTGAGGAGATTATTTAAATACACTTTGTCTATTTATATCTTCTCATAAATTCATCCAAAGTTAACATTTGTATATTTAAACATAACATTTAAAAAAAAATACAATACAAAAAAACCCACAAAAATGATATATAATGTAAGTTATTCATACTAAATTACTATTTTACATACATATCTTAAAAGGCTTATTAAAGGCTTGAAATATTTATTTTTTCTTACTCTGAGTGAGAAATCTCCCTCACTTCAGTAGCACTCATTCTTATCTATTTTTCCTGCAGGTTTTTACAGAGAGGTTTCTTGATATATAACATTAGTAGCATAACATTTTGCTCCTCAAACAGTACAGTATTTTCTGATTTACCGAGTGATAAAAAGAGACATCCAAACATCCTTCTGGAAAAGCCTTTGACTCTAATAAGTCAACAAAATAATATAATCATTTTGAATATGGCTTTATGTTCATGTTCTGGAAATGTGCAAACTAGAACCTAATAATTACCTAAATCATTTCTATGTGTTTCATGGCTGTTTTAGATACATATTTATCCTATTCAGTTGTGGTGTTTTCCCTTTAAGCTAGATTTAAGTTATGTTGTCGATACTTGGATCTTAGTTTGAATTCATAGCAAATTTGACCTATTTATGAACAGTAGATAGATGTATTGTACATGAGCATGCTGTGTCTTTCTTCAGTTATATTATTTAATTCCATCATTACTAAATAGAAAGCAATTCATGCAATCACTGCACTACGATGGAGATTGCTTTCAAAAAGCAGAAGACCGTGGTGCCTTTGAGCAAGGCCCCAAACCCTAACTGGTCAGTGGCCAGCAGATCAGGCAGTGGTCGTACTGGGCAGGTGTGTTACACTTTTTTTCATCTTTGGAATGAATCTCCATCCAGGTTGAAACAAACTCTAATCTTCAGTTGTTTTTTTTTTTTTTTTTCGGTTTCTATGCAGCTGTGGCCTGAGATGTTGCTCTCAATGCTACTTTTCCCCTTTAAAACATGATGCACTTTCACTGTAGTGATCACAAACGCATGTGTGTTGAATTGTACACCTCTGCCTTATCTTGTTTTAATGGCTTTTTAAACACCTAAGTTTTATAGGTGATGGATGGTGGAGGAGGGGGGCCTTATCTGACTACTGGCTCCTTCCAGGGAGGGTTCCTTTGACGTGGGACCAAAATACTGAAAAAAGATCACGGCTCCCTGAAGTCCCTGAAACAACGGGCGATTCCTGCTATGAGCCGACTGCTTTTTAAGCAAACAGAATTATGAGTGAGCATCTGGCTCTCTGGGAAATCAAAATGAACTAAGACTAAGATATTAAGTTTGAGAAGTGCAGAACAGTTTCCTCTCCGAACCTTATTGTTCTGCTCTCGTTCAGAAACAACATATTTCCCATGTGCAGCGGTGGAGTGTCATCCATGCAGATTATTGAGTATCTAAAAATAGTAGATGGACTTTGTTCTTTTGCAGACAACTTGCATGGAGAAGAGACAAGACGAGATAGAGTGGAGACTTTTATGTTCACCTGGGCTTTTTGCCTACAGTGACATGTCAGCATGAGAAACAGATCTATTCTTGACCGACGTCCATCGCTCAACCAATTCAGATTCAAACAGTGGCCGATTGTTTGGACTCTCATATCTTCCTAACAAGCAGCTGAGCCTCCTTAGACCTTGAGAGCATGAGTGGGCCCTGCAAGGTCTGCCAGCTGCTCTGTACATAATCCACTACAGTGCCAGGCCCAAGTATCCGATCATCCCCACCACCACCACCACCACCCACTCACCTCCAAATTGTCTGTGTTTTGATATCAGTGACGTCATTTCTGCCCAAGGCTGTTTTCTCTCTCGCGCCGGGGCTCCAAACAGCTGATTCAGGGAAAGTCACAAAGTGTACCGGAGACCTGACCTTCTCCCCTGAGACAAAACACAACGAGAGGGCCTGGCTCCACAGGACGGAGGCGTTAGCGTGGAAACAATAACACGGCCTCTCAATCTACACAAGACATGAGGCTCGGTTTTTCCAGAGACAGAAAGACGGGCGGCCTGGCGTCTCGGAGGCCAAACTCCACGTCCAAACTTGATCCCTCTTTGATCTCCAATCATTTGTTGTGTGGTGGATTCCAAACGTTCCTGCGTGTGAGGATGCGGGTGTCTGTGAGTTGTCAACAATCCCATCAAAGCATACATATCCCTTTTTTCAATTTGTTCCTTTTTAATCATTTCCAAAGACCTGAAGAACTAAAACAATCAAAACCAAAAAATATTAGAACAATCCTGAAAACATAAACCAAGGACAATTTGGGAAATACATATGATGCTACAGCTAGCTGCCAGATAGTTAGCCAAGCCTAAAAAGTGGAAATGGGACACAGCAAATGTAATAAATGCTGCCTATTACATCTTACACTTACTGATTAGCAAATTATATCTTGTTTGTTTAAGCGTTTTATTCTTTGTGCTGAAGTGAGCTCATTGGCCGTTTGCCGTTGCTTCATATTTAGCTTACAGACATGTGAGTGTTATCGATGTTCTCATCTCTATGCGTGTGAGTAAAGTGAATAAGCGTAATCTTGAAATGGTGACCTGTAGGAGGGGTCCCAACCATCAGGTTCAGTTATGAAATCCACCGAAGAATTTGTACTGAAATAAATGAAGAGCATTTTAGGCTAAGAGACATAAAGGAAATGTTTGTCTCATTTCACACTGTTTTGTTTTCATCTTTGGAACAAATCTACAACTCTTTTTGTTTCAGTTTCTATGCAGCTGTGGCCCGGGATGTTCTCATGGTACACTTTCCACTTCACCACATTATACAGTTTCACTACTGATTACAAATGCAAGTAGTGGCTAAGTGTGTTGAATTGTACACCTCTGCCTTATCTTGTTTTACTGGCTTTCTAAACACTTGTTTTATAGGTGATGGATGGGGGGGGGGGGGGGGTTATCTGACTACTGGCTCTTTCCAGGGAGGGTTCCTTTGACGTGGGACCAAAATACTGAAGAGATCACGGCTCCCTGAAGTCCCTGAAACAACGGAAGATTCCTGCTTTTTAGACAGAAATAAAATTAGGAGTCAGCATCAAGGAAATCAAAGTCTGTTCTGCTTTCATTCACAAATACAGCAAACTTTAATGAGTATTTTTCTTTTTTACAACCAACAAAAAGGCATAAAGTCTCTGTCATCCATCCGGATTAAAGGATATCTAAAAATAGATAATAGACTTTGGTCAGAGGAGTCCACATAAAAAAAAATGACGAAGCACAGTTTGAAAAGCGTTCAAATGTATTTCATAATCCTAGGAGTTCCTTCCCCTCATCTGCTTAATCCCACATCCAACATGACTAAGCACAACCTGGAGAGTGTGCAAATTAATATCATAATTACATGCAGTAAAGCTTTGCTCTCCTAATCCACTTAATCCCTCATATTGCAGGGCAATGTGCTCAGCCTCAGTTTGCCCTATCGAAGCTTTGTTTGAACTCCATAACAGAATAAACCCTGTAACGTGTATCAAATCTGCAAGTGAATTAATCTTATAAGAAACGTTTTATTCTATCTTTGTTTGACTGTCAATGATATCCAGGGTCCTTGAAGATGACAGCAGCACAAATGACACGCTGATGATGATGCGCTGATTGGAGCCATAAGGTCAAATGAACCCTGATGTCAGGCTGATGTGACGTCATGACACCGAAGTGATAAACTGGAGCTGCTGGAGACACGAATGATAACCCACAACAACAGATAGTTGTGCCTCCATCGTTGTCAAGTCGCAGCCAATGCGTGCATCAGCAGTGGGAGCCATCATCGTGTTCTTGTGACCATACAAAAAAAAGAGGCCCAGTTTATTGTTTAATCACATTATGAGTGTGATGTCAGGATTATTGCAGCCTCCAATCCCCCAAAAGAAAGTCCACTGAAAAAACACTGAATTCCACACTCAAACACACTCAAACACACAAACACACACTCAAACACGCACGCACACACACACACACGCACGCACACACACACACACACACACACACACACACACACACACACACACACACACACACACACACTATGAGCAGGCAGGTGAGCAGGGCGTTCCGTTGTGGGCGCGTCGAGGAAGCAAGGACGGTACATGTCCGAAATGACAAAGGTTGCTTTTACACCTGCCATGGTCCGTTTAATCATCTACCACTTCAAACAGGAGAGTCTGACGTCCGTGGCCTCCCAGCAGCCTTTGCTCCAGCAGCTCTGAACAGGCTGCCGTTCAGCAGGAGGAACAGAGAGAAACAGGTATAAAACTTAACTGTGTCTTCCATAAAAGAAGAGCAAATGCTTTAAAGGCTCCAGCAGCAATAAATAACAGGAGATGGCTTTTACGGTGCTGAGGCTAATTTAACATTAGGAGACGTCCCTCATAAATAGAGCTAGATTGAATTGAATCAATGCATCCAGCATGGATTTACATATTCACATCAAATATGAGCTTTATTCAAGAGTTGAGTGGGTGTTACGTTTCAGTACGAGAGATAAACAGTTTGTTGTGCAAATAAAACATAAAAAGTTATATATGTACTCATAATGTGTTGGTGCCTGACAGTGGTTGAGATCATCACATAGTGTGTATATTGTAATTGTCCTTTATTGTGTGATATTCATTTTCAATTTCAGTTCTGAATTAAAAAACAAGGTTGTACTTTTTAAGAGGACCATTCCACCCCCCCCCCCCACCCCCCCATGTTGTGTTTCACCACAATTTATTCATAATAGATATTTTTTATTTGATATGTAGAACCTGTGTCACCTATACAATATACTGTATATGTGCTAAATTGTATATCTTTAAACCATTTCATTTCCCATGTTAGAATGTTTCTTTTAATTGTGAAAAAGGCATCCTCATATTGTCCGTTATGATATCAGCAATTCCATCTGAAAAAAATGTGTGTTTTTATAATAGAAGCAATTTATCATTTAATAAAGTACTGAAACAGGCTCTGTAGTTCTAATACTTCTGTTCTATTGTGTGTTTACATTGGGGGTGCAGCATTATCAGCAGATGAAACTCAAGTAGGGGCAAAAATATCTTTGAATGCCAATTGATAATACAAGGGAGGGGGGACGAAATTTCATTTTGATTGGTTGCAAATATCAACTTTATAATATTTATCTCATCTTCAAAGTGGAAACAAACAAACAAACAAACAAAGAATCGTTATAATTAAGATAATATTACAATATGGCTCCACATACAACCACTGAGTGTACAAGAAAACGCGCTAAAGGGCCGAGAGGTGATTAAAATGACGAATGTCTCCTTCCTGCATGTTTTACATGAACCTACAGTCCTTTCTCATTAATCATTACGGAGACATCGGAGCCTGTGTGTGTGTGTGTGTGTGTGTGTGTGTGTGTGTGTGTGTGTGTGTGTGTGTGTGTGTGTGTGTGTGTGTGTGTGTGTGTGTGTGTGTAGGGCGTGTTAAATGTCCACAATGCGATGAAATCAAAACTGCTTCTGAGGCTGACAGACAAACTAACGAACTTTTAAACATAAAAATAAAAAAAACACTCATCACCACAGTGATTATTTATAATTCACACATTATCATGTGAATCTCAGAGTTACAGCTGCTCCTTGTTATCTCCGTGTAGCATCGTGCATATAGCAGCAGTATTGGCTAATCAGCAGCAGGCTATAACAAGTTGAGTGTTGGAGATAATCATTATCAAGTCGGTACATAATGCAGTGACACCTGAAGAGGGTCGGCCATTAGCCTGTACACCTCCTGAAAGAAACAAACATTATTCAGATAAACCTGTGGCCATGCTCCTCTGGGAGAAAAAGATCAATACAAATACAAACTCAGAACATTTGACGAAGAAACGGAGGCTTGAAAATGTACAAATGACGATTTATTCAAATGACCCGATATTATTATTATTAATATTATTATTATTATGATGATTATGATTATTACTATTATTATTATTATTATTAACATTATTATTATTATTGTTTTTCTTATTATTATTAGGTTGTTTTTTTATTTTGTTCAAACGAAACTAACGAACTTTTCATTCTCATAATATCGTAGGCTATAATACACGGATTTGTACCAGAATTATTATTAATACGGTTAAATGTATCTTTTCCATACGTAAAGACAATTTCATCTAATAATTCACTGTATTATTATGATTATTATTATGATTATTGTTTTTATTATTATTATTTATTAAATTTTTATTATTATTATTACCACCACCATAGACAGCTGTCAGGGTGGTGCTATTAGACCATGATTCGTACATTCCTTCCACGTTTCCCAGTGAGTGGGTGGGAGAGATAATTCGATTAAAGGCCTGCGTCTCTTTACCGCGGCGGACGTTCTCGCAGGCCCGCGCTGGTTGACCGTCTGAGGATAAATGCGGAGACAGGGCGGCGTCCTGCCACTTCTCCTCGCAGGCTCCGTGTGTCAGAGCAGCACACTTTGACATCACTGCGAAAACACCTCATTCATCAACTCGAGGCTCCGCAGCAGCGAGTTGGACGTAAGAGGAGGGAGAGGGGGGGGAGAAAAGAGAAGAAAAAACAACAGGGTTCTGTATTCTCCCACCTCCCTGACAACTGCCCGGGATGGGAGACAGTAGCGCACGGTTTGGTGACTCCCTCTGATAAAAAAACACGTCTGCAAAACCCCTCCGGCTGCCACAGTGTGTCCACGTTGATCTGCAGGACGAAAACGGAATGATGCGTCCCCAAAAAGGGAATCCATGTGAGCTACAGCTGTGTGGGAACATGGAGCTGCAGCAATCAGATGCTTCTGTTCCTCTGTTGGATCCCATTACGCTCAGAGCACAAGTCTCGATAGTGTGTAGGCCCACTGTTACCAGCAGCTGTACTATTATTATACTATGATAAGTATGTGGACCCACACATGGTACACTTTACTCAACTCAGTAAATGATAGAAACACAAAATAAACTAGTTAAAAAAATTGGCATTTAGCAGCAAACCCCATAGCAACACTTAATATAGTAAATAAGTAATTGTACAAGTAGAAGTTGTGACATTAGAAGAATTATTTATAGTAGCATAAAAACAGCAGGCTTAAAAAGATATCATTTGTAGTAGTGTTTATAGTAGGCTAGCAGAAGTATGAGGCCAGAAATATTAATGGTATTGTGACAATAGCTTTAATTATAATGACTGGTAAAAAGTATTACGAATATATTAATAATAATTATAATAAAAAATATTAACAATAATTCTCTCTTGGCAATACATACTAGCAGTCTATCAAATCGTGCTTCAGTTATAGTGAAATGGTAGATGAATCAACAGGCTATACATAGTAGTAGCAGTAGTAGGCCTATAATATTAGTTATATATATTAGTGGTAATATTAGTGTTGTGCAGCTGTTTCTGCATCTCCCAGTGCAGAGTTATGATGATATTAGTCATATGAATAGTTATTGTATATCGTAAAGAGGCATCAGTAGCAGCAGTGTTCACATAAGACCTAATTAAATGCAGTGTACTCGGGTCTGTCTGCAGCCTCCGTCCAGTCCACCAGCACCCCAGTAGTAACGAAACGCAGACCTGAGACCAGCTCGGGGTTCGGCGCTCAGCCCCGCTGTCTCCCGTGCACACCAGACGTAAACACACACACAAACACCCGCTGAATGGCCGCTGAGCGTGACGGCGAGCCGTTCACCTCTGTGACGAACACGCACGAGGGCGACCCGCAAAACCGCCGAATGATTCAATTGACACCTCGCGACTTTTTGATCACTTCAACTCGATGTATATTCCGGCTGAACGAATCATCGCGCTTCAAAGCGGCCGGAGAGCTCGTGCTCGAGCCCTTTAATCCTGAATGAAAGCGTCTGACTTAAATAAACTAATTAGGGGGGGATTTATTGATCACTGGACATAGACAATAAACAAAGAGGAAGACGTTAGCCTGAAGCAAGACTTCTTACACCTTGAATAAAGATCAGACTGGCAGCGGAAATTCAAAATGGGCTAAGTAAGTACATTTCACTCATCCTACCCCTGGATAAAATATGTTACTTGATTAATTAACGACTCCGGTGATCAAAATGCAAGAACTATAAAGCTGGTGGTGATTAAATCAGTGGTTACCATTAATTTAAAACCACATAACATAATAGATAATAGAATAAGAAGTATTCTCATATTTTGCCAAAGTAAAAGTTGAAAAAAAACAGTGAAAACAAGTGATAATCCTGCTTTGAAAATATGTGATATTATAATGATCTGTTATGCAGACAAAACATGTGATTGTTAGCCTATATATTAAATGATGGGATTATTTTTTTAATGCGCATTCACGAGGAAGTTACATTTTACTGTTGCAATTGGAACTCATTGCAACTCCATTTTATACTGTTATGTGGTTTAATTTGTGTAATAATGTGTTCTATTTGAATCAGTCGACCGTGTGATTATTATGTACACATGGGGAAAGTAACTAACTGTCACGTAAATAGAATCTACTGCAGTAAATTGTACATTAAACAAAGTAGAACAACAAGTAAGCTTTAGAGTCAAAACATCAAAATAAAGTTACATTTCACTATTTTCGTCAACAGGAAGTTTTAAATAAATGTCAGCAAACAAACAAATAAAACAACACATAGAGTTTAGACCTGTGTTAGTTATTGATTAGTAGGAAAACCTACATTTAATACAATTAAAAACCCAAACAGATGAGGGGGGGCGGAGCTCGAGCTCTGTCCAAAACTCTCTGAAACCTGATTGCATTTGCACGTTATTAGAAGTTTCAGACATACTTTTTCTCGGTCTCTCTCCCCTCTCTCTCTCCCCGCCGTGTCTCCGGCTGATTGATTGGAGGAGTTTACAGGCTGGCACCCCCATCGCGTTCCCAGTCGCTCGCGCTCCTCGTGATTGGTCCGCCTCCTCCGGCCGCGGCCGCCACAAGCGCCTCCTCTCATAAACCTCGTCAGACCGCACCGACGTTTCCCCATTACTTCCCAGGAGAAGCAGCAGCGGCTTCGCTTATTAGGAACTTTGCGTGCGACCTATGGCACCCAACTAGCAGGTACGTGGTGGTTTTTAAAGCGACCCGACGTGTGTGTCCTCCTCTCCCCCGCCTGTCGCCGTCTTTCTCCCGTCGCGCCGCGCTGGAAACATCTGGGCTCAGCGGGAACTCCACCATCATTTCGGGGGTTATTGTTTGATCGCAGCAGCCTGCCCCCTCGGCCCTTATCTCTTTTGGGTCTTATCAAACGGTTATCTCTTTCGCCGTGAAGACATATTGCGTTTTGTTTCCTATCTGTTATGTGTGTGTGTGTGTGTACTTGTGTGTGTGTGTGTGTGTGAGGACAGAGATTTGACACCGACGGGTCCAGCAGTGCCTCTTAAGAGCGCTTGATGGGAGTATGGCAGCCACTGCGCGCATTGGATGGTGTTTTTATTGGACGTATAGATGACGCGGGGTTTCATAGCGTGTCCCTTCTTTTATTGTGGGAAATGTAGGCCGCTGTAGTTTAACGATGAAAGCGAGCTGGTCGTCAGCTAGAATGGTCGCTCCTCCAGAATCTTTGGCGAGTTTTTATTGATTTTGGATTACAGATGTTTATGGGACACATTTTAAAACACACACATTGAACATATTCTTTTCTACTATCCTAACGATTTCTCTTTCTTACAGGGTACTCCCTCGCGATTTTTATTAACCCCTACGGTGTATGGAAAGGGCTCCTGGATGGACCTGGGCGAACACAGCTGGTCCATGGTCAAGCGAGAAGTATCCAGCAGCCCAGGGTCACCGGCTGAGCAGGCCTACCTGCCCAGCAGGAGGGACGGGGCCACCTCGGACGAGCTGAGGACACCTCCGATCGACCTTGACGCACTGGGGCACCGCCGCTCCGACGGCAGGTCTCTACACTCCTACGTTCACTTCGGACACCCCAACAACACCGTGACCACCGCCGAGGACATCCCGCTCTTTACGGATTTAGACCAGGGCGGCAAACTCGTCCTCTCCAGCGGAGTGCACAAGGCGAGCTTGCTGGTGGACCCGACCGACATGTACCAAACACTGGCCATCGCCGCGGCCCAGAGCCAGACTGGATATGATTCCTCCTCTGGTGGTTATATGCACTCCAACCCCAACTCCCCCGTGTACGTGCCCAGCTCCCGGATGGGCTCCATGATCCCCAGCCTGTCTTACCTGCAGGCCAGCGGCTCTACGCAGCCCAATCACGCCGTCTCCAGCCACTCGGTGTGGTCTCAGTCCGCCCCGGAGAGCCCTTCATACAGCACCGGGAGCCCGCACACGTCGAGTCGGTTCCACTACCCTCCAAGCCCGCCTATGAACAACGGGACGCCCCGGGACACCGGCTACGGCAACACGCTGAACGTGAGCGGCAGAGACCAGTACGGCCTCTCCCGGCCCCTAAGCGGGACCTACGCGAGTCCGTACTCCCCTTACGTCGCGCCGCAGCTGTCCCAGCTGCCCTCACCTTGGACCGGGGGGCCCTTTGATAACACGATGCTGCACACCTTGCAGAGCAGAGGCGCGCCTTTGATTCGAGGACCCAACGGAGGTGAGACACGAAATATATCTGCAAAGTTCTATAAGATGAGAAGTGGACATGGTGGAATTATTTTTCATTCTTATTATCTGGAATATTGAGTGAATTCCTGTAATCGATCGTGTAGCAAAGTATCTGTAGGCAAAGTACTCCAAAGTTTTAAAATAATGGCATACCAAATATATGTTTAATAAAGTACTACAAAATATTAGGTTACAGATTGGGCCAACTTTGGTTTGAAAGTGCGTGAGTCCTGCAAAAAATAAATAAATAATAATAATCCAGGTATATTTGTGTGCGCATGTCTATAACAGACTAAAATATGTGCAACCCTGGGGTATTAACCATAGAAATAAAAGAAAAAAAGTATGAATACATTGTTTGTGAGGTTATGACGCAGCCGTGGATCAGTTGGCTTCACATCGATGTCCGTGAAACGCAGTTCCAACCTGTTGGCATGTCAAACAATGTGCTAATGCTAAGTCTTTGTCTCTTAGTTTCAGACATCCTGGACGACATGGGGGAGAGCAGAGAGTGCGTGAACTGCGGCTCCATCTCCACGCCGCTCTGGAGGCGCGACGGCACGGGCCACTTTCTCTGCAACGCCTGCGGCCTTTACAGCAAAATGAATGGGCTCAGCCGGCCATTAATTAAACCACAGAAACGAACGGTAAGCTGGGGACCACTTAACCGCTCAATTTCCTGCCTAATCGTTTCAAACAATGGCTGGAGGTTATCACCGACGGAACACGTTGAGAGCTTTACGCGATATATCAAGCTTTAGGTCCGACTTTTATTTCTAACACATTTGGACTAATTGTAATGGTAACTCATCACATTAGAGCAGAAATATATTTATAAAATACACCACAGCGTTGACATTTTAGTTTGTGTTGTGTGCACACATACACACAACCCAATAATATTAATTTATTACAATTTGATACGATATTGGAAGTGTATCTCTCGAAGGAGGTTTACTATCATTTATTGAAACATAATTGTAAGCACTGACGTAATTAGATTAAAATAAACCATGCATGGAGTTTTTGGTTAGCAATCATTCAGGCGTTTATTCTGTCGCAATGTTGGGTAATAAAATCTGAAAGGTGACGACGATGGTGAGTCTTTTCCTGGTGCCATTACGCGCATTACGCACCGTTTTTACTCGGAATCTGGCGTCACGCATGGCCGCTTGAAAAGAAACGTCCTGTAAAAAGCCGTGCGTCTCGTGTCTCGTATTATTGTTAGGAAACAGGGCGTGAAGGGCCAATTGTAATTAAATCAGTGGAGTGTGACTTTTCACTTTAAAAGCATTTCCTTTAACTTAAAGTGACAGACGTAAGCTCACATCTATTCACATTAACATCCTGTCTGACAAGACATCAATTCATTGTTGCGTATTTTTCCCTCACCAGTCCACGTCCAGAAGAATCGGCCTGTCCTGCGCGAATTGTCAAACCAGCACGACCACTTTGTGGCGCAGAAACGCGGAGGGAGAGCCGGTGTGTAACGCGTGTGGGCTCTACACTAAACTGCACGGGGTGAGTCAACATTTCTAGATGCACATTTCCTTCAAACGTAATTCCCACTTCGACGAATTAACGATTCACACATCAGCAATAATAATTTATTATTTTTTTAAATCAAATCTGCAGGTACCTCGGCCGCTCGCCATGAAGAAAGAAGGAATCCAGACAAGGAAAAGAAAACCGAAGACCTTGAATAAAACAAAGGGTGAGTCCCTGATAATTATTGCTTAATAGTTATATTTGTTCTGGTTAATTATCATCAAATTGTTGCTTTTTTATCTCAACACTATATTCTCTCCCTGTTTTTAGGAAATAACAACTCTGTCTCTATGACTCCCACATCCACATCTTCATCTAATTCAGAAGATTGCTCGAAAACCAGCTCTCCCCCTGGACAGGTGTCAGGGGTAAGAATTTTATTTTATCCATATATATATATATATATATATATATATATATATATATATATATATATATATATATATATGGATAAAATATATATATATATATATATATATATATATATATATATATATATATATATATATATATATATATATATATATATATATATATATTGTTTTGTATTAAAAGCATCACATATGTGTGACAGACACAGGATTTTAATTTGAAATAAAAAAGAAAATAAATCCTTTGAATAATACTGTTAATTTAAATGTCAAACATATAATTATAATAATAATAATAATTATTATTATTATAATAATACATTATATTTATAAGGCACTTTTCGTTTGTTACAAATGACAAAGTGCTGTTTTGATGAATCCTCGGGGCTGAATATATAGTAGTGAACAAATTGAAAGCCACAGCAGGTAAATCACATGCAGGCTGACTGTGGTGCTGACTGCTGCTCACACATGTGTCACTACATTACAGTGAGATGAGCGTCACAATGCTCAGAAACATGAACATGAATTTTATTCCAGGCAACACTTGTCTGCTTTAAAGCAATACACTCAGGCTAATAATGCATGTTTTCTTTGGCGTCGCAGGTCAGCTCGTCCGTGCTGTCCAGCTCAGGGGAGGGAATCAGCTCAGCGGTGAAGTACTCGGGCCAGGACAGCCTGTACACCAGCGTGGGGCTGTCCCAGCCAGATGTAGCTTCAGTGAGGGGTGAACCCTGGTGCTCCATGGCTTTAGCTTGAACACCTAAATCCTCGGGAGGACAGCGATCCCTGGCTCCATCTGTCTGGATGCTATGTAGTGTGGAAGTATTCGGGGGGCCGATGTTTGTTTCCTTCCTCGCAGCCGATGCAAGAAGAGTTGGACAGGGTTAAGAGAAGACCTCCAGTCCCACTGCCAGCCTGAACCGGAGCGTGGAATAGCTGGGATTGGTTTCCAGAATGGTGTGGGGGGTCTTGTTGCCTTAAAAAAACAAAGGGAATCTCCAGGCCAGATGATCTGCTTTGGATGGTTTCTGGAGCCGCCATGCACTCGATATCTCTCCCATCCACCATGGCACAGACCTACTTTCTTAAAATAAAGCCATCATGTACATACTGGATTTCCTCTCTGAAGAAAAAGCTATTGATTGGATACCACTGCTTCGTAAAGCTCTATATTCTTTAAGGACATTTAGATTTGTTTTGTTTTCTTTCCACAACTGGAATCATGCCACAAGTGCCGAGACAACATTTATGAATCAAAAAAAAAATATTTATAAATCTTCCATTGTTGAAAACATGGTAATGATTGTTAATAAAGATATCAATATAGCGTAGAAGTTCAACCATTCTGATGTCTTCTTTTCTAATTTTTTTTTCTTTATAAGTGGTTGTTTGTAGTACAGTAGTGTTGGATCTGCACATGTTTTCCACTGAAAGCTCTTACTGTATTTGACTGAAATTAGTTTGGTTTAAACAGGGTATAAATGACGATGTCATCGAGTGGTTTTGTTTAATTATTTACTGAAAAAAAAAGGCAAATAATCAACTCTTTTAGACTAATTTTTGATATTGAAATGTTGTCGGCTGTTGGGTAGCATTAAGGTACTACTCTGGAAGCGGAGCTACCAAAAAAACTCTTGTACATGTAAAGCAGTTGAATGGCTTGTTTGAACAAAGCACACCCAGAATAGCTGTGGGCCTACTGACCTTTATGTTACAAGACATAAACTGCAGAAGAAGACTGTCGACTGCGCTACCTGACTCACGATAAACTGTGTACCTTTCACGACGCAGGCTGTACGACTGCGTCATGTCACACCAAAAATCAGACTCGAGCGGAGAGTGAGGTCACCTCTGAACAAATTTGTGTTACTCTGATGACTTTGACTAATCTGTGTGAGGGAGTGTAACGGCCCACTAGTTTAACAAGGCGAGGTGTTAAAGTGGACAGTTGATAAAGGGAATAAAAGAAGCTAGCAAGTCGTATGACAATGTGTTATTTTCCTCTGGATAATTCTTTGTGGTACGGATTTCAGAACTCACAGCTGCATGGTGGCATGCACAAATCCAAATTCAAGGGGTTATGTTTGATTTTCCACACTCTTAGTCTGCACGGCCTCAGCAGCGGTGTGGGCTGACTCACAGCAAGCTATTTCAGGTCACGACACAATCATGGGGCGATTTTTTAAACCTGAAGGCAATCTAATGAGTTACATGTGAAAATGGCGTAAAGAGGGTCATTTGTTATTTTTCTCTCACAAATTGTTTCATCCAAAAAAAGGGCATGCCATTCATTCTTCTGGACTTATTTATTTTTTTGGAAATATCATGTTTATTTTAGCATTTTTTTTTTTTGCTGTTGTTTTTTTTAAACAAAATTATTTTATTTAAATTTCCGTCCAATAAATTGTACCTGTGATGCAAATGAATTTAGAGTTACCCTGTGTTTTAAGGACAAATGATACATATTTTTTAAGCTGTGGAAAGAACCGTGTTCTTGCATAATATTAATTACTCAGGCATATTTTTGTGTGAGGCAATCATAGCCGTGTTTTAACTCCCCGTTTCTCCCTGGCGGAACAAATACTGGCTGTCGTTTTCTCAGATGTTTTCATGACATGGGAGGGAAAATTAAGACCAGGCAAGGTTTTCCTGGGTTAAGAAATGTTGTTTAAAAATTGCATCTTAAACCAAAAAATATTCTTGCGGATTTTGATTTCCGGCTTTTTTTTTTTTTTTTGTCCTGGGTGGCTTGCCTCCAAATTCTGCTTATGTTTCATTAAAGCAAGCCTTTATTCTTCCTGACAGCTTTTTCACTTAAGAGTTTTTCTTTTCTACCGGCCCCTGAAGGCTCAAAGCACAATCCACTTTCCTGTGTCCTCTTGAACCAGCAGCTCAAAGTACCTGTCACAATGTTTACTGTACGTAAGCGAATATGGCCTGTGAGTAATACCACATGAAAAGATTTTAGAGATGGTTTAAGATTTATGTCGGGGCTTAGCATTATCTGTCTGCTCTTTGACATATTGATCTTATTGATCTCTCTGGGTTTATTGAGTGTGGAGGAATGTGCCACACAGGACAACATCCACATCCACAGTTTAGAGGTGAACATTGCAGTTGCACTTATTTCTCTTTCTTTTGGAAAACAAAAGTTTTTGACGATTTATTAGAAGAGCAACTGCTTTTTGTTTAAGTCGAGGATCATTTATCATAAAGCTCTATTTTTTCCCCCCACCAGACATTAAGTCCTTGAGCCTCCGCACAGATAAATTACAAAGGCACCTTCAGATATGTAAATGCAAACTAGTGTTGAACTCCAAACGGGCAAATATTTATAGGTTAGTGAATTTATGAGGTGGTCCTACCTTGGCACCGTCTGACTGGTATCCATGGTGCTGCGAGGGAGGAAACATAAACACAGAGATCCTCCCTGCACGCTCATGTGGATGGATGTTCGCAGAGCTGAGGGGTCACATCAACCACCACGTTCACACACGGTGATGCAACCTGCAGTTATTCTCCTGCAAAGTGATCATTGTGAGTGGCGTTTGTCACAGAGTTTGGGAATAATGAGTGAGGAAAAGCTGGAAAGAGAGGGGGGGGTAGACAGACAAAGAGGAGGAATGCAGAGATCTTGATGGCTACACAGGGTTGAAAGTCCTCTCAAAGTAAACAGCGCAGGCTCACCCAGCAGCAGCAGCAGACTGCTGTTTGGCCACGGGGGCAGCGGCACAGCGTGGCCCATGCGGCTCCCCCAGGAGATGCCCGCTGATCTTTCCATGTTGCCTTTCAAAGGAGAGCGCCGTTGCCTCGGCCTCCGGAAGAGATGGGATCTCTGACTCAGCCCTTTTGGGTTTCCTCAACAGACACAGGGGCAAGTTGTGGGAGAAACAACACTTGAAAACACCATAGCCGTCCTGCTTGTGGAGACTTTTCGGATACCATCAAAAGATCTCTCATGGAAAGTGAGTTTGCACATATGAATCATTTATTCTTCTGGATTGTCAATCCTGCGATTTATTCACCTCGTCAGATTCATAGAAAGCCAAACTGTGCTTTCAAAGCTGTGTCCACACAGCATTTTGCCCTCTCGGTTAGCAAACATAGCCATGACCGAAAGAAGAAAGGCCCCTCCTTCGCCCCCGTCATGAATATATATCTCCCAGCCTTACTCACAGGAAGTAAGGAGGGAGGTCCAATGCAAGAAACGGAAACACAACTCCTCGCTCTCTGCAATAATAAAACAGCGTGTTAAAGCCTAAATGTGAGTGTCTCATATAGTCAGCGTTACCTATTACAGAACCGGTGGGAGTGTGTTCAGGGAAGGTTGGGTGTTGGAATGAATGACACTCCTGGTGGAGAAGAGTGACGTGTATGATGTGTGTGCATGAGTGTTCAGGAAGTGGTCATAGGAACTGGGTCTAATGGGAGGAGGAAAGAAACGCTTTGTTATAACAAAAAAAAGGAAAAGCTCCATGCAACCTACAACACTTTAACCTAAAAGACATTTAAAATCTAAGGTTGTAACCCCAGTGCATGCTAGTTATTAAGCACACACACTCACAAACACACACACACTATGAGGAAAAAATATATATATTACCAACAATGTGTGGGATTTAAATTAGTTACTTCGGCTTTTGTACTGGGATAGTTCATCACATAATCAATTACCCAGAAATCATCACTGCATCATTATGACAAAAAATCAAAGACAATGAATGTCTGAAGTTGAAGTTGAATTTTTGAAGTGGAATATATTTTTAATACAGTTTACTTGTAGTATTTATGAAGAAAGCAGGTAAACTGTGACAGAGATAGATTTTGCCTTTATGAGAGCAGACATGTGAACCTTAACTTTACACACAGACGATATACAAAACAGACATTATTAGACATTATTTTGCCATATAAAAATTACATAATTTCTCAGGACCTGTTTCTTAAATGTGACGCTGCATGAAGGAATGGTAAACTGTAGATGTTTGGGATGTGGAGAGCGACTGGGAGCCTGATGTTTAGAATGCCGCTCCATGCCAAACACCTCACTGCACCCAGAAAAACAATACCACAATGATAAGGAGGTGAGAAGGGGGCTGAATGTTTGGCCTTGAATGTCCCTGTTGTCCTCTGGGTGATAGAAACTCAGCGGCCCATATGCAAGAGAAATAAGACATATTGTTAGGAAGAAATATGTTTCTACTTGAATATTTTAGCGTCTGGAACTGCACGCACAGTAAATAAAGCTCTACTCTGATATGCAAACATTCGCGACAAACAAAACCATGTTGCGATTAAATGCCTGGCTTGGTCACGTTTTGTGTTTGTTCAATCTGTTGTTGTTCCTCCTAAAGGTGCAGACTGCTGGGAACGTTCTGCTGCCTACGCTGTGCCAAACTGGCACTTAAGCGAGCGCAAACATGAGGTTATTGTAAAGGGGAGTTGTAGACAGGGTTGTTTTTTTAACAAGGGCAGCGTGGAAGCATTTCTGTTTGATGATAAACGCAATTTAATTTAAAAAAACATCCTTTTTTAGAAGACAGCAAATTAATCAGATACTTCCCTAAACATTTTAGGTTTTGTATAATAGTTTTACTTCGGATCATTTTTGGTTGCATGATGGAGTCTGGAAGGGAAGGTATAACTAACTAGCACTAGGACCCAGGAAGGGGGCAGAGTCTATAATATGGGGTGGAAGCTCACCTGGAACCTTCTTCCTGATACACTTGAAAGAGAGGCCAGCATTTGTTTGGTGTTTATTTTGTAGAAATCTTTAAAAGCATGTTATAAACTGTGAAACTATTTTTTTTTTTAAATCCTTAATGTTTGGTGAGGGTCTGAAGCTGAACTGCTGACAGTTGTTTCTTGTAAGCACCAACCAAGAAACCAAACAACAAGGCTAAAGCAAGACAGAGGTATTTAAGTCACTTTAATTCAATATTAACATGGATGTTTAGAAATATAGTAAATAAATGACCTAAAAAGTTTGAGACAATTACTTTCTATGCAAATACATTAACCTCCCTGATAGTGCAGCCTAGCTCCACATTTGTCCACGTTGTTATGTTAGCCTGTTCATTTATTGTTTTTGATTGATCTATGAACTGTGCAATTTAACAGCCTTTTCTCCGAAAAATGATGTTCCCTGACAACAAGCCTTGGGAATTAAGATTCAAGGGTAATGTTTTGCATTATTGCATCATGTTTGCTCTTGAGAAATGAAGGGAACACTGTGGTCAGAGTGAACCTGCTGTCTTCTGTGGCTGAGACCAGAGCTGCGTTTCAATAACAGTTTGAGTCGCCCTCGCTCACTTGCCCTCAGCCCTTGCTATGACGTCACACGGAGGCCACTTGGAGGGCGGAGGGAAAGTGGGCGGAGGGGGAGTGAAAGAGGTAAATGGAACACACCTGCCCTCGTTCACTTACAGCCCAGACAATCATGGATCAACCACACGTTGTTGGAGTAGCGCTATACTGCCTATTCCAAATTACACAAAATATGCGGAGACTCTGTTCATTGAGACGAAGACGTATTCTACGCTTGATGGCAATACGTCGGCTTATATACTTACACTTGTAAACGGTGGGCTCTGCCATAACTCTGCAACAGACAGTCTAACTGCACAATTTAAGAAAATGAATTAAATTTAATTCATTTTCTACTTTCTTCTTTCTTCTTCTTCCTTGGTGGTGAATAGACAGCAGACAATGGTGTTTGAGGTTCATTATCGCCACCGCATGGACATATTTTTCGTGCACCACTGCAATGCATTGTGGGTGATATACAGCTCTGAAGTGACCATCGTTGTTCACTCGATCACTCAGCCCTCAAGGGTCGATCTCACGGAGTTCACTTCAGCTGTTCAGGGAAATGGAACAGCCCTTAAGATGGCGGCGGGGATTCCCCCGAGGGCAAGTGCTTAGGGCAAGTGAGCGAGGGCGACTCAAACTGTTATTGAAACGCAGCTCTGGTCCTAGAGGATGTCGGGCCCTCGTGCCACCCTCATGGAGTCTGTTTCTGACAGTTTGGTCCAGCAAACCTTCTTGTGACCTAATAGGAGCTGGACTATGTACAACCTGATTGGGCTGCAGGTATCACCTCTTACTGCAAGTAGTGACAGGAACACTAGCAGAACACAGAGCTAGAGAAGCGGAGAAGGAGAGAGCATCTGTCTGTGGCCTCCACATCTAAACCATTCCCTCTTTGGGGGTTTGTCTTGCTTTTGCCTCTCCATTCTCCATTCATTTGCACCAAAGCAGCTGAAATTGATTCTCAATCACGTGTGCATCCTAAATGGTCTTCATGAAGCTTAACTGACTTGGTGATACTGTGATGATTAAGTCTTCCCCTAGTGTAGTTTCAGACGAGTCCACAGAAGTCCAGGTCAAACCAGACTGTGTTGTGTTATTTTTTTAGTTGCGTGGGAACATACTTTTGGAGGAGACAGGGTTCCTCCTTTTATTATGGCACAGATTTACACTAGTCTACTGAATCTCTCCTGCCTCCACCCATTAACACGAAGGTAAAGAATAAACAATAAAGTGCACAACATATGAGACATTTACTAATACTAGAAATAAACAATAAAATATCATAAAAGTGGTTGTATATAAAAATGCAGTAGATGGTACTAGCAGCAACAAATGTCCTGTATGATGTTGTAATTTGTAATGATGATAATGGTAATAGTGCAAAAAACAGTTAGAAATAGCAGCATAAAGTTTCTGTAAGGTAGAGCAGAAGACAGTTGTCCATGCACTGTCAATACAATGGTTATTTGGTATGGAATATTTTTCGGTGCAATGCCAGAGTGCTCCGTAACGGAACGGAAAAGTGATTGAATTACCAAGCCTTCTGCCCAAAGAGGTCTTTGCTTTGGAAGACAACCACTAAATCATGTAACGCTTGTAAGTATTTCTCTGCTGCCGCGATCCAAAGCGGTACGCTGAGATTCTTGGGAGTTCAATGCAAGGCTACAGCTATCTCTCCGCTCCTCCTAGCCCAACAGTCAGCCTTGTGTCCAAGGCGTTTTGAATTAAGTTCAGCGCTCTCGTGTATGGGAACCCGAGCTCGCCGCCAAATGCAATACTTCCCGGAGTATTTCTGTCAGAACCCCGGCCTTTCAAAACAAAACACAGTGAAATCACAGCAGGCCTGTTTTAATCAATTAAACATATGTCAACAAGCAATATGCTAATCATTATTACGACGGGGAGAGCGAATTCTCTCATGGTGATGTATGATCAGAAGTAAATTGTCTTAACGGACGAAACTCTGTTCAGTTTTTAGATAGATGACATGTTTACTGTTAAAATCGATTAACATGTGTGGAAAATATCAACAAATCTTTGTTTCTGTTTGTCCCTGGCAGCTCTGGTGTGAAGCAGACGACACAAAGGGGAGTCAGAGACGGTGTAATTTCTTTTCCACGCTCCGTGACTTACGTTGTATGTTTGTGTTTGTGGGTCTGTGTTTGACTTGGATGAGGAGGTGGAGGGGAAACGGTGCCTTCCTGACTACTATCAGTCGCTTAGCTCAGAGCAAGCAGTCACAGTTTCAGTAATTTGGGTCAACCCAGGGCTGTGAAGTTTGGTGGGATTTTACCAGCTCCCTCCTACCCAGAATGCAACACAGCATCTCAGACTTTAGAACGAGGTATGCTTGTGTAAACACCATTTGGCTCACTGAAGACTTGAAATGCAATAAATTTTCATCTAGTGCTCAAGATAGCAGCGCGGCCACGCAGCGAGGACGGGGGATGAATCGCAGGATGCAGCAGCTTGACAGAAGAGCCAGTGAGGCTCCTCTCGCCTGCTGATTGGGCGTCTCTCCGCCGAGACCTCTTACGAACACTCCTGATAATCAAATGAGCATCTAAAATAAATAACAGGCTGACGGATGGCAGGCTCCCAAACAGCTGCTCATTAAAAATCTCAACACACATTGTAGTCCAAGTTTGTTAACCGTGTATTGTACTGTTTACAAAATGACCCCAAAAAATCATAATGAGTTAACTTTTTACTATTTTTACCCATAGACGTGTTTGAAATATGGACGTAGTCACACATAGGTCACTGAGACATTGTGAAGCTCAGAGTGGGTGGTTCCAGCCGAGGACAACGTAGCCTAAATGGAATGGAGGAGGAATGGAGGAGGAATGGAGGAAGAATGGAGGAGGAATGGAGGAAGATTGGAGGAAAAATGGAAGAGGAATGGAGGAGGAATGGAAGAGGAATGGAAGAGGATTGAAAGAGGAATGGAGGAGGAATGAAAGAGGAATGGAGGAGGAATGGAAGAGGAATAGAGGAAGAATGGAGGAGAAATGGAAGAGGAATGGAGGAGGAATGAAAGAGGAATGGAGGAAGAATTGAAGAGGAATGGAGGAGGAATGGAGGAAGAATGGAAGAGGAATGGAGGAGGAATGGAAGAGGAATGGAGGAGGAATGGAAAAGGAATGGAGGAGGAATGGAAGAGGAATGGAGGAAGATTGGAGGAGGAATGGAAGAGGAATGGAGGAACAATGGAGGAGGAACAATGGAGGAGGAATAGAAGAGGAATGGAGGAGGAATGGAGAAAGAATGGAGGAGGAATGGAAGAGGAATGGAGGAGGAATGGAGGAAGAATTGAAGAGGAATGGAGGAGGAATGGAGGAGGAATGGAGGAAGAATGGAAGAGGAATGGAGGAGGAATGGAAGAGGAAGGGAGGAGGAATGGAAAAGGAATGGAGGAGGAATGGAAGAGGAATGGAGGAAGATTGGAGGAGGAATGGAAGAGGAATGGAGGAACAATGGAGGAGGAACAATGGAGGAGGAATAGAAGAGGAATGGAGGAGGAATGGAAGAGGGATGGAGGAGGAATGGAAGAGGAATGGAAGAAGAATGGAGGAAGAATGGAGGAGGAATGGAAGAGGAATGGAGGAAGATTGGAGGAGGAATGGAAGAGGAATGGAGGAAGAATGGAGGAGGAATGGAAGAGGAATGGAGGAACAATGGAGGAGGAACAATGGAGGACGAATGGAAGAGGAATGGAGGAAGATTGGAGGAGGAATGGAAGAGGAATGGAGGAAGAATGGAGGAAGAATGGAAAAGGAATGGAGAAGGAATGGAGGAGGAATGGAAGAGGAATGGAAGAACAATGGAGGAGGAATGGAGGAAGATTGGAGGAGGAATGGAAGAGGAATGGAAGAGGAATGGAGGAACAATGGAGGAGGAAGAATGGAGGAGGAATGGAAGAGGAATGGAGGAAGATTGGAGGAGAAATGGAAGAGGAATGGAGGAGGAATGGAGGAGGAATGGAAGAGGAATGGAAGAGGAATGGAGGAAGAATGCAGGAGGAATGGAGGAAGATTGGAGGAGGAATGGAAGAGGAATGGAAGAGGAATGGAGGAAGAATGGAGGAGGAAGAATGGAGGAGGAATGGAAGAGGAATGGAGGAAGATTGGAGGAGAAATGGAAGAGCAATGGAAGAGGAATGGAGGAGGAATGGAGGAGGTATGGAGGAGGAATGGAAGAGGAATGGAAGAGGAATGGAGGAAGAATGCAGGAGGAATGGAGGAGGAATGGAGGAGGAATGGAGGAGGAATGGAAGAGGAATTGAAGAGGAATGGAGGAAGAATGCAGGAGGAATGGAGGTTGCCTGGGTGACACAGCAGAGGCGACGGCTAGTGACGTAGCATCCACCTGTCACTCAATTAAACCCAGCTTTAAGCCTGAATTGAATTTAAGCTGCCAGGTTATATAGAAAACCACCCCAGTACAGTTGTCATGAAGAGGGACATTATCTATAGAGAAATAGTCAGTAAACATGTTTATTTCTGCTGTAAATTTGAGCTTTCAAACTCTGTGACCATTCAGGAAAACTGCTTTTGGCACTTCCACTTTATTTTACCTCACACAACCTTGTTTTCAGCCTGTTTGATTGCCCGGTATGTTCGCTGCCCTTTCTGACCCACTACAACAATGTTGCTGCATCCCGAGGTGTCAGCAAATATGTATAATTGATGGCCGGACCTCCAAAAATATAACCCAGATTGTAATAAACTGTAGCTTTCCTTTTAAAAACATCCCCAGTAGTATAGATTGAGACTTACGTGAACCCAGTGACTGAGCGCAACAACAGAGCTGCTTCCTCATGCTCCCCTGACCAGGCAGACCCTTTGGCTGAGGCGACCAATTAATTATAGACGTGACTTTAAAACTTCCTGTTTTTCGCTCCTTAATTAAGCCAATCTTCCCCTCGGCTCTGAAGAGAGGAAATACCTCAAAATAGTTCCCAATTTCAGCACATTCAATTATTTTGTGCCCCGGCGCTGATTGCATCGGTCGCGTTAATGCACGGGCCAACAGTGTTTGATCGCAGGAACATGATGTCTGTCATTTCTTCCTGCTTCGCCCCGCCAATAATGTGGGAATGGCGAGGAGAGTCGGTGCCCAACGTGGGCACAGCTCACGCACGCATTACTAACTACGTGCCCTCCGTCAGGCCCATCCGACATCAATCTCTGCCTGAGATGTTTATTATTACACTCATGCGGTCACTTATTCTGAGGAGAGAGAGAGAGAAAAATCCCTGATTTATGCCTCCGCTGTTACCCTTTCCTGTCCTCATTTATGAAAACAAAATTCCAGTGAATTCCTGCAGTATTAACACTAAGCAGTTACGAGGTCAAGCTTTCACTTACACTGCACAATCCAACTGGCCGGCCACAGTCCACGCACAGATATCGAGCTGTTGTGCTGCAGCTCGACTGCGTGGCTTTGTTATTGCCGAGTGAAGGAGCCTCAACACAAACTTACAAACTGACCTTGACAGCAGACACACTTCATATCTCTCTCTCTCCACTTTTTTTTGCCTCCAGTTACACTCAATCTACAGCCCGTGTTCAAGAGCAACCAAGTCAACTCGAGTGTTATCATAAAATGCACCACACTTGTTGAACACCTGCCAGTGTTTTTCAGTGGCGCCCTTTTCAACTTTGAACTGAAACTCACCTCCAGGCCTCACCCTCGCTGTTTTTCACGGGGGAACAGGAAAAAGGAGGCGAAAGTGAAGACGTACGTGGACACAAGAAAAAAAAACTCAGGGTGGAGCATTAAAAAAAACGGGGGGGGATTATGTGCAATGTTTCTTTGGAAAAGGTTAGGCCTCATTTTAAGAACGGAGCAAAGTCGGAAGTGACAAGTTATTTTATTAGCCGTATCAGGTGAATACCATCTATTGTTCTCTGCTGTGGTATCTGTGTGCCAGATCAGTGAGGTTGTAGGTGATCTGTGGGTGTGTTTCATCATAAAGAGTTTTATTGTATATACAGTATATACACCAGTTCTATCCTATTACTGCAAGGGCTCAATATGGACGGCATAATTGAGGGCAAGTGACAGAAAAGGTGCATTTAATTTAAAATCTTTTCTTTTAAAAACAGAATTATTATGTACATGTAGAGAATAGCGTGCGCCTCCTCCTACACATTACTATTCAGGTATTTGCGACGTCAAAACATATGAAAATCAAATAAATTGGACCTTGAAGCTCAATTTATGGGAAATAAAAGGCACATTTGATTCTAATTAGTCCTTTCCTTTTTATAAATAAGCATGCAGCATATTTATTAGTCTATGGACTATGATTACAAAGTCGTGGTTTGTCACAATGTACTCACCAGCGTCATTGTTGTCTGTCGGTCAACCCCAGGGATGGCAAACTGGAGTAAGCCCCAGGTGGTGGCCTTTGGATTGTCTCCACGAGTTTGTGGTGAAAATTGTAATGTTACATGGACAAAACATATCGCAGCTAAAACGTGCTGCTTTCACATTGTTCCTCAAGTGGCTGAATTCCTGTCATTCTTCAGAGTCTGACGAAAAAGAAAACAAACGTGTAATTTGTTCATTTAAACGCGGAGGAAACCGCCCTGCTGGCTTAGGACTTATTTGGCTGGATTAAGAGGCCTTGAAGTGTTGAATTGCACTCTACAGCGATTGTCACAAAGTGTTTCTGCTAAACTGGACAGG
The DNA here is from genome assembly GCF_963514095.1 of Eutrigla gurnardus. Lineage (NCBI taxonomy): Eukaryota > Metazoa > Chordata > Actinopteri > Perciformes > Triglidae > Eutrigla > Eutrigla gurnardus. The sequence goes on from NC_139918.1 coordinate 17,120,862, forward strand.
TCTCAGTTGCAATCGCTGACAATGAAGAATGTTTGAAATTAATGAATGATTTTTTTTCTTCTTGCATTACCATTTATGCATTCGTACAATGCCATACGAGTCAGATTGTGTGCATTCAGTGGATGTGCTTTCAACGCCATGTTTTTTTTCACTTATTTAGCACGATTCTGTCAAATTCTCACGCAACGAGAACGGATGGAATGAAACGGGCGCCTGATTTGGTGGACCGGCGGTATGACATCATCAAAAAGGAAACCCAAGCAGGCCTAATAGCTGTCCTGCTAGAGGCCCCCTCAATAAACAGGCTGGTTATCACATCACTAACATTTATTTAACCCTTCTGCAGAAGTTCTCCTGTAGAGGGCATCGAGGGGAGGGAGCTGCTCCTGACTCCCTCCAACTGACCTATTACCAATCTTCACCCGATATCCGAAGCACGCACGCACACACACAGACACACACACACACACACACGCACACACACACACACACACACACATACTCGTATCGTGTGGAGACACAAAGTTGCTGTCTTCTCTCTGCCATTAAGTGTTTTAGACTGCTTTCAAGACGCCCCCCTACCCCCCACCCTCTTGAACTCCACTACTCTCCGTCTCCCACTTCATCCAGTCCTCCCAAGTTTTGGCTGCCTCTGTGAGACTGAAAACAAGACTTCAGCAGAGAGTAAAGGCTGCGGGGTCAAGAAATGAAAGGATGAGGGGATGAGGGGAACGCTCCTATCCCCGGATTCTTTTACGTCCAACTCTATTTCTTTCCCGTTTGCAGTGAGTCAGTGCACGCTAGCCCTCTCCCACACATCTCCGCACCCTCAGCGCCAGACTCTGTGTTTTCTTAATTCATTACTTAAAGGAAAGAAATGTAGCCCATACGAAAATAAATACGGCTCTCTCGGATCGGACCATGTGTCATAGTGCGATAGCTCCTAGGAAAAGGCTGTTGTTTTAACCGGAGGAGGATGGAACTCTCTGGCTCTGCAGAGCGTCTGTCACTCTGCTCTCTGTCTCCGTCACAGGGAGCAGCAGCCTGCACCCTTATCGCGTGATTTAGACCTAAATGCGTTATATTTAAGTGGGTAACACTCTGCAGTGAAACCAGATTCACTGGGTGTTGCTCTGAAGTTAATGACCTAAGACTGAGCTCTTGATTTAAGCAGTATATATATATTCTTTAAGGCTACAGAACTTTTGTTGCCTCCTAGCAGCGTAGTTCTAGGAAAGGCAAGGTCAGTCAGCCCACCACTTAATCCCAGTCTGAATTATCTGAACATCTATTGGAGAGATTCACATGAAAACATTCATGGTACCCAGAGGATGACTCTGGTAATTCCCTGTTTTTTGCTCTATGTTCCCCGTGAGGGTGATATGTGTTTTATAGGGAAATGTCTCCACAACTATTTGATAGATTCCCATGAATTCTCGGAGACAACCCGTCGTAAAAACTTTGGTGATACCTTTTCATCACCGTTTATGACCCAGTATCCGCAAAACTGGTGACCTTCCCCTCAGCTGTACTTTGTGTTTAGTGCTAATTAGCAATGTTAGCATGCAAACGTGCACAGTTTCTTTCTACTTTAACATGGTAAACATTATATCTTCTAAACGATACCATTGTGAGCATTTTGTTAGCATTAGCATTCAGCCCAAAGCACAGTGCCTAAGTTCAACCTCACAGAACCACAAGCATGGCTGCAGACTCTTTCACTGTGTTCCAAATGTAGTATTTTTCTTTATACTTTTAGGAGTCCCAACAAAGTATGTTTATGCATGCAGTACGGATTCAATTGGGACATACTACTTCCTTATAACTTTGCATCTTGAACTTTGACCATCTGGTGTAGCCGCTGTGCAGAGGATTGTGGGTCAGAAAAGGCAGAAAAGCATGCTGGTTTGCATACTGCAAAATGCGACAGAAGAACATCCTGGTGCTTTTGACGCACTGCATTCAACATATTGTATATTGGGACTTATTAACTACTTTTTCTGACATATTGAATAGTATGGTACTATGGATCCTCAAGCTTAATATTAATATTTGAGAGATATAGTTGAGAGATAGTCATTTGAAAACATTGAGAGAGTAAATTCTAAATCTTTGCCCTGAGCTCAATGAACACAAACAAAAATGTATCAAGATCAGGACATGTGCAATTAGGTTCCTTCCTATTTCCAGTTTTCTTGCTATTCGTTCCAGAGAAACCCAAGCACTTGGTAGTCCGCGGCCGTCTTCATGGAGCGTTCACTTCGGGTGAGGTCTGTTAAATGGCCAATTGAATGCTCTGTCAAGCAGAACCTTACCGTGACCCTAACACACACCCTTACACATGCACGCACACACACACACACAAACATTTACTCCACTGGCACAGTCCAGCACAATCCTTTGCTAGAACATCAATAGTTTGTTTATAATTAGCCTTGGCACCTCTTGACTACTTAGAGAGAGTGATTGTTTTTGAAAATGGCCCCTGGGGTCCTGTTGACTGATTGGCCTGAGGTGGTTTGGGGGGGAATAAGGAGGCGGGGTGGGGAGTGGGGGGGTTCTGGGGGTCTGCAATGTGCAGTAGAGGGTCTGTTGCTGGTCCACAGTTGTAAGTTGCATTCCTCTCAGCCTGCTCTGGACCCTCGTCTGACAGCCACTCCGATAATATCCCAGTCAGATACAGTCGCAGGGGCGGCGTGTCTGAGCCCTGTTCTGAATCACTCAATTAGTGGAGGAGGAGGAGGAGGAGGAGGGGTCTGCACTATCTTTGTTCTCCAATGATCTTTCCAGAGGACACAAACATCGGGAGCTCAATTAATAGCAGCGGTGTTTATGCGAGAAAGAAACGCAAGGTGTAAATACAGTTTGTGTGGTCTTGTGTGCGTTTGTGTGTGTTTGTGCTGACTCTGTTTATAGAGAGAAACATCGCTTCACAACCTGACGCCACATGGGTGCCAGCACCCGCTAAATAGATCTCACCCGACTATTAATTCAAAGATGACCGCATCTGAATGCGCTTGTTAGGGATACATTCAGGAAACTATGCACTCTACTTATACCCTCGGTTTAAAGTGCTATTTATGACAATAAATCCATATATAGAGATGTATAACACATCGTCGACGACACACCATTGCCTATAATGTGCTCAGGAAATTAGGACTTTTTTGAGTTATAAGAATAGTTCTAAAAATGATGCACGATGATATCCAAAAATTCTTTAGTGTTTGACAAAATAATCTTAACTTTATGTTCACTTACATTTTTTTTAATTCAAATTTACAATTTACATTTTTTTCACAGTTTTAGCCAGTGTATTTGTCGTTTGTAATTTCCCCAGGAAATGCGTATTGCATTGCAACAATTTGGAAAAAATGTTCTTATCTGCTGTCAAATTGCTGAGCGTTTTCTATCAATTGCATTTTGTCTATTCGACCCAAGTTGGAATAAACCCGGATTAACCTTCACGATCTTCATTTTTTTTAACTACAATTTAAAATTTGAGATGGGACATGTTGTATATGTCTTGTGATTCCGGCATTGCAGGCAATTGATACCGTTGACATATAACGTGCATGCTGTGTTATGTTATACTGTGCTGAATTTCTTTTCTCTGAAAGTTAGACAAATACGTTACAAGAACAGCATCAACACCACTCAGATCGGTCCTGTGATGGATATGCCTCGTCTACCTCAGTGTTTTCCATCTGGTTTTAAAAGGGTCGTGGTTAGATTTCAGCCGAGGAGTCGGTGTTAAACAGTAACAACCCTCGCCCTGGTCTTCCCTGCAGCTTCCTCCTCTGCTTGCCTTCTCGTCTGATCAGACTGGCTGCTCTGCCAGCCTGCGACCGACCCCTCACCTCCCGCTGACCCGTCACCTGCAGACACCCTCCTTGGCTGCCTTTGATGTGGTGTTTGCTCTTATGTACAGTAGGGGTTAATCACACACCTTGAGAGAGCGACGTGGAATTCCATACAATGGGTCCGCTGGCCTGTGTTGTCTGAGGGCTAAGAGAGGGATTAGAGATTAAAGGGCAGCCGGTGTGTGAGGTAAACAGCCCAGAACAATATTCTACCTGCTCCACTTGAAGTCAGCGGATGTTGATGTCAGTTGACTTTCTTTCTACTTCGACTGAAAGGTTAGTGGCTGCCAAGACCGTGTGTGTTCTCTCCCCGTTTCACTTTTCACCCGAGTGTCCTCGAGGTGGGTGTAAAAAAAGTGTCAAAGGCTATATTCTACAGTATACATGTTGATACATTACTAACTGGTTTTAGTGATGGTTAGTTCAATGTGCAGCAGCTCAAAGGTGTTAATGGTGGCATCTTTGAGGAATGTACCATTTATTTAATAATAATAATAATAATATGGACAATTTAAGTTGAAGTGTTATCTTAACTAATTGTGCATTGTCCTGGTTTGGTGGTTCTTGTGTGTTTTTTCTTTATTTTCTTCCGTTTTTTCCCAGACCTGAGCCATGAATTCTGAAGCAGATTTATTTACCCAAGATAACGTCTCATATGGCTGCATATGAAGATCAATTTGTGCATTTTTAATTTTTAGGGTTAGAATAGAAGTTTTTTGGGTCTAGTTTTGGTGTTTTGTAGGTTGTAAATGTTACTGTAGCATACATACACTTTTCCAAAATCTAAACAAAATTTGAATACTATGTGCTTCGTGTCCCCCATTCTCAAGTTTTAGATCCCATTTCATCTATCTCCATTATGTCTGATGGTTGCACAGTTAAAATATACTTAATTTTAATTGTTTTGGGAGTAAACTGAACATTGATGATCTAGTGTTTTGGAATCGTAAGAAAAATGAAATAAAATATTCAAATAACGAGAAAATACTTGGCCTCCTCCACCGAACTAGCTTACTGTTAGTCATTGCAAACTCACAGCCCTAAGGAAAGCAGAATGTATTAAATATATCAAAACAAACACGAGGTGTGGTTTGTGTTGAAGCTGCAAAGTTGTGGCGTCTATCGACCATTTATGGTGTCCTTTTTATCCAAATTAAACAAAGATGTATTCCAGTGAAACCTAGGATAGCTCGGCCGTAACCACCGCAAATATGCCACATCTGTCACACTAATGTTACATTCGCAGTCTCCGAAGAGTTTGGGGAAAAAACAACTTCAGCATCATTGATCTTCTAATCTGGGAAGTAACCCAACATGTTTGTAATATTCATTCAATCTTTCAGCTTTGTTGCAAGAACTCGCCTGCGCTGAAAGACGAGCTCCTAAGAACGGAGAGCCTATTCCCTCGATCGCTGAGCGCCGTGCTCAGGAATGGTGTTGTTTAAACGTTAATTGTAACAAAACACTCCCTCAAGAACATGGTCATTCACACGCTAATTGAACCTGAAGTGCATGAGTTATGGGATAACGATTTCTCATAAAAAGCACCATTAATTTTTGTGGCGGTGGAAAACAAACCAGACCAAAACAGTAGAGATCATCTCGCAGGAAGATATGTACATGCAATGGATGCATATCCCCAAAAGAAACGCTGATTAAAGAAGATTCATGGCCGATCAGTGCTCTGCAGACCACCAGCAGACACGGATCCGGGGGGCCGACCCTGACCCATTTGGTGCCCTCGGCAAGGTATGAGCTGGTGCTCTTTATCGCAGCTAATTCCTCCACAAACCATTGTGTTCAAACACTCATGTGGAACCAGCTTGGTGTCAGATGAAGCTGTGCAGTTGATTAGTAGGAATTTTAAATGAAAACACGTCTTATAGCCAAGTTATAAATAACAAAATTCTTCAAAAAACATTAAAATAGGAAACAAACATGATGAATATTGATCAATATTCTTATGTAGCAGAAGAGCATGTTTTCAAGGCAGCTGAGGTATCCACGGATTCATCTCAGCAAGAGGAATATAATGCTATTAAGGTTGGATGATACTTGGAAACAGCCTATAGTCCCACTAATGAATGTCAGAATGAGTTCGCATTTTTGCTCTTCTGGTTCCCATGTCTCAAAGTCGACGTGGTACTTGTTTTTGAACGTATCTCATTCATGAATTGTGTTGTAAAAGGCATTTGCTCATGAGTGACACCAAACACTCGTCCGCCTTTAGCTCAGTGGTGGTAACACGAAGTCAAGTGGCCGCGTCATAGCCAGTTTATAGCCTTACTTCAGCTGTTTACAATCATGCGTCTGAATCAAAATTCAATAAAACTGGTGTTTATTTGTGAAGATTATCTTGCTGAACAAAACGTATAATTTTATTCACAACCGAGCTTATTTTCCACACCAATCCAAAATCCAATGGGAAGACCCCTTTGCTTTTTGAGGAAACTAGGGCGATGCTAACGTCTGGGCTGGCCAACAATAATCCGTCATCACCACAGCTCTGCATGCACGAAAAATGGAACGGATAGTGATGTACAATGTGATAGATGACACAAAATAAACAAATTCCAAACGTTTCTTCTGGATTTTGTCCTAAATCAATAGCAGCTGAGTGTGAACATGCAAAACCCAAACAAAACAACATGTTAGCTAGGATGTAACACACACACACACACACACACATGAAGGTGTGGTCATTTACATCTATAACAATGCATCATGTTTCATATAATAATCATGTTTAGGTCAAACCTGTAAAGTAACTTGATAAATGTTGAGTAAAAATATTTAATATTTTCCTCTGAAAAATACATTAAAAATATATAATCAGAGTAAAGACAAAACTAAAATGGAACAACTAAAGTAAAGCACAATACATGTCATGACTAACATGAGACCCTGAAATGCACTACGTTCCCATAATGACATTCAGGGAAAGAAAACAGTCCCAGCAGCATGCTGATGCTGAAGCTATTAGTCCAAATCCAGCCAGTCCACTTAATAATTTAAGGGTGAATCATGTTATGACAATGTTTACCTTGGCCTGCAGCCTCTTACATGTTGTGCAACGCAGCAGGGAATTCACAGGGGGATAGCAAGGAGTGTAGCTGCACACAACGTGTTCTCTCTCATTACATGTTCTTTTGCATCACAACACCTGATGAGCACTGACTTCAGTCCCACAACCTGCGATAACTGTTTACACGCAGTGTGTGTGACGAATGACTCCCAGAAATGGAACTTCTGCATATTTGACTTAAACGTGTAGTCATTTTGAAATAAACAACAATTACATTGTGTAGATGATGTGTTCATTTTCCCCTATGAGACATTTTATGTGAAAGACAAGAATCTGTGACGTCTCATCTGTTCCCAACGCTTGCACTATTGTGGAACGGATATTTTCTCCCGTGTATTCTGATCCTGGCATAACAAGCTCATTTTGACTAACTTGCCTACATGTTTTGACTGACCGGATTTAACAGACAGTACTTTTTCCCTTTAAATCATCTCTTGTGAGAAGCCGTCAGCTGGAGGTGGACAGGTGCAGCTCAGTCATAAAACACGACATCTATACCTTCAGCTGGCTGGGAGCTTCTCTTCATGCCAGGTGAGGAATTAAATGATCCCCCACCGGTTTGTGTAATCTGTTTTTTCTGCAACGTTGAGCTCGAATCAGCTTAATTTGAAGTCGTGTTTGGAGACGGATGATGCTTTAAAGTTGCCACATAATCAATTTTTCTGGGAAATTAAGCAAACAAGAGGAGTAAGAGTGTCGAAAGACATAACGCCTCTGGTTCTGAAGGGAATTTCTGATGGGTTTTCCAAGAAGCGGTGTCGGTGAGAGTCAGACCCTGCCTGTGAATTGGTTTGATTCCTATTTTCCCTCCCGCTGCAATCTGATGACAAACTAGGTTTAACCTTCCAGCTATGAGTAGCTGGGTTCAGGTTCTTATTGCTCCATGTGGAGGAGTCGCTTGTCTGGTGAGAGATGGATTCTAGTGGCGGCTTATGATTCAGGTCAGAAGGAGGCATGGAGTTCCTTCCAGCATGAGAGCACCTTTAGTCACTGGAACGGACGGGGAGATATGCACCATATTGCTTTTTATGATATCAATGAAAGGAAAACTGTGATTTCTCTTGTTTTCTGTATTACAAGTTAAATCCAAAAGTTGTGAAGCTTAAATGAACCATCTCACCTGAAGAAACAGGGAAAGCACTCGACCCCCTTCCCTCTTTCTTCAAGTTAAACCTGACTTAGTTGAGTTTGATTATGTATAGCTATATACAACTATATGTTTGCTATTTTCAAATACATGATGTACAGATTGTTGTTTTGACTATATCTACAATGTTGCCCATGATGTTGGAATATTTTGTTTTTAGACACAATCCTCTGTTTATTCCAATTTAAATGCATCAGTAATCACTTTTGACTTATGTCTCTGATTACCCAAGAGAAATTAGTGGCGCGATAAAAGACAAGACATTTGCAAATTATTCCAACTTTATAGGCGACCTTATATATAGAGAATAGCCTTCAGTGATAGTTCAGGCTCTTCTTTCACAGAAAAAAATACTCTCCAGTTGTGAAATAACTGATGCTTTTGCAGCATCGCTAATCTCTTTAGCAGCCACATGTTGTTCCGAACGTCCATGTTGTTGCATTACTTAAAGCCTGATCACACAATTCTCAAGTGACATTGCGAGAATCCAGCCGCCGTGCAAAGTAAATGTTGTGTAATCCATCACAGTGAGCATCAAGCTTTTTGTTATTATGTCTGCCCGGTAGAGCCGTTTAAATACACATTGTTTTGAGATGTAGCCATTGAGTTGCCTCCCTGGTCCAGAAATAGACTACAAAACAATATCTGAAGTTGTGGAGAAAGTAGATTAAATCACAGGATCATTACAGGATGATCCGGTAATGATTAGTTGTGATGTCTAGTGATTTGTGTTGGGGTTGAAACTGGTATGGCCCTTTAAAGTGTACTTACAGCCTACATGATCTGTGTTTACGGGAGATCTGGCCACTGGTCTGCTGGCAATCTACATGACGCTGGCCAGTGCACACCGGTTTAAATATAGTCTCAGGAGGAGATAAAAACTAGTGAAAGCTCAATTATCTCTACTTCAAAGCAGCCAAATTGTCAATACTTCCCCATGACATTTGAAGTCGTGCCAGTTCTTTCATCTCTGCGCATGGTCCTTTAGGGCCAGGCACTTAAATGGAGTCAGGAAGTCATTGGTACGGCTTGGCATACGGGGATGTCGGAGGCTAGCCGCTGTAGAGTACAGAGAGACAGGCATCCCTGTCGGAGCATTTGTTCAGTCAGACCTTGTTCCTGTACTTTATGATCTAATGGTGTCTTTCTGTCAGAGGTAACCTTCCTTTCAGCTTCACTGACTCTGAATGACGGAGTGAAGATGAGAAGAGATCCTGTAGTATATGAGCCCTGCTGGGGAAAAGCCCTGACTACACAGAAACCTAAGCAGCGTTCCCTTATAGTGAACACTTGGTGCCACCAGCTACACTTTCACATGACAAATCGTCCGCATTTCCAGCCTAGGTGTTTCCTCCGAAACCATTTCACGGACAAAAGAAAACCCAAAAGTGCTGATGTAGCATGAAGGATGGTGTTTTCATAAGTGGTTCGGCGTCTCTGTCACAAAGCCCGCCACACACCACTATCCATTATCTTTCCGTGGGACAGGGGAAGTTATCTTGGGGACCTATTGTATGCCTGCCGGAGTTTTGACTATGTGTTTGTGGCACCTCTACTGTGCATACAGGAGGTGTCGGGAGACCAGGGCTGGAGTCTGGGATCCCAGAGGAAAGTCTTGGCTCCAGGGGGCCTGTCCTCCCCTCTGGCCCTTGCTGGGCGGCTGGGGAAGCCAGGCATGGAGACAGTAGGATGGGGAGGGGGCGGGGGGGGGCGGGGTGGAGGGGCCGGCATAGAAGCAAATGAGCAGAAGAGGTGCTAGGCCGGCTCTTGCCCTCTCACTGACAGGATCTGGTCAATGTCCTGCCGCCAAGGGTCGCGGCCCAGCTTACGCACACAAACTTATCTCCAGTGCATCTGCCGGGCCGCCTGCGCAGTCAGGCTGTCTCCATTGCGGGCCACGAGCGTTTTCCTGCTGGGGGGTGAGAGGAGGATGGTGGGAGGATAGAGGGAGGAAGGGAGGAGGGTGGGGGAGAGACGTGGGGGGGAGGGGGCGCTTGGAGCAGGGAGGGACAGAAGGGGGCTGAATGTGAAACTGCCCCCGTAGAGCCCTGCCAAGTCGCTGAGCTATATGGAAAACACAAGCTGCCTCCAGGGTAACAGGACCACTTCTGAATTTCTACAAACAAAAATAGCTCCGATGTCTGGCTACGACCTCTCTGTTCTCTGGCCCTCGTCGCTCTCTGCGTGTCTGTCACATTCAAATTCCCACACGGAGACGAAGCTCATGTTCAAACCTAAACAGCCCTCAAGAAGGACTTCATTTACTGTCGAGGAGGAAAGAGAGAACACAGAAATGTAATAATTATGCCGAGCGTATATATATATATATATCATTCCTCCTCTTCTACTCGGATGGAGATGACCTCTCGGTGACCAATCGCGTGGACCTCAATCGAGGTCCCTTTGGTGAGCCATTTCATCATTTAAACAGCGCGAGATCCAATTCTCATGACCTAATGCGTTGTAGAATGCCTGAAATCTGCTGCTTGTGTTTTCTCTTCTCTCCCTCAACCCTTTCTCATCAACAGCAACAGGGATCCGTAACAGGAAGCTGTTGGGACAAGGTGGTGAGTTTGCAGTCAAGACGGGGCTGAGATTTGTGTAGTTTTATAACGTCGGTAACACATCATGAGGTTTTTTTTATTGTTCTTTTGGTGTTTTTGTCTTTCTTTGGTAGTTTAAAGTGTTGCCTGCAGACGGGAAACCCAAGGAAAGAGAGGGTTTTGACATGTAACAAGGCACTAGAATCAAACCAGACGTTGCACTTATATATTATGTCTTCACCACTAGGATTCCAGAATTCACACACATTTACATTTTAAAAAATGTATATTGATTTAAATGTATTATACAGCTTTGTAATTTCAGCCCTGCTATCTATTAGAAGTAACTGCTGAGATCTGACATGGTGACATTGCAAGTGTGTTGGTGCAAGAAACAAGAGACCAGACAGGTATAACACAAGCCAATGGCATAATGAGATTATTTAAACAGCTTTATTTAGATTAAAACTGGAAAGTGAGCACAGTCAAAATGTTGGTAATAATCTGTCATCACACAGGACTATACGCTTGCAAAACTCACTGCAAGTATGGTAAGTCAAATTTGAAACGAGGAGTTGGTAAAATGCTCAATGTGTATAACATTTCATTTTAATTGAATAATAATTTAACCTTTGTTTGCTCTTCCAAAGAAGTTTGGAACCTATGGTGGAAAAGATGGTGGTTATAGCATAGGATACAGACTTGGGTCGCTTACATGAAATGTAGACTTGCACTTGGCCAACACATTCTCACTTCCAACAATGTATTATGCTGACGGTTGGTCAGGGTTGGTCGGAGAATGACACATGAGGTTGGCCCCTAGCATTAGTTTTCAAGTTGTCAGGACGGCTTGTCAAGATATGCTTGTTACATGCAGAGTGTCCTTTCAAAATAAACGTGGTTTGAAACCACGTGACAAACGAGTCACGTGACAATCGACTTTGCACGGGACACAGACACTGGTCTCCTGGATGAAAGTCCTGTGTTTGTTTGACCCATCCACCACCATTTTCAACAGCCCAAAGAAGACTATCATGCATTTTATTCTACGTCACATTTTCATACCGTCTACTCATGCCACGTGAGGTTTTATATTGGAGTTAGATCAAAAAATGAAAGTACGTCACACACAGCCACTAAAGTGGGCCTCTGTCTGTTCACTTCCAGTGCCGAGGGGTACTGACCAGAAGTCTGTGTTTGATAAGCTGGGAGAGAGAACAGGCTGACTTAGCACTGCATGTTGGATGGAAGTTGTGAGCTGAGAACAGTATGGACATAACTGAAGTATGGTTGTGTTCATTTCTTTTACCAAGTCTGTGTTTCCAGATCTCAGAATAATTTTTCAAGTTGTCATATACCAAAAATGTAAAGCAAAATGAACCAAATACATTACTTAACAAACTTCTCTGAATTGTTTTTGTATGTTTGTATCAGGCACTACGAATGATGTGAACTCTAACAAATACAACAAAACTGAAACCTTTTTTGTTTTTTGCTTCCTTGGCTTGAATTGTTCTGTGGTCTGTGGGTCAGTTACCTTTGACTGTAAAACAGAGCACTATGCCCCTCCCATACTATTCCTCAGGTCCCAGGACCTGCAATAGATCCTCCAAGTCCTACATGACAGCACACTTGACACTGACACATGCACACCTATAAACCTCGCGCACACAACTCCCCTCATCTGCTACTCATTGGGCGCACCGTTAAAGCAGGACATTTAACACAAAGGTAAAACCACGCAATGGGTGTTTACAAGGCAAAGTGTAGCCATGTGACCTCTGACGCTAAAACTGTTTGACAGTGAAGAAGGAGGAAGGGAGCAGCAGGGCGAGGGCTTGATTACGGCACACTGCTTTTCAACCTTTAAACGCTCCCGATGTCCAGACGCAAACATCACAATAAAACGGAGCCGGCGCTATCTGGGCCGTGCCGTTAGGTGGCAAATTGTCAAACAATTGCGAAACCGATAGGGAGTAAATAAAGAGCGGAGTTTTTTTGCACCTCATTTCAGAGATTTTAGGGAACGTTTTTAACCTCAACATGTAGTTGGGATGGAAGGTGTAAGGAGAGGAATAACAAGAAGAGACAACCTCCTCAATGTACATTCTGTTCTAAATTGGCTGTGATTCACAAGGTTGCCTGTGTGTGTGTGTACGTGTGTGTGTGTGTGTGTGTGTGTGTGTGTGTGTGTGTGTGTGTGTGTGTGTGTGTGTGTGTGTGGTGGTGCCAGGCACAGCGTTTCTTCTGGCTCACACAGTGTTGACCCGGCCCTGTACTCCCCTCCCACTATGGGCGAGGCTTGGTGGTGAAGCACGTAGCAGCACTGTGCTTCCACCGATGTGTGCACACACAGATAGGCCAACAGACAAACATGCACGCACGCACGCACACACACACACACACACACCTAGACACACTCAGAGAATCAAGACTGTGGCGTATGCATGTTGCATAAATGCATTGAAAGTTCAGAATCTGCAGAAATGTTTCTTCTTCGTGTATTAATGTTTGTTCCTCCGACATTGCTGCTAATAGTGAGCAGCACAAAGCTCAGCTGCAGTGTTTCGGCGTGTTGTCAACGAACTAGACAATGGATAGCAGGCTGCCAATCAAAACAGTGTAGTAGCTTTATTGATGACGGAGTGTAAAAAAAAAAAAAAAAAGTCAGCATGGCTCACATTTCTCTTTGTCTCTTTAGTTATTATGGATTGACTGCTTTAGAGGGAGAAGAATTCAAATAAAAATCTTTTCTTCCCTTGATCTCACCCCTCCATTAGCATCACCCAACACTCTCCACCACGGATTTTATAAGTGAGACAAATATTCCCATGTGAAATAAATTGCAAGGTATGTGAAGGTGCATTCCAAATGTTTTACCCTGATTTAAGGCTTTCCTGCCCACGTTTAGAGTCTCGTTTTAAAAACCTTTAGCGTTCATGTGTGAGCGAGACCACGTCAGCCGATCGTATCTTGCCGCCAGTCCACTTTATGTCTCTCACCCACTCAATTCCAAATGAATATAAATGAGTGTTTTCATTGTGAGACGGAACGAAAACAGCAAAGTATGTAACCAAAAACACTGACTAATACTCTTAAAAGGAGCAAACTGGTCTAAAAGAAAAACAAAAGTAGGAAATTCTTGCAAAAAAAAGAAGAAGAAAAAAGAAAAAAAGTTGTGACCAAATTGTTTTTCATGTCTGCATTTGGTATGCAAACTGCAGCAGAACAAAAGGAAGATGAGGAAGAGCGTTAACGGTGAAACGAGCCACGGGGTTAATAATTAATGCTCATATTGTTCTCCAAGAGAAATACTACAAATTTAAAACTTGTTTTGGGCAGCTGTTAAATCAGCCAAAGCATCTTACAATAAGTGCCCCAGTGAAACAGGCCTACATTCCTAGACGAACAACATTACAAAGTGACTAATAGGATAGAGTGCAAAGGTCAAAGCAACAGGAACAAGTCACTGGATGTGACATGAATTTGTCCAAAAAGCCGCTCGGAATTTCACATACAAGAGCAACGATAGATCCCATTTTACTATTGAAAAGGAAATATAAAAAAAATAATAAACTGACCTAATGTTCCCAAAAAGTGATATCGTCATTACTGTGGAATCCTGAAAGATGCCAGGAACATGTCAGAAATATAAAGGAGGTTTTGAATAACTAACTCTGCCTGCCTCACGTCGGACACAAAGTGTGTGCTCATGTGTTTATAGTATTACATGATGTTGCTGAATATTTACAGTTCATAGGTACGAAGACATCTTGGACAAAATCATATTTATGGATAATGTATCAATCATGGCGGATGGTCAGTTAGCCGAGTGGATTTACGAGCTGTCAGATGTAAGGCAGACGTCACGGGCTGAGATGTCTTTTTCTGAGGTCTCGCTACAATCTGAAGGTTGTCTCAGTGTAAATCTCTCAGTTCGGGACCTGGGCTGACCCCCAGAGTTAGCCTTTGTTTGGCAGACGCCTTGGCCCCCTTTAATCTTGTGAAGAGATAAATCCTTTGATGGACCTGGCCTGACTCAGTTGAAAGTGCTGCCCAGCCATCTCCATAGATCAACACAATACGGCATGTTTGATGTTGGGGGGCTGTGGCACGCGGGTGGGCTCTTTCTCCACGACCTATAACAGAGTCATCAATCCCAGGAGCTACACCCCTCCCTCCGCCCCCCCACCACCACCACCTCCTGTAACCGTGGACCCGACCACAACCAGCCCTGCCCTCCTGACCACAGAGCAGGAACAGCCGACCAGGATAAGCATATCTGTGCGTGTCAGACACAAACAGACTCGGAGATGGCAAGCGTTTGACGGAGGGACATTCCTCGTTCACTATAACTGACACTTTGAAAGCGATACTTTGACATTTTTGGGAAATACCATTACTCGCTTTTTTTGCAGAGCGTTAGTTGCCCAGCAACCTCACAGTCAACAAGATTCCAGGAAGTCACAGCTTCCAACCCAAGAAATAGTCCACATACATAACCCCCCCTGTAAAAAATGATTTAACAAACGTGATGATACATTTACAATTTTTTACGTGCTAGTAGGCAGATTTTGTAGCTTTTAGACAGAACAAGGCTAGCTGTTCCCCCATTTCCAGTCTTTGTGCTAAGCTAAGCTAACTTGCTGCTGGCTCCCACTATGTGTTCACTCCACACACATTGTTGAGCCCAGACTTTGAGCAGCCAAGGGAAGCTTTTTGTAATTTATTTCAATCAGATTGAAGTATTTTGCACTCTGAATTCCTGGCACTATATGACTTTAATTTAAAGATAACGTTAGCACTCATTTGGCAATGATAATAAAAATAGAGAGCCAGCTGTAAAACATGCTCTGTATGATCGAGCATTATCAACAACAACAAAAGTGCTGCACCTCACCTTTTCAGCCTGCAGAACTCTGTGTGATCAGGCTCTAAAGTGGTAGCAATCTTCTCTCTGCAAGAAAGAAAAGAAGTGTATTTGCCAAAGATCCCTGCAGATCATTTCCTCATGTCCCTCTGAGACTCAACGAACTGTTGACTCATCAACACTCCCTGGACACAATAAAAACACATTTTTCCTTCATTGTCACTGAACTTATTATCCACGATTTTTTTTTCCACTCTTACGAAAGTGAGTAACCCCTTTCCAATAAGTAAATCACCCGGCTATATAAGTGTCCTGCGATTAAACTGAGATGAACTTCAGGGAGCTCCTCCGATTCCTCTGATAAGACCCCCGGTCCCATTAAGACGAGCTGTCCCTGTGTGAGAGCTCAGCGCTGGCCTCACACACTCGCTCTTATCTAAATCCTTCATCAACACACACCTAATCTGACCGCGGCCGCTTATGTTGATAGATTTGATTCCCCACTGGGGAATATGGGAGAAACAAACTATTTTATTATCCTATTTTAGATAAGATCACATGTTATGGACTTTACATTAGTATATAATCATCTTGCTTGAATGCAGTAGGACCTAAGGCACTCCATAGGTAATGCTGTCATGCTTCTGTGTGTGTGTGTGTGTGTGTGTGTGTGTGTGTGTGTGTGTGTGTGTGTGTGTGTGTGTGTGTGTGTGTGTGTGTGTGTGTGTGTGTGACATGTAAAGAGTGTGTCCCAGCAAGACCAACTAAGGCAAGCAGTGACATTAGCACCCCTGAAATAGCTTTGCAGGCATTTTAATTGCTCTCCCCTGCAATGGCTCAAAATGTTATTGGTGTAAAAAAAAAAAAAAAAGAAAGGGTGAAAGCTTTCCCAGGCGTAGGATTACCAGAAACACTCATCGTACATCAATGACAGGGAGTTTCTCCAGGGAATTTAATAACAATAAATACCTGAATGACTTAAATTGTATTCCCTTTTGTTATCTGATCTTTGCCCTCTTCCTTCCACGTCCTGTCCTCTCACCTTAATCCCATTCTTCTTCCACACCGATAATAAGAACCGGGCTTATAACTATTGCACCGCTGCACAATGCCACGCACATCAAGAGGCTACAGATTTGTGTTTCTACCTCTTAGGGCAGTAAAGGAAATTTATGATGCACGTTGGCATGTTTGTCTTTAATCATTGTGAAAGTAATAGCAGAGTCATGTGCATGAAGCCTCACAATGAGGTGCTGAAGTACTTCATGGGTAGGAAACTTCACACAAACACAGGAAGCTCCGAGTTTCTCATCGAGGGCAGGAGCCTTTGCCGCGGCGCAGTAGGGACTGATGGGCAGCGCAGATTAACTGGGGCCAAAGAACCTGCAGTTCCAACACGTTATTGTTGCCCAGGCCGTCTACAGAAAGGCATCAGAGCGTAGATCTAGCAGGCCGTGGTGTTGTTATGCGGGGCTAAATGTTACATGTAGATATATCGTGTGGATCTATAGAATTCTGGCTTTGGATGTTGGCAACATTTTCCCTGTAAGAAACGATCAAGAAGAGGTTAAAAATGTCTTTGGGCGTGTTTTTAAGTGAAGCAAAATTAATATATAAAATCCAATAAGTGACCCTGAAGATGAATCATCAGACGTGCTTTGTCTGCATATATATATATATTTACCACAACCATAGAGTATGAGTGATTAAAATCAATATCATCAGTGCCTCTAACCTGTGGCAGTACAGTATTTCAGCAATAGATACACCGGCCGGGGTTTATGGTAGGCATACTGATAAGATGATGTGCATTCACCCACAGGCTTTATAAACATCAGTTAAACGTGCTCCTTTGTGTCATGCAGAATGGAGGAAACTTAAAGTGCAGATTTGAGGTACAACAGAGACATCTAGTGGTAAATAACTGCCATAGCACAACAAGTGCATTCATACAGTAATATCTATATAATATTAATATTTTCATTATTATTCATTCAAGACTAATTTAGCATATCAGATAGAGTCTTCAGATGAGGACAGGGCTAATGGTGTCAGCTTTGGAGTATAGCCACATTTCAAGGCAAGCTATCGGTCTTCATCATTTCTATAAGACATCTGCAACATTTACGGGAATTTAACATTTTATTTATTTATACACATACTGTATATGATCAAACACGTCTGACCTTCTCATATAGGTAAGGGACATCTGAACTGACACAGCTGCTGAACTCATCAGGTTTATTAAAGTTTGAGCAGGTGATTCTATTCAGAAACACTTTCTGTTATATTACTTGAAATCCTGGCCACACACTGATAGCAATGAATACATTAATGCTCTGACGACATTTTTAAATATGTAGTCTGTGGCCATGGCAGGACTGTAAAAACCCCGTACAATCAAAAAACTTGGGCCGGATAATTGGACGGCCTGTCTGCCTGTCAATGCTTACTTCCTGACTGCACACGGCTTTGAACAGAGGTCTGAACGAAGGGGGCGGGACTATTTTGATCCAGCAATGCGTTCAAAGTCTCTGTGGTTTTTCCAAATGACCTACATGGTATTATTGATAAGTCAGATGTAACAATGATGTAAAAAAGATGTAAAAAATAATGTAAATAATATTGTTGCATTTCACAAATCTCAACTCACTTTACCTTTGATATCTTGTCAGGCCGTATATGTGTATATATGTATTCATGTTATTTAGATGTGTTGATGTTACAGACTCACTCACTCAAAAACTCAATTGGTTCTTAAGCATCTTTCTAAAACGACAAAGATTAAATCCCACGTTGTTGTAAAACAAACATTCTTGCGGCTGCATGTCAAAACCTAATTTTAGGACCTTTACTTGATGTTGTGCTCACACGGAGTCTAATCCTACATAAAGTTGTTCAAGTGACCACACAGGAAGCCTCAAAGGAATGTCAGCATGGAAGCATTGTTTTCTGGGTCAAATGAAAAAGCTGTCCAGTCAGTGTCCTTTCCTTTTTTGTTCTAACAGTTTAATCTGCAGGGAGGGCAGGGAGTGTTGAACAGAATGCAGAATAGGACAAATAACAAACACATTTTTAATAAAAGTTTAATAAAGTGAATTTATGGAATGACCACCACCACCACATCAAGGCTGCATCCCCTATGGGGGGAGGATCTAAAATGTGAGAAGCACTCTCTCAAGCTCTTCATCAAAAACGGTACAGTACTGTGGCTTTCACCTAATCACCACTAGAGGGCACATGTAATGGGATTATGGCCAAAAAACCACGCCCCCACCCCCCCCCCCCCCCCCCCCCCCAAAAAAAAACAGCACACACATTGCATGTCAAACAGACAGATGGCGCAATTGCTGCAGAGATGCTGACTTGTACAGTTGCGAAAAAAAAAAAGATCTATTTTCTCACAACAAACAGAGCCAGGCCCCGTTCTCAGCGCCCATTGATCTTTGTGCACACAACCACGAGGACGCAGCGACGGGTCCTCCGCTTGGATGTAATGTGTGATGCAGAAAGCTGCTGATGGTTTTAGGGTCATGTTAACGTTGCTTACAGACACAGACTGTTGGACACACCGTGATTCGTTCATGTAATTTTGGCAAAGCCTGCTGTCAGAGAAAGAGGAGGCTTCAGCAGCCAGGAAAAGGTAGAGAGAGAGAGAGGAGGGGGGGCGAGAGAGAGGGAGAAAAAAAACATGTATTCCTGACAGCCCATTGGTCCAAATTTTCTCAGCGCTGCCACAATACTGCACACACGTGACCTCCCTGTTTTCACCCAGTTAAACGCGTGTACTTAAAAGACGGGCCACCACCACCACTACCATTCACCGACACAAGCACGATTAACACAATATATTCATGCCAGCGCGGTAACGTCGCCGCTGCGGGGACCCGGATCGCTGGAAGCGGACCATGGCGGCTGCCACGAGCAGCAACACATCCACGCTACAGATCAAGCACTCCGGCATCGAGCATACGCGGAAACGCATAGACCCGAGGAGGAGGCAAGCGGCGTTGTCTTTTCTCAGCAACATCTCGCTGGACGGGCGACCCGTGCAAGACGACGCAGACACCCAGAACGAGGAGGATGAGTCGCTGGAGGCTAGGACTAGACCGAGCCTGGTTTCACCGGAGCGCTCGGGGTACGGCGCTGCTGGCGCCGCCGCCGGGGCTGCAGCTGCAGCGGCGGCTGCTGCGGCGGCGGCGGCGGCGGCGGCCGCACAGGCGGCGGCGAACACGGCCGCCCAGGCGCTCGCTTTTGCAAACCAGGCTCTCCTCGCAAACAGCCGGGCCGGGTTCGGGACGGGTCCCGCAGTCGGCCCGGCGGCTCCGGACATGGACGGCGACGCTTTCCTGCCCTCGACGTTCAGCTCGCCGTTCTCCGCGGTGCCAGCGTCGACTAGAGGGAGGCTGCAGACGTACACTCAGGGAATCCTACCTGCGCCCTACTCCAGGCAAACCTCCCAGAACTACATCCTGGACGGCGGACAGATAGCCAACTCTGCAATAGAGCTGCAGAGATCCAGGTAACCATGCAAGTCCACCGTGGCTCGGTGTTGGAGGTGCAGGATCTGCATAGTCAGGTGGTTAAACTGTGTCAACATAGCAACCAGAAACACAGGAGCAGCCAGTCCCTATGTCAGTGTCATTTGTTTTCAAATCCATAGTGCATATCCATTACTGGCTACAATGATATGCCACTGAGAATCACTCTATTGCAGTTTGTTTGTTGCTGTCCATTCACCTCCTGCCTACAGTAGCAGCAGCCAGATCATTGTGTAATTTGTCCAGTTTTAGTAGATAACAGGATACATTTCACAATTTGGCACTGTGGTTATGAACAGCTTTTATTTTTTAACCTCCAAACAACAGAAAATGGTATATGTTATGGACACACATTCCAATTCACTTATCATTGCAATTATGTATTTGTAAAGGTGTAATAAGTTCTAATACAACCTCAGGATTTCATCATTGTTGCCACAATTTATGACGATGAAGTGATTGTGATGAAGTCACCAAAAACACTTTTATAGTGATAATGACCCCTTGGGATGTGCTATTTTGCTTCTTGCAGGTTGTTTTTCTTTAAGTGTTCTTGTAAAGGTGCTTTCAGGTTCCCAGTCTGCATGGACGCAACACCACACAGCGGGAGGATAAAGTTCAGCTGTGTGTTTGTGTACTGCATGCAGGTGGTTGTAGCCATGTGACTCACTGGTCTGCAGAGGTGCAGTATCATCATAGGGGTCCAGCAGCTGTGGAGCTATAACCTAGTTTCCAGAGGGAACTCATCAGTTTTTTTTTTTTTTACTGGATTGCTCACATGCTCTCATGCTAGTTGTTAAATTGACTAGACCTTAAAATAATTTTTGATGAATGTCATTCCAAACCCCCTTCCACACACCTGCCGTCACCCATTCCTCGGCGTGATGTAAACATCCTGTAACTCGACCCCTCCTGTTCAGCTACATAATTAACGGGGGGGGGGCTGCTCCACGTGGATGTCTTTTCTTTGCCCTCTGCGTCCACTTTGTCTTCACACTGGAGGCACGAGGCGGGTCTGGACGGTCTAAACTCGCTGCAGGACAGCTGTCAGTGACAGTCGTCTCATGGTTCTCTCCCTGTCACAACCTGCTGGCAAGTCGCTTCTGCTCCGCTCTCCATTCAGAGCCTCCCCCTCTCTCTCTCTCTCTCTCTTACACAAATCCTCCCCTTCCTCTGTCGTCTCTGCCAGACTTCTCAGGAAGCTCTGCTTCATGGCGAAACACTCAATAAGCATTTAGTTCCTTTTCCTGACCTCATGGAAATGCACCGCCGAACTAACAGCTTCTGAAAGCCTTAATCTGTACTTTTTCATAATGAAAGAAGTGCATTGGAGACGTCTTATAACCATCCATCATTTTAAAAAAAGGCTCCAAATAAAGTTAACCTTCATGCAAAACAATCTCACCACAGCGTTGATTTAGCTGTTCGGGAGTTTTCGATCATAACACACAGTCTTCCTCAGCAGATGCCATGTTGTGATTGAATGAGAGATATTTCCACTTTCATTTGAAAGACCTCCTGTTCATGTTGCATAGGATTCTTTCATTAGCTGTTTTTGACCTTCAATTCTTGGGCCAACATGCATGAGAAGAACCTAAAGTGCACAGAAATATGTCAATTAAAAACAATGACAGCTGAGCAATCTCCATCTGCTCAGGAAGATCATGTGATGTGATTGAAAGCCCCAGAACAAATACTAAATGGACCTTGTGTTGAGATATTTCCTCCATCCGTTGTTTTCAAGGTCAAAAATGAACTTTAAGTCTTAAAGTGAAAATAGTTTATATGGTATGATTTTCAACCATATTGCATTCCACAAAATGATGCCATTGGAAACATTTTAAATGCTCCATGGCCACCAGTTTTGCAGGGTATCATTAGAATGTTTAATAAACGTGTTTTTATGTTTAATGGGGGAAAAGATGTTTTCATGTAACAAAAAGAGGCCAAATTTCTCAAATGTTGAAAACAAGCAGCCGTACAAGAACATCTCCTGGATGAGAGAAAATTGGCAGAATTATTACTTATTATATCATTAATTAATTATTTCATTCAATTATTAAAAAAAAATCTCGGCCAGCTTTTAGTACTTTTACCCAAAACTGCATGAGCCAGCCGGATCCACAGTGCTGCCTCTCACGTCTCCGTTTGTAAACACAGGACGACGGTTAGACCCCGACTGCAGGAATGTGCTTGGAGGACGTCGGTACAAAATGAATTCTAACGTTGAAAAGTAAGCAACCTGCTGATGGAGCGCGGCCCATATTCCACCGGCGTGCAGACAGACGAGCGCGTCGCACAGTACCCGGTTTGTTTTGTGAGGGCAGCTGGTGGAAACGTGTCCAGAGGTCCCTGGCTGGGAGAGGCAGGATGCCCGGGCTTTCTGAGAAGCAGCCTGGCTCTCCGCTCTGTGTTTTCTGTCCTCCGCTTCCTCTCGCAGAGCCATCAGAGACACACTCTCCCCTCAGACTCTTGGCCTTCAGTCCTGCTCCCATTCAGGAAGTCGCAGAGCCTCTGATGTGCTGCCAAAGTCGACTTTCCTGAAGCCGGCGCTGCTTTGGACCATATCCTCATCAGAATCCAATGCATGAAAATGATGTATGATTTGACATTCAGCTTCCACTCCTCATCCTTCATCCATCACAAAGCGGTGCGCCAAGAACCGCAGATTTAAATATAGCATATACCTATTACCATCTGGCTTTGCCTGCCTAAGGTGTACAGCTATTTTCATTTCGTCTCTTTTCCTCCATAAAACATATCCAAGTCTCCTCACATCCTCTTTCAGTTACATTCCCGACACCATTAGAATGAATCACGTACTTAACGGCACTTTTAACCAGATTTTTTCACCATGAGGCAGCAGAAGCTGTGGCTGGAAAACAGGCAGCACAAGCCATCATAATGGCCCTGTGGAGTTCTGAGCGACTGGGTCACATACTTTGTGGTTATGAGGTTGATTGTTGTTCGCTGAGGTCATTGTTGGCGTAATCGCAGGATTATATAAGACTGGTTCATTTTCCTTCTCCGTGTCTGAGCTGTCACCGAGCATTCAGGAAAGCCTTTCGGATTTGACTGAGAAACCCACTTCGAGTGCAGAGCAGCGGGGGGTCAGCATGTGTTTCTGAACCCCCGGAGATGAAGTTTCCACATCGTGACTCGTTGCGTTTTCACCCCGAACGATGGCGTTTCTGTTTGTTTAACTTCCTTTTAAGCCTGTTTTTTTTTTTTAATTTTTAATCTGCTGATGCGTTCCATTTGTCCTCCCGGTGTTTGACGATCAGGGAGGCCGAACCGCTTCAACCGGATTTTTTTTTCCCCCTTTCTTTTTAATCACAATAATCATTTCCAATTTCCTGGGCTGTGTTTGTGTGAAGGAGCCCAGAACATTACATTTATTTCCACTCAGTGACTCTCAGGCAAATTGGAAGACTGTGTCCCGTGGCAAGCTGCCAACAGGGCGTACGTGTGAAACGGTTTAATCTCCACATCTCAATAGTCCACTTGAGTTTTATGGCATCGTTGCGTGGCACTGCTGGGCAGGATTATCAATAGCTGCTCGAAAGCGTTTTCATTTGAAATGGAACACGGATTCTGAAACATGCTTGAATAAAATCACTTGTGCGGTTGTGTCAGGTACTCAGGGATGCTGGTTGTAGCCCCCCCTCTGCAGCTGATTTATACTGAGGCTGCTTTGAAGCTTCGGACCAGGCCTTGTTAATGTCAAACTGGCTAAAAGCAGACTGGCTCTTCTAGTTGGTAGGAGATGTGTCTGAGGTGAATCAGTGGCCTGGCCGCTGTTATTGTTTCCAGGATTTGTAGCCGCCTGGAAAACATCTTTTGCATGAAAACCACGTCCTGCCGCTGCTGTTCATCTCCAGAGCCGCGATCAAAGTCCTCGCTGTGTCCTTGTGAGCCGGGGTCATACCCTCGGGCCGACTGGTGAATGACTTTTGAAGATCAGTGACGATTCGATGCGATTGTGTCCAAGTGTCACACAGATTGGAGATGGACGGCTACAATAAGAGGTTATTTCTTTGGCACAGATGTGGGATACAGTACAGTAAATGCAATATGCAGGCCTGTGTGTACTGGAATTTGTACTATAAAATATACATTTTTTTAAATTAGTAAAACATTTGCCTACACAAGCTGCAGACGGAGAGAATTATTAGCACCCAGTTGGATTAGTGGTGAATGTAAGTCCAATATTAATGTTCTTCTAGCTGTTTTGGTCTCAACCAACTCCTGAGAAAAGTCTCCACTATGTCCACCAGCTCGATGCTAACTTTGTTTCTGTTGTGTCACACGATGCTGCCAGCACTCAACGGGTCAAACAAGCTAAAGAAGAATAAGACGAGGGAAAATGAAAGGAAAGTTATAGTGCAGTGTCAGGATGATTTTAAGCAAGTTAGCGGCAAACAGAATAGTCTTCAGCCATCATTCAAAAGAAGTGAGATTCGCAGCCGACCTGCAGTTTTGTGGTGCATTAATAACTAAACGTTTGGTGTTGACTCTGGGGACAGAAAGCAGTCGTATCCCAGACGACCTGAAAGACGTGGATGGTTCATAGTGTAGCAGGACTGTATTCAGGCCCTCAACCATTTAATGCTTTATAGACCAACAGTGATTATTATGACATCACACACATCATGGTGTCAAGACCTCAGAACCGGAGTGATGTGATCCACTTCCTTGGTCTCAGTCAGGACTAGTCCCAGATCATAATCCAGCCCATCTACCCTCCATCAGAAGGATGATGCCAGGCTCACCACGAATCACATGATCTCATCCACTCGCCTGACTTTCAGGCAGAGGTCACGACCCTTCATTACAACCATGCACATTGTTCTGCTCATTGGGACATTAATGTGCTTCCTTCCCCGTTCATGATCATTCAGGTCATAATTTACAGTGCGGAAGGTTAGTCGGGATAATGGCTCTCTGTTTCTTGTGGGCTACAGCGTGTAAACACTTATCTCGCCCGTCTCCTCTGGCGTACTCCGCCTGCTCGTACCGGTCCGAACCCCAGGAGATCCTCAAGGACGGAGTCATCTTTTGTTAATCTGTCCTCATGCTCTGCCGTTCATTAACCAGCCAGAGTGGCTTTCCGCTCCGCTGTCTCTCCCTTCTGGCTGAGATGTTCAGCGAAGAGGAGGTCGATGGGGGGGGAAGTGTCATCAGCAGTCAGAGATGTTAGACGATATTTATGGTGCGAACACTCTTTGCTCTGGCTTTGCTGCACATTTATTGATAGTACTTTTTGTTAATTGACACCTAACATGTTAATTTCCACTACCTTTTCAACGTGGCTACTTTTTGCGAGGCCGATTAACAAGTGGGATTATGTTTCTATTGCGGTGTTAAACGTACAATTACAACCTAATTCTGGAAGGGCTCAGGCGCTCTTAGCCATCACATGTGGGTTTGTTTCTTGAGCTGGCAGCCGATCATATAAAAGTTGTCCAGCAGAGTTGGCCTTGTTGAGTCGCACAACCAAAGTGTGAAATAAAGGCCATCTGTAACAAAATGTGTTACATAAAGTGCTTGCCAAGCCAGCTTGTTATCCTCTTAGCAGCTCTGATCCTGGAAGAATTTCTCTTGTGATGTACAAATGATGGAGGAGTGATCGCTGACCACACAGGCACCGCGCGGCGGCGATGACGGACGGTCTCTCTCGACCGCCCCGGTCTTGTTTTTGTAAATGAAACCACACAGAGCAGACGGACACGGGTGATAATTTTACACCATCGTTTGACCTTTTGGACTAAAGGCCTCGGTGACCACACACATTCATTGTTGCAGGGCTTTGTGTCGAATGTGTTTGTTACATCACGTATCAAAGGGTGGAAAGTAGCAGAAAGTTGGCATCAAATCTGTGTAAGAAACATTTTCAACTTTAATTAATGCATAGAGCAGTTTAATATATTTGTCAAATTAAACGAAAAAGAAAGTCTTCAACTTAAGTATTGGCAGAAATGTCAGGCATTACCAACAAATAGTTTATGGCTGTGAAATGCGTGATGGATATGAAGTACAGTGACGTGTTCTTATTGACCTCTTCCTTTATAAAATGTAGGTAAATGGAGATTTGGGTCGATGTTCCCTTCTCTGTCTGTGAATACTGAAACCTTTGGTTTTATCCTAAAAGCTAGACTGACCTCAATTTGTGGATTAAATCCCAGTGCCCACGTTTGCTGTTTAAGGTATTGCTGTGATTGAATGTTGCAGCTATTAATCAAATTGCTTTGCAGGACTTTGTGTCCACGTGTCATTATTTTTGCCAGAGTTGGTTCCTCAAAAGGATGTGTTTGGTGTGGTGATGTCTCTTCACGTCCCCTAACTTGAAACTTCCCTTCTGTCTGACTTCCCAGACGAAGACTCATCTCTCAGCGCTCTTCGCTTGAAACACTAGAGGACATTGAGGAGAACGCTCCTCTACGCAGGTAGTAAACACAAACGCCCTCCCAGTCTCATGTCTCCCACTGGGATTCTCTCTTTTTGTTTTGTTTTTTGAGACACTGATGTTTTCTGCTTGTTTTCTGCTTGTTTTCCCCCGTTTTTAGATGCCGAACCCTATCGGGTTCACCACGACCAAAGAGCTTCAAGAAGATCCACTTCATAAAGAACATGAGGCAACACGATACGCGCAATGGAAGGTACGACGGCTAAACAACGCCGCACTTTAGTCAATACAAGTCCTCAGCGGATAATGGCAGGCTGCCCCCAGTCAATGAGCTGCAGTTTGGATGTTTCTCACATTACAAGCCACATCGTAGGCGAGCACAGACTCACAAATGTAATCGATGGAGCATCCTGTCCATTCATGCAGAGCACAACCTGGTTCTCATGTTATTTTAATCTCTACTCGATCGCTGTTGAAACATTTTGGAATCACACCATGAAATCACAACTAAAAGCGAAGTCATTTACATGAGCATACAGTACACAAATCCTTAAATATGAAGAGAAAATGGTACGGCGGTTGTAATGTTTCTGGGTGTGCAGAACGTAACCAAAGTAACGGTGTTTTTAATGGAGGCCAGGAGACCCAGAAGGTGTTTGCTCATCGATGTCACATACTTTGGCTTTGAAATCGACTCGAGTCAGTCGCTTTTTACGGTACTATGAGATGCGAGGTGTAGTTCTGGTGCTTTCTGAGAAAGTACGTTTTCATATGAATTGTGAAAAAAGCGTTATAGGTTCCTAAAATCAGGTATATTGAGTGAGCTGGATTTTTCCACGCTGTTTAAGAACAGCTTGTTGATTCGCTGATGCTCAAGAACGTCGTGACTCACGTGTTGTTTTATATCCCGATTCATCATGAACAAGAAAAATAATTATTTGACCATTGAGAATACAAATAGCATCATGTCAAGTACGTTTTAACAAAAATGCATCATTGTTGCCCCCGGAAACCCCTGACTACATGCTACAATGCTACAAAACAACGCCCTCGTTTCACACAGCTCATTCTCTTCATCCTTATTTTTTTTTCACTGCACACTCTCTTCAACTTAACCTGTTGCTCTTGACAGATAGATATTGATTAGCTTGTTTACCATTTTTGTTTTTATAGGATAGTCCTTATCAGTGGCAGAAGATCCTTCTATAGTGTATTTTCTGTCCTGCCCTATCAAGATTGTAGCCCAGCAGGGTATGTATCCTACAGCATGCCGTACTTTGTAACCTCCTCCAGCCTGCTCTCTCCTTTTGTTTTCTCATCGTTCCTTTTCCTGTGGATGTATTCTCCTCTGACTGGTGCATACATTGCTAAGGGTTGGTTTTGGTGGATGCATTTGTACCATTTAAGGTTTGTTAATTGATATAAACAGCTGGCTGAAATGGGCTTCTAAAGGCTTGATTTCATCTATCGTTGCCCAGTGCTTGTTGCTTGTACCGCTTTTTCCCCATAACGGCTCCCGTGGCTTTCAGCCACTCTTCCTTTTTTCGTTCAAGTCAACCCATATTTGTCTGTCGCAACTGTCGCTGGCTTCGCTGTCTAGCATTTAAGACTCACCTTTCCCGACTGGGTTCCTGTGTTTCTTAGGTTTAGAAACTTTAGTTTAGTTTCATGTGTTGTCCACTGGTTTAATGATCCACCACACTGGCAGACTGGGTTTCCTGCTACGTGCCCTGCACCAAACCATGCCGGTTTGTAATTAACCATCTTTCTTTAATGTTTTCCTTGTTTTAACGTTCACATGTGCAACAGAAAATCTGTCTTTTCTGTTGGCAATGCTTGTTCTCATTTTTTTTAATCTTGCATGGGGATATCCCCGGTAAGGTTTAGATTCTGACGCCCTCCAGTCACATGAAACGGTGTGTTGTGGTGGAAGTGAAAGAGAAAAGGGCCATAGATAAACGCCAGGGAACACGATGCACGAAAAGAAAAGCTTCACACTGGGCTAAGTGAAGAGCATAAAAGCCTCAATCCGTTGGTGGAATTTCCAAAGCCAGACAATCAGTGCAAGGTCAGGGGTTAATAAACCCCCAGGGCGATCCAATTTGACTGCTCATTGCCGCTAATTGACAGTTAGCGGTTGGACTTTGGCTGGAAGTCAAGTGTCTTAACTGCAAAACAAAATTGTATTAGATGGCCGAGCCCAAACGGCTGATTGTTGCATGTCCATTCTTTCCTCTGTCTTTACGCCAGCTGTAACTACAGCCGTATGGGGGGGGGGGGCTAAATGATCCACTGCTGCCTGATATGGTCCCAACAAAACTTTTGGGAACAAAACATGAAGGCAATCCAGTGAAAACACTAATAACTTAAATTCAGAGGAACGGTTAGACATTTTTTGAAACACACTTATCAGCTTTGAATCAGAGTTGAAAAGCTGATCTGTCTAATGAGCTTAGCATAGAGACTGGAAGCAAGGGTAAACAATTAGGCTGGCTTAGATTTTTGTTTGGTTTTTGTATTTCTTGGACAGAAAAGGTGACAAGGCAGGGCTGCTCCCCTAAAAAAACAAAAACTAAATCAGTCACACATATTCCCCTTCATAAAACCAGCTTTTTACACTTTTTACCAAATAAACAAAGACGTATAACGTGTTATTCTATTGCAGCTTAGTGGACAGAGCCAGGCTATCTGTATCTGTTTCCCCTGCTTCCAGTCTTGCTGCTAAGCTAAGCTAACAGACTGCTGGCTTATGTTCAGCATACTGATGTGAGAGTGGTGAGTGTTAATCCTCTCATCTAACTGTCTGGGAGAAAGCGACCTAACAGACTACTTAACTCATGGGGGGAGGTCTTTGACAACGAGATGGTTCTGGGTTCAAACCCCCCTGAGGGTGTTTTCTGCGTGGACTCGGCATGCTCTCCCCGTCTCTGCATGGGTTCCCTCATACGCTTCAGTTTCTCCGGCCCCTGAAAGACATGCATGTTGGCTAACGCTCCTGTCAGCAGAGTCGGCCCCTGGGGTAAAAAGTGAGGCGGGGTCAACACGCAGAGTTCACATTTTCTCACAGGGATTAATAAAGTATAATTTATTGAGTCTCATAAATTCAGTGTAATGGCTGGAGCTCGGGGCATGACTTCAGGGGGATATTATTACAAGCTAGTCAAGCCAACATGAAACTGTTTATGTGAGCTGTAAAGTATTTGGCAGCCAGGATCCAGATTGTTGTTGCCATGTTAGCATGTCTGCTTTTGTTTGACACGTTTGAAGGGGCATGAAAAGCCCTCTGGATAGATTTATAACACACACAACATACAGACGTTTGAAGCCAGTGATTCCTGCCCATGCATGTTACTAAGCCATGTCAGCTTTTCTCATGACTTCCTTTCGTTTCTCCTTACTCTCAGCAGACTGAAGCACATCAATTATTTTTTCTGGGTCGCTTAATAGAAAAGCTCTCTCCCTAGAAAGCTTTCCGTCTCCTATTTCCCCCCCTTTTTTTTAATTTAATCTCCACTGTTCTGTGAGACGTCTGCTGCCTTGGGATCTCCATTTCTATGATGCATCTATCAACATTGTGTCCTGATGTGCCTGTTTGCCAAATAACACTGTTTTCATTATACCAGATTGGCCCCACATGTCATCAAAACACTGGTAGAGTCATGTGAGGACCCGCTGTGTCATTTCTTCTATTTATCTGGGCAGCGTATTAAACGGAAAGCATGACTGAGCTCTGGAAGATAAGGGAGGAGCAGCAAAAACGAGACAGTGTTACGAGTTAATGTCTGCTGACGCTCTGAAATCCAACCACAATGTAAATATTGTGCTAAAATAGGCCTCGAGTTAATACTACAAACACACAAGTGGATTTTGCCGACGTCTGTCTTCTTGCTTTGATATAAAAGCAAGTTCCACAGACATTTTGGCACATAAAAAAAAATATATCATACATAATATGAACTCTTTATCAGTTATTCATTATGGAAGAGTGTAAATAAAGTTGATGTTACCTTCTTTGTCAGTGAACAGACACACTCATTAGCCTCTACTGGCAGTGACTGACTGATCGTCCCAGTCTACTGTACATTCTCTGCAGCAGACGTTAAACATAGAGATATTTGGTGAAGTCGAGGGCTCTCTGCTGTCCGTCCCCGTGACATACTTTACACTCCAGCAGACGAGTGTTTGACCACAAATCTCCCACAGCAGTTTTTGGAATTTCAGGCATCGGCGAGGCAGCAGCCGAGTCTGAACAGTCCGGCCCGCTAGAAAGAAACTATACTCTCCCTCCCCATCCTTCCTCCCCAGGGTGCTCTTTATTTTTGATTGCCCTCAGATGCACCCAAAGAGCCAGGCAATTACTGAAACTAGACCAGCTGTTGAGTGCAGACACGGG
This sequence comes from Eutrigla gurnardus, assembly GCF_963514095.1. Lineage (NCBI taxonomy): Eukaryota > Metazoa > Chordata > Actinopteri > Perciformes > Triglidae > Eutrigla > Eutrigla gurnardus. Next base: position 17,151,710 of record NC_139918.1, read on the forward strand.
GGTCCATCTGTGAGGTAGAGAGAAGGAGTTGGGCTCGGCCAGAGAGTTCAGGAAAGGGATGGGAGGTCAAAGGAGTCACAGGAAAGCTTGTGTGTACGGTGAAAGCTCTAAAGGTCTTGTGTTCATTAGGGAAGTCAAGCTGGAAGCAGGCGGGCGTCAGCGGCACCCGTCGGGGGGCGTCAGTGCTAAGGAGATGGTGATCGGGCTGGAAGGGGTGGAGCTAGGAGCTGATGGAAAGGTGAGATGCTGCGTGGAGACGGGGAGTACTTATGGTCTTATAATCGATAACTAGATGAATGCAAGACAATCAACTTACACTAACTAATAAAAAAAATACAGTTCACATATTATTAAGACCAAAAATATATAGATATATATTGTAATGGTGTACAATTTTCTATTGCAAGTCAAATTGACTTGCGTTCAACGGTATCAATTACTCAAGCAAGTTACAACAAGGTACCATGGGAAAACTAAATAGCATTTTAGTTGTTTAATGATGGAAAAACAATTCAGTAACAAGCTTTGTCTTATTTTGTTGCATTACAACCTCAAATTGGAATAGATTTTTAGTTGGATTTTAATGGAAAGTGTACGGCGCTCCAACAAACCTGCCAAGAGAGGATGATTCCTCACGGACCGGGCCAGGAAGACATTAAATCAGAGAGGCAACAAAGACACCAAAGATTACCCTGAAGGAGCCGGTCAGCTCTGAAGTGGAGATCGAAGCGTCTTTAAAGCGTTCATTGGAACGCTTTAAAGACGTACACTTCATGGAAGAGCGGCCAGAAAACAACCATTTCTTAAAGAAGAGAAGAGAAAACAGATTTGGAGACTCCCACATGTCTTTTGGCTCCAAACGGGGTTTTCTTCTTTATGCAATGGCCAACATTGATTGGAAACATGGTTTCCTCTTAAATAATGATAAATAATTCTGAACAAGTCACAGCTCACCAGATCTTGATTTGGAAGGGAAATGTGTTAGCCTTCTAGCGTGTTAGCTCCCAGCTACTAAAGAGGCTAGACTGGTGATAAGTTAGCTACTCTTTAAATTCTAACCAACACTTGCCCTGGGTTTTTGATACATTAAGAAGATTGTTTATTTCATATTCCGTCAGTCAAAACACATGCCAGACATTTTTGTCGACTGAGCATTTTGACATGTCGAAGCACGAAACTTCAGATATAAATAATTGCATTATTAATAACTGCATTCCATTAAGGCAAGTCAGTTCCAGGCTGCTGTTATTTTCTATGCTAACTGGGGTGATACTGGGACATTTAATAAAACTGACACTCCTTTTTTCATTTTATTACCACCTGTGCTTCACTTGCTGTGATAAAATGCTGCAGTGAAAATTATACATTATTCCTGTTCAACCTGTTAGATTGCTGACTTTTTTTAAAGGCTATTGCGAAACCAACATTATACCTCCACCCGTGTCTGCAGACTGTGTCCTACACCCAGTTCCTGTATCCCACTAACGTGCTGGGTGGTCGGAGGAACACCATCGACTCCACCTCGTCCTTCTCTCAGTCTCGTAACGCCAGCCATAGGAGCCTCAGTTTGGGCCGAGCCAACAGCAACCAGAGCAGCTTAGACACGGGTCAGTGGACTGCCAACAAGCACTTAACTAAGTCATTTTGAATGCGGTGCACTCCTCACCCTCAGGTGTTTTCTGTCCTTTTGTCCAGTGTGTTTTTTGTGTTTTTTTTATTGGGAAAAGATGCAAATGTTGATTTCTGGCTCAACTGTTACGTTTGTGCCCGTGGCAGGGAATGATTTGGGGGACTTCCGCGAATACGACCCCAATCTGCTGGATGACCCGCAGTGGCCTTGTGGGAAACACAAGAGAGTCCTCATCTTCCCCTCCTACATGGTGAGAAAGCATGCATCTATCACCTCACCACGAGCAGCAACAACAACAATAATATGAGCGACTGCAGCTTTGTTGGGACAGACCCACCTCTGTTTCAACATGGTTTGTTGAAATGTCCTCGGATGTCTGGCTGTTAATGCTTTTTTTATGGTTATTATGGACATTTAGTATTCAGTTTTCCCACCACGACCATGAACAACAACACATCGGAAAGAGTTGTCCGCCTGAATCTTTAAAAGTCCTCCTGAATTGTATCAGCTGTTTTTTGAAAAGGAACCGGGAGGGATGTTTCAGCCAGGTTTTAATCAGCAAGGTCGCCGGCCCAGACTCTCTCACTCCTTCCGGGACCTGAATGAATCCCCTTTATCACTTTATCACAGGACGGTGCTCAGTAGCTACAAAGCAGCACCACAGCAACAGTTAGTGTAGTGTTTGGAGCTCAGCACCGATCACTCTTACTTTTTCCCGGAAAGCAACGGATGTTTTGTTGTGGTTGGGAAATGAAGAAAAAAAAAAAAAAAACCTGACCAGACTCCCACCTCATTCTTCCCTGAGCTCTGTTTTTGTTACGGACACCGACAGAATACACAACAAGGACTGACATAGTTGAAATGTTAAGTCAAGGCCAGGCTATGTTTTTCTTTTTCTTTTCTTTTTTTTGTTCTCTTCCTCCAATTACAAAAGCCAGTGTCTCACAACAATGGCTATTGTTTTCACTACAGGAATGGAACCAGTGCATTCTCAGCATTGCACAGGTTGAACTACTTAGAGGAACTTTCAAGCCAAGGATAATAGGAGTTTTTTTATAGTCTGCACGCAGTTGAGGAATCTGACCTAGAACACTATATTCATTTCCATTCATTTTAAATGAGGTTAAAAATGCTCGGTGGCTTGTTGATTTGGTGTAATGGCATCCTCGTGGTGGAAACGTGGAACGGTGGAGTGTTTTTATGTGTGGAGATAAGTTAGCATGAGACTTGGTCGCAGTAAAGTATGGTTTCTGTCACGCGATGTCATTGCCGATCTGCTTTATGTTAGTTTCTCGGGGCTACAACCATCAATACGCATTCGTTCCCCTTCATGGATGGTGATCAGCAGCGTGTTGTTCAGAGTGGATGCCATTATTCACACTCCATGCGGTCCATGCAATGCCTTACATGCATGTCCGGAGTCATCCATCTTTAGCACAGTAGCATGGTGTTTAAACTCAGTGGACAATATGTTATAGATGGGGTTTTTAGCTTTTCTTTTTTACAACCGTAGTCTATCACTGTGGACAGAAATGATGCCAACTGTCCAAAAATAACTGCCGATTTAATCTGAAGATCATTTTCTCGATTCATTTTTATCATCTAGTGTCAAAACGTGTTGAAAAGTGCCCGATAGAAGTTCCAACGTGACATCCTGAAATATCTCTGAACAACCGTCCCAGAACCATCCGGGTATTTTATCTACTGTCACGCCTGACAAAGCAAAGCGGTGCATCCTCGCATTTTATTTTTTTAAGGCGTTTTGTCAGCTGTGACTGCTGTATGAGAGCAGTGCAGCCGGTTCTAGCCAGCGGAGAACACTCACCGCGCAGGTAGACAGTACTCAATGACTTCAGGTTCAGAATGGTAAATACAGCTCCTGTGCCCATATTCATTGTTGAGTAGGAAGTGTGTGTGTGTGTGTGTGTGTGTGTGTGTGTGTGTGTGTGTGTGTGTGTGTGTGTGTGTGTGTGTGTGTGTGTGTGTGTGTGTGTGTGTGTGTGTGTGTGTGTGTGTGTGTGTGTGTGTGTGTGTGTGTGTGTGTGTGTGTGTGTGTGTGTGTGTGTGTGTGTGTGTGTGTGTGTGTGGCTGGTCTTTTCATGGATTTGTTGACAATAAGCTAGAGCTAGAATATCACCAGACGTATCCTTTAAGTGACACCTGCAGCAGCAGCAGCAGCTCCTGCTAAAGCCTCACTGTGACGGTGGAATCCAACACTAGTGTGTGAGGATCCAGTCACCCTGCCCAGTGTTGAAAGTCTGTGTTATTCTGACACCGTCTCTGGGTTTCCTTTACAGACTACAGTCATTGAATACGTAAAACCCTCTGACCTCAAGAAGGACATGAACGAAACCTTCAAGGAGAAATTCCCCCACATAAGGCTTACACTCAGCAAGATTAGGAGGTAAACCAGACTGTTTGTTTTCTTTCTTTCTTCTTCTTCTTTTCTTACATCAGCTTATTTATTTTGACCTTCTCTCATTATCTGTATTGTTTTCCCCACCTCCCTGCAGCTTGAAAAGGGAGATAAAAAAGTTGGCCCAGGATGAATGTGGTTACGAGGAACCGACGGTGGCCATGGCTTTCGTCTACTTTGAAAAACTTGTGCTTCAAGGCAAACTAAACAAGCAAAATCGGAAACTCTGCACTGGAGCTTGTGTCCTCTTGGCCGCCAAGATCGGTGGCGACCTCAAGAAACATGAGGTCAAGCTCCTGATAGATGTAAGTTTCCTCACTCGCACTTTTTATCTCCATGTCGCATCCGATTAAAGGGTAAGATCACTCAAAAATCAGTGGAGTGAAAAATGACTGGGGAAGTCTTAATGTGACCACAGATCTTCTGAAAGTTTTTTTTTACGCCGTGGGCATCACAAACAAAATTCCTCTGTGGTTTGGGGCAGATGTCTCGACAGCAGATGAATCACAACACGATGAGATAAAAACCAAAACTATTTGCAGGACTAGATGCCTCTCGGGGTAAGAGAAGATTTGGATGTACTGCCCCTTTAAATGTCTCAAAGCTAAAATATAATATTTTGTTCATAAAAAAAAAAGAACATATATGGAGGTCACCAGGTGTACCTGTTGATAGGATGTTTAAAGGTTGAGTGGGTCATTTAGAAAAACCACAGAGTGCTCAACCCTGGCAGAGTGCAATCAGGAAGTAAGCATTGACAGACAGGCAGGCCGTCCAATTATTTTCTCTGGCCCGACTTTTTTAATTGGACGAGGTTTTTACAGTTCTGCCACGGTCAGAGATGACATTTTAAAAATATATTTTATGTCAGAGCATTTATCGTATTGATGGCTATATAAGTTAAGTTATATAAGTTAAGTCATATAACAGAAAGGGTTTCTGAAATGAATCACTGACTCAACCTTTAAGTAGATGGGACACAGAGAAGCCATGATGCACAAAAACAATATTAAAAAAATGGAGGCTATCTTTTCTAGTTGACTTGTAGAATATTGTGATTGTACATACACAGGTCCTGTCAAAGTCCTCTGTGCCCATCCTTGTTGCTGGTTAAAAACCAGCGGGCGTAGTGAGAAGTCAGTAGGAATGCAGCCTCGCACATCTATCTGTTCTATTATTTAATATCGACTCTCTTTTCTGGCAGAAACTGGAAGAGCGGTTCAGAGTGAACCGCCGAGAGCTGATAGCCTTCGAGTTCCCGGTCCTGGTGGCGTTAGAGTTCAACCTGCACCTTCCAGAGCACGAGGTCATGCCCCACTACAGACGCCTGCTGCAGACCTCCTAGCATTAGTGACCCATCAGGAGGTCCTCCTTCTGATCCCCTGCTCCCCGAGGTATCCATCCTTCCACCTCTCTCCCCCTCACCCCCAACGTACCGCTGGCCGTCTCTCACCTGCAGCCGACAGCACTCCCCTTCCTCTCAGAGACCTGAAATCAGCCAAAGGGACACAATTCTACAACTTTCCTCCATTGTTTGACTTCCACATTCGTCATCACTACATGAACTTCTGAACGAAAGGGTTGGACCGTCTGCAAACAGGTTGTTTTTTCTAGTTTGCATGTTTTCACGTCTCCATCTTCACTTTGTATATTTTGGAGCTCTCTTGTTGATTAAGGGAGCTGTTTTTGTTTGAATCGGATGGTGAATCTTTTTTCTTCTCTCGGTTAAAACAACCAATGATTGTAACGTTTTTTTATCATCTCTTTTCATTAATCTCCCTTCTTGTAAACTTTGGTATGATTTGGTTTCCTCCCAACCCGCATAAAATGTAAACAAAAGCCTTTTAAGTGGCTTTTTTTGGCCGGACTTCCTCAGAGCGACTCATCTTTTTGCAAGTCATCGTCTTAAAAGTGCACTTTTTGAATATTGTGAGACATTGAAGGGAAGGGGAACATTTTTTTCAGAGTTGTAATGAGCTTGGGAACTGACCCTGAAAAATAAGCTGTGTTCATAAACACCACCGATTCACCATTCAAACGGACTTTTCAATCGTTTCTCTCTTTTTATGGTTTATTCACGATTTCTAGCCACAACTATCCGCATGAAAAGTAACGATCGTTTGCATACAGGTACTTGCAGACAAGATGGGACTTCCTATTTTCACTGAAGTATTCCATTCATTTTCTACCAGTCAAATGCTTGCAATGGACTTACAGAGACCAGACCCCCTTTTATCCGTGTATTTCCTGTGCTCTATGTTAGAGTGTATTGCTAGCACATTTACGGTGCTGTAACGGGGTCAGGAAGGTAGTTGAGGAGGTGTTTGTGAGCGCAAAAATGCCATTAAACATGATCAGGATTAGCAGATTGACAGTAATGTGCTCTAGTGTTGAGGATAAAAATGTCCTTCACCTGGAGAAAGAGTCCCTTCAGGCTTCAGGGACACTTAATCTGACCTGACCTCTGAGGAGGAGAAAAATCCCCAAATTGATCAAGGACGGATCAAACATTTGCATTTAACTTGAATCAGTATTTGTTGATTTGAAAGTTGTTTCAAATAAAAAACATAAATACCACTGAAAATGTATTGTGACCAGTTTAAAAAGTAATCTTCCATTCATTTGGCATGTATCACAACTTGATTTTCTTTTTATATCACCTTGAAATTGTCTCACACAATACCACAGAGTATTGAAGGAAACAATGTATTGAATGCTGCTCCAAGTATTGATGGTGTATGAATTGAAATAATTAGATTATTACATAAAAATAAATTGTAATAAGAAATGCAAGGAGTGTGCTGATTTAAATTGGGGGAATAAATACTGAGCTTATTTCTGTTTGCAAGCCCAAAGATTTTTCTGTAAGGCGCACACTAAAGACTCATGGGCGACACCTATTACCTGTGTATGTTTGTAAATAAATTGCTTTGCTTGTTCAATCAAAAGAAGACTGAGACATTTTTTTTTGCTTCACCAGATTTAAGTGCGTATTCATGACTCCCTTCACTGTATGCAGCCTCTAAAATACACCTTCGCTTCTGTGTAAAGTCCCTGAAAACATTTCTTCAAATCTTGAGTGCTTCACTTAAATGTTAAAGAATAAGTATTTTGCTGCCTCCTCTGTTGGAAGGTTTAACACTATAACTACACTGGGTGTGGTTATAAATGAGCTTTGTTGCACCTGTAACCACAACAGCGATGTCACAAGGTCTTGTGGTGTGGCTACATGAGAAGTTAATCCACTGGAGCAAAATCAAGATTTTCCGGGTGTGTTTATTTACTTACTGCTTATTACGGCTTATAGTTTACGCCATATTTCTGTTGACTGTGCCACGAACCCTGTACTTTTTTTTTTTTTTTTTTTTTACATATCTGCACAGTATTCCACATGCTTTTTTAAATGCACTGCACTTATAATAACACTAATTAACCCTTACCTATGTCTGTAGCTATAAGTAGCATTTCCAACGTGTCATTCTCTTTTGAAATGTCACATAAATTGGATTAGAGAACCCCCACTTCACATCTGTGAAGATACAAGAAGGTTTAAGTATGAAGACATGTTTTGCACAATAAGCCCTTTGTTTCTGAGCCATGTGTGTGTCTTGCAAACAGATAAGATTTTAAGCAGCTTGGACATATTTCGTTTGACCACAGAAGACTTCACTAGAAACGGGGCTGCACCTGTGACTCTGATGCAATATGAGCGGTCAGTTTCTCATCGGGAGGGAACTCTCCTGACCGACATCCGACGTAAACAAGGCCCCGCTGTCACACCAGTCTCGTGCTGCCATCAAAACAAACAGGCCAGGGCCGAGTGTGGACACATGGCATACGTGGCTTAGTCCCCTCCATTGACGGCCTAATTCCCCCCGCACCGCCTCATAAAGGGATCTATTGACAGCCCTTCCTGAGCCCTGCTCACACACAAGTGACCCTCATTGTGAAAATATGTGTACCATCATTTGGGGCAAGCTGCAGTCTATTGCCCTTCCCTATAAAATAACAACATTTGGCTGAAACGGCATTTTGCACCTTTCCTGTCATGATACTGTGACTCAGGGCTTTTCCCCCCATTTACACATTGTAAACAAGGAAGTAGTGAACACTGAGGATTGTGGCACAGGAAATGCTAAAATAACTGGATTGGTTTGATATCCGTTGTTTAAATCAGGGATTGTGTTCTGTAGCAATATTACATGTTTGAATATACAAATCTTTATTACACTTATATTATATGTTTACAGGTGAATCTATCTGTTGTTTTTAACACTGGTCCATGGTCAGGACTGGAGGGGAAAGCACTGCAGGTGGACCTGAAAATCTGATCCTCTCTTCGTGTTTGACAAGGCTACCTAATCCCTTTTGTTCCATCCCAAGAGTCTGTTTCAGAGACAACCGAACCCACTGTAACAAAAAACCAGTGACGCAAAGCAGGATCTTTAAAAAACATGTAGAAACTTTAGGTGTGGTGGAGGCCCCAATGTGAGGTCAAGGACAAGTGGCAGGATGCACAGGGAGGGACAGATCGAACAGAGTACACCGTATTTTAATCAAATGAGTTTCACAAATGGATATCCTAAACATATAAATGCTTCATTTCAGAATGTTGTGACAAGTTGCCCCATCATAAGGCGAGGTGTCAACAAATATTTTCAACAAATAAGAACATATAAAAGTAGCTTTCCAAACGCATTGATGCAGTTAAAAATCTGATTCATTCAGCCAAATGTTCTAAATAGACAAATGATAAATAGACTACCCTGGTCAAGAGCAATAGATGTGCAAAACAAAAAAATATTGTATAGAAAAAATAAATAATTACAAAAAAATAATAGTATAGAAAAACAAGTGTAAATTAAAAACAAATAGCCTACAATAATTAATCCTACACTGAATTGTTCAGTTACAAAAGCTAAAATACAAAAACTAAACTGAATACCCCAGCATAGTTTAAATAGTGAGTCTGACAGAGGCTACATTGCATAAGGCATCTCACAGTTCTGGAAGAAAAAAAAACTATGAACCAACCAACTATGAGTTGAAACCTCATGTCCATTTGTTGCATTGGATACACTTTACCCATTTCACCATTTCACCCTTATTATCACATGTGACAATTTGTTCCAAAAGCAGCTGCACACACAGATGAGTTACATGGATGCTAGTGGCTATACCATGAGCGTTCATACATTGGTTTATCAAATATACTTTTCTCTTTCCTCTCTGTTCTTCTGTATGAACAAAAATATAACTGAACATATTTATTTGTCAAACTATTATTATATAAAGATGCAGTTTTATCTTTTCTTTTACTTTGATGGTGGAAAAATATGAAAATTGCAGATCATCAGAGGTAGAGTGATTTGTCCTTTTAAGATTGGGGGTTCGAACTCCAGTCTGCATGCCGAAGTGTCCTTGGGCAAGATACTGAACCCCCAATTGCCCCCGATGCTGCGCCATCGGCATGTGAATGTGTATGACTGAGTTAGATCCTGATCCTCCAGGCGGCTCCTCTGCCATCAGCTTATGAATGTGTGAACGGGTAAAAGTGACTGAATGTAGTGTGTGAAGCGCCTTGAGTAGCTAGTTAGCTAGAAAAGAGCTATAATGCAGGTCCATTTACCATCATAGTGATGTATGTCAAGAGCTCAGTGTTAATAGAATTGAGTTGCACATGCAACTGTTAGATTCCTTTAGATAGTGCACTGCCTTCTGGTGTGGGAGATATGAGTAGTGTGAAAACATGGTACAAGCTGGCCCACTCTCCTCTATGTTATAAAAAAGTTATAGTGTGTCAAAAAATGTCATAGTATAGTGTTTAATGAAAATGTAATATTAAAGTATGCCATGAAATTGTCTACCAATGTCTTTGTCACATAAAGTCATAGTATAATTTGTCGTGAAAAATATGCCTTGGTATAGTATAGTATGCCTTAACAAAATGTCACAGGATGGTATGTTATTAAAACATTTAGTTGTTTGGTATGATTTTTAAAAAATATTAGTCTAGTATGCCATATTCAACTAAAAGAGTATAACATTTGATAAAAAATGTGTTATATATTATCCCATGAAAATGTCATGACATAATAAACTTGGCTTTTTTGTGACATATTATATTATAACTAAATGTTACTGTATAGTATGCCATAGAAAATGGCATAGTGTGGTATGCCATAAAATGTAGTATGCCATGAGAAAAATGTGACTGTATAGTATGCCATAAAATACGTCACTGTATAGTATTCCATTACAAATGTCATAGTGTAGGATGCTATAATATAGTATGCCATGAAAAATGTTGGTAACACTTTCTATGAAGGTCATATATATACTGCATCATAAACACATTTCTAGCACATTATAGTGCATTTATAATGCTTTATAAAAGTTGTTATAAATGTTTATAATCATGCATGACACCTTATAACAAGGTTTATAAAGTATTAAAAGTGGTAGACAATGTATTATAAGGTCAGCATTCATAACGTTTTATATCTTCATGACAAAGTGACCCCAGTGTTTGAAAGTGTTACCGATTCTTCTTACCAAAATGTCATAGTGTAGTATGGCATAAAAAATGTCATAGTATATAGGGTGTCATAAGAAATGTCATGTATAGTATGCCATCAAAAATGTCAAAGTGTAGGATGCCGTACAAATTGTCATAGTGTATTATGCTATAAAAAAGCCATAGTATAGTATGCCATAAAAAGCCATAGTATAGTATGCCATAAAAAATGTCATAATATAGTATGCCATAAAAAATGGAATTGTATAGTATGCAATAAGAATGTCAAAGTTTAGTATGCTATAAAAAGTTTCATAGTGTAGGATGCCATAAAAAATGTCATAGTATAAGTATAGTATGCAGTAAAAAATATAATATAGTATGCCATGAAAAATGTCAAATTGTAGGATGCCATACACATTGTCATAGGATGCTATAAAAAAGTCATAGTATAGTATGCCACAAAAATGTCATAGTTTAGTATTTTATATAAAAAAGATGCTCACAGTACTCATATTAGCAGAGCTAGTCATTTTCCTGATTGTTTTTGAAGTTAATCTTGTTGTATTCAGTCAATTTCAGCCATTCAATACTTTCAATTCAGTTTCTTTCCCTACTGTTCTTTTGTCCCTAAAAGGTTTTTCCCCCCACACCTTATTGAATTAGAACACCCCTGCAGTGCAGTACTTGTGCATTTGTGTCATGATGGAAGATGGGTTGGAGTCTGGTGAGAGACGAGCCTTGCACATCTTACATAATACTGCTGTCTCGCGTATACTCTCCCCTGCAAACAGCAGACCTGCAGAGGAAATTAATATTTTAATCTCTCAGCCAGATTCAAAGACCAGTCCCTGCTCTCACGGGGAAGCAGATAAATAAGTCATGAGCTGGAGGTTTGTGTGACAACAAGGCTGGACAGACAGACACAACAACACACACTGGGAGAAAGTGCATTGTTATGGGGTTTGGCAGCCAATTTCCAATGGGATGTGAGTGAATGTGCTGTGAAGTTTTGATGTAAATATCCCAAAAGCTGCAGATTCAGATGCGGGATAACCAGCTCCATTCAGCTCCCTCTGTCATAGAGCGACACATAGCTGGCATTTGAAATATTTTCACCCTGCAGAAATGTAATTCACTGGCATGGAAAAAGCAAAGCATGGCGAGGTTGCTGCTCTTCAAGACATAAAATTAGGTCACTCCCACTACCTTACTGAGAGCATGATGCAGACAGAGCTCCATTAACGGATTCAGGCGCCACACGGTGGTTAGTCTGAGCAATGTCAACTGTGTGTGGTCTATGCTACAGAAACATCTGCTGCAGCAATGTGAACCTTTAAAGAATAAAACTACAGTAGATTTTGTCCGAAGGTCTTCTTCAGGCAGGAGCTGAAAGACAACATCATGGGAGGAAGTTTTACGGTGAATTTTTATGTTTAACTCGTACCTTAAGTAATTACATCATATTGATCATCTGCAAAAGCAAACTAAAAATAACAAAAAGCAGGATCCATTGCATATTTTTCTGTAAACTTTTTAATGTGTTAAAATTGTTAAAAACTATAAATTCAAATGATTGGTCTAGTCTCTTTTGCCAGTCATATTCTTCAATGTCAGAGATGATTTGTCCATGTCAATGCACAGCACTGTTAAGAAGCACAATTCTTTGTAATTCATTTCACAAATTCTTTCAGTCGGTCGCTCAGAAACATTTTTTCACATCCAGGTTTAAACTGTTCAGACACAATTATTCCAAAAGAAAAAACGTATTACTGCATATTGAAAACACATAGCGCCACAAAACTAAAAACAAGGAATGGTACTGTTCCTTTAAGATCAGAGGTTAAAATGTTAACATCCTCTTCCAATGATGTCATACAACCCTATCAAATATAAACCAGTGGGAGCACGCCACTTTGAGAGGTGATCAGCTAAACGAAGCTACGATCTCGGACAAGTTGAGGTGATGCAAAGGAACATGGTCCTGGGATGGTTTTGGTTCTCCTTTCCAAGGATGCTGGAAGTTTATTGTTAAACATCTATGCATGGTAACAAAATATTAATAGTTAAAATTTAAAAAACAACTTAAACGTGGATTGAAAAACATGGGACTTTTCCATTATCAGTCATTCTACAGTATTCTGTATTAACACACTGTAGATGACAAAGGAACACGTCTAAATTAGTGCTGTTGAAGCCATTTACAGTTAAACGCAAAGCTTTTCACTTAATACAACAAATGTTTTGTTCAGTAACTGCAAAACGTCTACACTTCAATATAAAACCATTATTCGCCCTTATAGCGCCCCTTTCACCTGGCATCAACATATATCTTGACTGATGTCATATGAATTTTTGTAAAAGCAACCACTACAATCTAGTCATGCAAATAGTAAAATAAGACTTAAAATATATTAACTAGCTCTAAAATGAAATTTTGCACTGAATCATGTAGTAACTTCCAATGTGGAAATAAAAGCACATACATGTAACACCTAGGGTGCAGTTTCCACAATTACTTGGGCTGTTTTTGTTGGCTCTGTACACCCGTACCCTGATTCTGAGGGTGTTTACATCAGCATCCATGTAGAAACTGTAGCTGTTTTGTACCGTCCCGTACTCACATGGATGCGAGTACACCCATTAAACTAAAGCCAGTGTGCTGAATTGTCCAAGTGGCACAGGAAGCACATTACTGCTAGGTGAACATGCTGCAACTAGCTGGCCTGCTTTATAATACAGTGCGTAGACACAGCCCTGGACACCATGTTAATGCCAGGCATTCTGAGGACCTATATCAACATTATTGTTATCCGTTAGATCATCTATGTGTCAAAAAAGTATTATCAAGTAGTTTTTACAAAAGTCCCATGAAGGTAGATCACTTCCTGTTATTCTGTCTGGTATACATTTAAAAATGATAATAATAAAAACGAACCAGTTTTACCCAAACCAATAACTCATAGCATATGTTTGTCTGTAAACTGATGATGGAGTCTCTCCTACTTCCACACTGTCAAAGCAGCGGTTTTTTCGTTCAGTGGTCTGTCGCTCATGCTTCCAATGCTGAAGTCAGGCTTGTCCTGTAGTGTGAGGAGGGGGGGATGGTGGGGGTCCAAAGTCTTCTGAGGAAAATCAATACGTTTGCAGCTCCTCTGGCACTCCTATTCCCAAGTGTATTCCTGAGTTAAATCCGTGCATAGTAGTGGCAACGATGATGAGTGTGTCAGTAACCACAGAAACGTCTTGTGCTCACGCCCACGCAGTCCCTTACTCTGTTCATTGTCTCAAACAGCCGGCTAGTAGTTGAGGAGGCGCTCCCTTTCCGTACCAGCGTAGCGCCTGTTAGCAGCAAACACCTTTGCTTTGTTCGCCGAAGGACCTGTGAATGAAAGTCAGAACGTGTTCAGATTTCAAATTCAATCTGTGCTTCATGTGCTTTCCTTTGAAAACTACTGACCAATGTAACTCAGCAGCACAGGCAGGAAGATGAGGCCATGCGTTGCCCCCAGCAACACTATGGACAAGTACATTCGGAAGTAGAAGACCTGGAAGATCTGCGACTTGGAAAGAGCCAAGATGAGGATGCCTCCAAACTTTGTCAGTGTGATCCCACTGAATACCTGCAAAAAGGAAACGGCGTCATTAAATGCCATGTGATGATGACCAAGACTAGTATGAATGTACAGAGAACAAAAATTAACTGATTTTATGTCAGATATGTTAACATTTTCCTCAGAAAACCCTACTTTATTTAGCTCGACAAGCTTCTCCACCTCGATATCCACATTACCAGGATTCCAAGAAAAACCGTAAGCTCTTTAGTTGCATTGAAAAAGCTCACTGTTGTGAATTTGTGGTCGTGACACTTACAGAGCTCCCCATGTGAGCCAGGGCCTCCTCAGCTCGCTCCACTCTATTCTTCTTCACACTCACGGAAAACGCTCGCACGATATGACTGCAGAACTCCACCGAGATGCCACAGCACTGCAAAAAATACAGGAAACGACTCAGCACCCATTCACCCATTCACACCGTTTCAAAGGGATGTACCCGCCCTTAAACTAAATCACTATTCTTTTAAAACGGATTTAATTCTATGAAACAAAAATATCTGTAAGGATTGTAAACAAGCATTTGGTTTCAATTATGATTAGCCAAGAAAGCTACAATTTAAAAAAGATATTTCTTTAAATACCTTTAAATTATGTGAAAAATTGCTATTCCTGTCTTTATGCAGTTAGAACTTATAATACAGGAAATCTCATTTAATTCACTGAAATTAAAACTGTCCATTGCATTGAAGTGCGTACACAGCTATAGCGAGTAAAGCGATTTAAAGTTGAACCACAAAGCAGTTCTGTAATATCTAATGAACAATTATAATTACAGCCAACAATGGTAACATTCACCACTTTAAACTGATTGGGTGCGGTACAACGCTAACATATTTAAGTGATGCTGCCGGGTACAATTATGTTAAACGATGTTATCTAAAGTCATTCTTAACTTAAACGTTATGTTGTTTGTCATTGTACTTGGGATATTATTCAGGTATTCCCCCTGCTGCTAGGCGTGTTTCCTGCTGCTTCTTACCATGACCAGGTTCACGAGAGATATTGCATTGAGGCTGATGTCCCACAGCCACATGACGCCAAACATGTTGACCAGGATCATGGCGATGGTGATGCAGACGATCACAGCCGACCACAGCTCGAAGCCCAACAACACCGTCGTCACGACAAATATGGCTGCCAGTGACACGCTCAAGTTCAACGCTGTGTCATACGCGATGGTGAGGTATTGCTCATAAAACACATAGAAGACACTGTAAAAAAAAAAAAAAAATAGATTTTAGTAAACACCATAAAGAACACTGACAACTGTCCAGTTTCCAGTTGCTTTATGTTCTTTTGATCCATTAACCTGCCATGTAATTATAGGGGAGACTTGTTTTTTTTATTGAGACCTGTAAGTCCACTTATTCTAACAATAAATAGACAGCAAATCCTTGCTCAACCACATTCATAGTGGCATGAATGGAAGATAAACTGGGACTCAAGGTCAAACATAAGCTATATTGCTGTTTATAATGTTTTCTTTGCTGCGTTCTTATCTATGACCTACTTACCCCCCCCCCCAGTGCCCTTGAACATTGACTTAAAAACAAGCAAAAGTTCAGATCGAAGTAAATCACCATAGAAAACGTGAATAGAGAATCTAAAAGCAGTGGGTGAGACTGAAAAGACCTAATTTCTTTCACAAGAACAACAATTATAAAATGCAGACTATTAAATAGTAAAGAGAGGACCACATGTAGTACAACAGGACTTACCTATAGGCAAAGACTTTGTGGTCGATGGACTGACTGATATTCTGAGCAAGGATTCGAGCCATTTTTAAAGCGTCTATGTAATCTGGGGATTCCTTCATGATGGTGTGGTAGGTCATGAAGTAGGTGGCTCCAACCCCCGTGTTGTTGGGATACAGGTCAACTGCTGTAGCGTAGGCTGCATGGCCGCTGGAGGAGCATTAACGTATTGTGTGAGAGACAAAAAAAATAAAAGAATCACACAACCACAATACAACTGTGAAGTACTTCATGAAGATAATCTTTAAAAGGTATTCAATGACATGTCATGTGTTTCCAATAAAAGCACCCAGAGAGAAAAATAAATGTCAGCGGAGCTATTAAATTACCCTTTTCCACACTTGATGTTTGGGTTGTCTGACAGAAACATGGGTAGAAACCGCATGAAGTCCTCGCCTTCTGGCCTCTGCTTTCCACTGGGAGTCATGGGCCGACAGTGTACACAGGAGGAATTCACCACTGCAAAATAAACATCAGGAATTTAATCATCTGCGTAACCAACAGGATTGGAGAAATATACAAATTTGTTCGGAGACAAAGTCACGAACGGAAAACAATTGATTGAACAAATTACCTCAAAGCTGAACAATATGAAAAAAAAAAAATAGAGAAATAATAATAGATCGAGGTAGAATACTGCACTCATATTTTATCTTAGTGTATTTTGCTTAGTGTTTATTTTGCTGTAAAGTGTGCGATCATTTCTTGGACTGTATGTAATGTATGCGTGTCTTTTACATCAGCCTACCCCCGGGACTAAATATGCAAATTAGCCACTGGCTATAATCTAGCATATTTACATGGAAATGTTATTATAAATATGCATTGTCCCAGTTTCTTTCTTTTAAAAAATACAAATACAAAATAATAATCACTGTAAGCTTAGAAATCATCAATATTATAGAGGACTTAAAGTTCTAGATGTCTTAGACGCTGACCACGGCTGTATTAACATTTTGGTTATTTGCATATCCGTCTTGAAAGTGAATGCAGCTGGATTGCCCAACGCAATTTACCACGTGGGAAAGGAATTTCCTCCTTTCTCCTTTGTTTGCTTCCCTATTCCTCAAATAAACTGACTCTTGCTGACACTCAGGTGACTTTTACACAAGTCATGTCATCTACCAGGAAGCTATTAATAATGAAATACCTTTGCTGGATTAATAATTAAACTAACACTTTGCTTTTTGAAAACTTGAATTAGCTTCCTGTATTTTAAATCTGTAAAAAACATATAACTTTAACAATATTTACAAAATGATGTTATATATTTCCATGGATAATGTCCTTAACAGTACTTTATTGTATGACAAACTGTCAAAAAAAATGTCAACTTATGTCAAATAGCAGCTTGTGACACCAGGACCGTGAGACAAGGGTTCAAAGCATGTTGACGTTAGATAAAAACATACCAGAGGCATTGCAGAAAGACCCACTGGTGTTGTAGTATCGACAGCAGGAGGACTGCGGCTTCACCCAGTCAAAGTAGTCGTCAAGCCAAGAGGACGGTGTGAAGGCAATGGTTGTGCTAGGAGTAAAAGGAGGAGTGACATTCAATAGATCATATAAAACCATCGGTTAGATCAGGCATACTTTAGTCATAATCTTCACCTAATCTGAACTCCCAAGTGTGCCTGACCTTCATATCCTTTACAATGTATGTTGTATGTTAAATATAATGAATATTAAATACTTTTCAAATTGGTTGTAGACTCTACCTGTAACTCATTTTTAAAATCTTCAATAAATTCCTGCGGGAATGAGTCGTAAAACCCAAAATGAAGTTAGGTACATTAGGTCTGTGGTTACCATAAGCTTGAGGGATTGTTATGTTTTTTCCTATGACATAAAACAGGTCAATAACTATTCTACGAGTGAATTTTGAAGCTTTTATGTGCCTTAAAAAAGGTGGTTGCTAACAAGTGGCTAAATGAGACAACGTTAGCTTAGTGGTGGTGACCATAAGGTCATGTGATCAGGGTCTAGTTCATTTACAGCCAAACATTAGCTTTTTACTTCGTGCGACTGCAATAATGTTACAAAAATCTTCCATCTTTTTTAACACAATGTGTTAGTGTCATGAACTTGCAAAATCTAAAAAAAAACACCACAAATCTAATGGAAAAAATACCAATGGCTCTTTGGCAAGGTAACCATTGCAATGCTAACTTCCAGGTTGGCTCCAAAAACGCATCAATCTGCAGCACTCGCATAAATTTTTTCTCGTGCAATCAAACCATCTGTGATGTCATTTGTTCAAAGCTCAGACTTACTAGTTGCTGATGAGTGAGGCGGTGTAGACCTGCTGGACTAGAGAGTTGTTGTCGCAGCCGACTCCTCCACACACGACGTTCTGTCCCTCGGGTCTACTGTAGTCGAGGCCGTCCTCTACCACAAAGTACACCGGAGCTCCCGTGTGGAGGTACATGCTCAGGTTCTTAAAGTAGTCCAGCACGTACGAGTCCTAGATGGAGAGACAGATGGTCAGAACAGATCTCAATCAAGGCTGTTATACATGTTGTATGAGGTAGATCTGGAGTAGATCCAGCATATCCATTTAAAAGACTGAACTACTAGCAATCCATGAAGACACAATCGTGATAGAAAATACAAAAACTCACATCAGGCATTGAGAGCTTCTGGTCCAGTCCGAGCTCTACTTTATTCACCACAGCAATACTGAAGGAGAGCATCCCCACAAACACCGCCACCTACACAACGGGAGATGGAAAAAAGAAACCTTTATAAACAAAACCTAACTGTCATATAGTCAAGACAAATATCAGTCCAAGTGTCACTCAGGTACTTACTATGATTGGTCGCACCCACTCTTTGAGAATGAATGGGGCAAAGACCTTCTTGAAAAAACGGAAGAGGAAGCTTTCAGTCTTTGTTTCCTGACCTTCTGGTAGCTTCGCACAGCAAAAGATGTCGAGTCGATTCCCCTTTTAAACACAACAGACGACACAGCGTTTGATAAATGCAACCAATTTGAAGGTCGAGTCACGTATTTGACTGAATGCGTCACCGAGGCCAAGGAGCAAGTTTTTACTGGCTAATTACAAAGCTTGGCAAACCGTAAACCAGAAAATCATTTACAGTAGCTAGTGTGGAGGTTGGTAGGATGACGTATTCAACACATTTGTACATTAAATTGTTAAATGAATAAGGAAATCCTTTTAACATAAAGTTCTCAATCAGTCATCTGTAAAACTCCTAGTATCATCATTTATGTGTTTCAGTCTCACCTCCTGTCTCCTGATGTCCAAACCGAGCAAGCTGACAAAGCAACTGATCTGCAACAGGAAATCAATAAAAACAGCCAAGCCAGCAAACATCGAGAAAGTCCTCACAGCAGGCATGTTGGACAGGGCTCCTGCAGACGGAAAGGTCAACAGTTTTATCAGCATGTGACTCACCATGGGACATGGACTTGTAGCTACTTGTGTCTATCCTGTCCATTAAAATCACAACTCGAGGCATTTAGGAGGTACATACAGCTTCATTCACGGTGTCTGTGAACATATAGGGGTGCATTAAATCGGTGATCTATTTTTACCAAGGAAAAAGGCCACCGTCTCTGAGAAGGAGGAGAGGAACATGCTGGGGGCGACGTCTCCAAGAATACGACCAATCTGCTGGTGCAGTTCCTCCTGGGGCATCCGCTCGTCCCTCTGTTCAGAAATGCAAGTGAAAAACACTTTTAGAGGGTTTCACAGGTTTTTTGGCAGCATGCAAAAAAAAGGTAAGATGTCTTTTTAAAGGGAGACCTGCATTCAAGACAAATCAATGGGTAAATACAGAACATTTTGACAGATTTGGGTTTCTGGGGTTACCTGATAGGTCTGTACTATAATAAAGATGTTGTCCACTCCTACAGCTAGCACCAGGAAAGGAATGACCTCGATCACAATGAGGGTGAGGGGGATGCCAAAATAGCTGAAGATCCCCAGCGAGGAGGACACGGAGCTGAGCACAATCAGGATACCTGCTATACCCAGAGAAATCTTAGAGTCCACCTGCAAGGGCAAAAAGAGAGCGCATCAGTCATGTCATTCCCTCGAGCTGCTCCATTTCAAGGCCGACTAGCAAGAAGTTGTCCAGCAAGTTGTACTAGTTTTGTTGAATGAAAGAATGCGTCAAGCACTCAAGCCACAGACAGGAAAGGGAAGTTGCACCATGCAATGTGTAAAACTATGGTAACAGACTTGGCACATTGTGTGATGATGATGATGCTAGTGAACGTGTGCTCAGGCTCCTACCATCACTCTCCTGATGCTGTTGATGTGACCCAGGGCCAGGGAGATGTAGACGAACATGATGGCATAGCTGACTACTATGGTGCTGATGTCACTGTTGCTCTCTCGGTCGATTTCATCTTCAATACTCCTCTCAGCACTAAAGGCTATCGTCAGGTTAGGATTTTTGAAGTTCTTCATGAACTTGATGAATCTGAAAAGCACACAAAAAAAACAAAAAAACATTCAATTAAAGGCACCATGAACAGTTAACTTGCTATCCATCAAGAGCTCTCTCTGAGGGATTAAGGAAACAGATAGTTGTCTCACTCTTTCTCCCATGCCAGAGCTCTGCCCAGTCTGACGGAGTCGTTCAGGTAGTTGTTCAGTGGGAAGGTGATCACCAGAGCAGTGGCGTTGTTGTAGTTGGTTTCTGTAGTGCGGGGGGGAAAAGTTGTTCAAACAACCACAATGTTGATAATATAAGAATCTATATAGAGGATGTAAACACTTTATGTAAGTAAATTCTGCTCTTCCACTAATAGTGTGAATCCAGCTCACCATCGTAACCCCCAAGGGCCAGCCAAGGGAAGACGGGGCCACCATAGGTGCCTAAGCAGGGGTCGTGGAGGAGCGTGGTGTCATTGAGGGATGCTGGTGCACTGTGGAGGAAAGGACCAACATAGTTAATAACAAAAATACCAGCCATTATTAGGTTACCCCAGTCATCAGTAGAGGCTTGCTGCCACTACCCGACCTCATTCTTGTGCGGTTAAGAATATCAGATAAAGAACCAACGAATGCGTGACAACAAATGAGGAAGTCTGATTGTGCTATTTTAAAAAAAGGCACACGACGTGCTTCTTAGAAAGTGCAGATGGCAGTGTCTGTGGCTGCAGGTGTTCGATTTCAACACAGATTTTTTTTTACTATACTATTTCCACTCACAGTTCAAGTTTACAGCCAAATGAATGAAAATAAACAAACAATGATGTATGAAACCTTACCTGACACAGTAGAGGAAATGGCTGTGAAAGTCAGCATAAACAAAAAAATCATCTCCTATGCTATGGTCCAGGACTGCATGGCTGTTCTGGAAGTAGTTGAGGACACTCAAGATGGTACAGTTGTTATTGTACGGAGCCAGAGGAGCCAAGCAGACGTCCTGCAACGTGACATTTTTGCCCTCGTATGTGGCCACAAGGCTTTCGATTTCAAGCTGCATATCCAGCACCTGGTTGGAAACAAAAAAGTAAAAAAAAAAAAAAGAAAGGGGAACCAATCAACCACAGTTTCAGGTTTCAGCTCCTCTTCACATGAAACGTTTCTATCTATTCTGGTGAGAGGAACAATACTTCTTTATACAAAACAAACAGTGATTCCAATGACAACATATTGCTAATGATCCATCTTCCTCTCCCTCTAACCCACCTGGTGCAGGATGTCTTTGCCCAGGATGGCTCCAAATGGGACATCCGATCCTCCAAAGTATGGAGAGTAGATAAAAGGTTCAGTGAGCGGAGTGGTTATAATGAGCTGCACGGTTCTAAAAAAGGGTCCGAAGTGGCTGTCGAAGTAGTCCTTCTCTTGTCGAGCCTGGCTATCGGGAGAAGACCACAGCTCAACAGGATCGGTGGTGATGCGCATAAAGACCAGGCCCCCAGAGCAGGCGACCACCAGTATCAGGCTGCCCAGTATGACCACAGACGGATACCGCACACAGAAGGAACCCCAGGAGCTGAAGAGGGTTCGCAGAGCATTCTCGAAGCATTCCCCCAACGTTTCAGAGCAGGATGCATTTACTTTAGAGGAGACAGAGACTGGGAGTTAGCTCACATCACGCAGCAGTGATTCAACGATGGTATTACTCATATTACACCTAAACAGAAATGGAATTAGTGGCACAACAAAAATACATTTTAAATGTCATGCATTACAATACCTTGGTCAGGATTATCACTGTTGAGAGATAGCGGGTTATTGCTGTCCAATATAGGGCCATACTCAGACATGATGGTCCTTTTCCTGTATGCACAAAAAAAAAACATGCGAGCCAATTCGATATTAATTTCTAAAGCAAGACCAACATGAATTTCTCACAGTGGGTTTGAAGGTATAACACATGAATGTTAGCAGAATCCTTTACCTGTAACACCAAGTTCCCAGTACAGCTCCAATGAATAAAAGCAGGAACGCCATGTAAGAGATCCACATGATGACAGTCATGGCATCGATACCAAGGATTGTCCAAGGAGGCGGGAGAGGGGGAGGTACAGGTTTGGGGCCACAGGCGTTTGTGCAGTCCTGACAGGAGCAAGGACCCGAGCCGTCCTCAAGGCCCTCAGTACAGGCATAGGTCTTGTTGTTCATGGGAGTGTAACCAGACACTGGGACATCTAGTGCAAAGAAACGGCATAATAGCATGGGTCAATAAACATACCAAGAGCAACAGGTTAACATCCATTTAAATTACATAAAGGAATGCAGATATTTTCTGCAGCAGGACAATGACCTCATAAAAAGTACTTAAAGTGGTTTACCTGTAAATATGGGTATGATAGGAAAGGGACTCTGTCCATTGTTGATATCAAACATATACTGGATCCAGTTGGTAGCGTTGCAGTCATTCGCATCCTTCCCACACAGCAGTGATAAGGCCTTCACGTTGCTGGATGGTGCCTGGACGTCCTTACAGGCATTGTACATGGCTGAAAAAGTCCAATTTGAATGTTAGATTTCTGTTATTACTGCTAGTCACTCACAGAGGGAATCAGCTGAGAGCATGACTACATGTTGAAGTAGGAAACTGGTTAAGTCTACGCAGCACAATAATGAGGGTGACGGTGATTTTCCATCCATACAATCAACATCTCACCATTAGTAAACGTCTGTCCAATATAGTACTGCACTTCCTCTACGTTGTCCCCGTTGATCTTGGTGGCGTTCATGAACTGACTCTGGTGAGGGCTGCATGTCAGCTCACAGAAGAGGTTCATCAGGTTGAAGAAACAGGCAGGACACCTGCACACAGACGTACAGTAGTGAGTGAAGAAGCAATTTGAATTTAAAGAAAGAAAGATAATTTCATAGCTTACAGAATAATAAACTATGTCAAAGAAATTCATTAATTCCTAGCATTTCGTGTGATTCATTAGGTAACTGCGGTGCATACCGAGACAGGAACTGAAGGGGCAGCTGGAGACTCCCTTTGAGAGTCTGCAACTGGTTAACATCACAGCAGAGGCTACGGTTTTCATAGTCGTATCCAGGACAAAGCTCCTGCAAGCAAATCCAAAAAGAATGACGTCACATTGACGCGGTTTTCCAGAATTCTTCCACAGTGCAAAATAAAGTGCCGTTGGAAAGCAGAAGTACTTTATAGAAGAATGGTTAAGGCAGGAAATGTCAGCAATAACAGAGCAGAAACATCAAGATGTGATGTACCGTGAGAAGGTCATAACCCTCGTGGACTAGCGGGCGGGGAGGACCAGTGTAGTTGCAGTTGTACTTTTTTCCGGGCACCTTTTCGGACTCCCCACACTCTCCAAACCACACGCAGTGCTGTGCCTCGACCTGACAGAAAGACAACAAAACACAGTAATAAGTTGTGCAATATTATTATGTGCAATGCGTAAAGTAATTTGTTTCAGTATATTCATCTGCATTTCACTTTTGTAGCGTCTGTAGAATCATATCCTGGCTATTTATTTATGGAATTACCAGAAAACATGCTGTATTCTGATGTATATCATTACGGGGATATAAAATGACCGTTACTTATCATAGAGAAGATTTTGGCCATATCGCACAGCCCTATCTGAGAGTTCCTCTAATGGCTAAAGTGAAACACGTGACACAGTTCTGTTCAAAGGGAACTCGACAACTCTGATCCGAGATAAAAGCTGCACCTATTTACCTTGAGGTTTAACATTTTACCACATTGAGCCTCTAGCCATGTCTCTTTCCTGTGTTTGTAATCTCGTGCTGTGCATGTCTGAAAATAAGAATTTCACTTCTGCAAAAATGTTCCTTGAGCATAAGAGTAAGCCTTGTGGACTCAGTTTAGTCACGCCGTGGTCCGTCATCCTGACTGACCTGACAAACGTCAAATAAGAAGGCCAGGGAGAGGAAAACTGTGGTCAGGTTTCTATGGCAACATAACACAAGTGGTTGGTTCTAGGACTACGGTCGTGTTCTTGAAAATATAATAACATACTATTACAATTATAACTAAATGTTTAATACATGTTTATGCAATGCAACGCTCCTGCAGTCAAGTTGCATTCAGCACCAGAGCTCTCACGTGTTTTTTGTTGGGATGGGAAGTTAATTCACTTACTCTCAACTGTTTTATGAGTAAGACCTGTGTTACACTCTGTTCTACTTGTGCCTTGAGTTCAAGGGCAGCTTCCCACATGTCATGTCTCTTCAGTTGGAGTTTTATGCAGCAGCAGACTAGGCCAATACTCAAACTATAGATACCAAGAAGCTGTCCAAACCCAGCTTACAAGATACTTGCAAGATTGCTTGAAGTGGTTCAGAAACCTGATGTACGTCCCCATGAAAAGGAACAGCCACACACTTGCTCCTGTTAAAATCTTTTCAGATTATCCACTGCAGTTTCCAAATAATCAATATGTTTAATTATGCAACATCCTTGCCGTTTCCATCAGAATGCTGTATCTTATCTTGAAAAACGAAGGTTAGATCTAATGTTTTAGCATAGTTTCAAAATGTGCTGACCTGATTACATCATGAATAGCAGCACAAACAATGCAGTCAAAAGGAGCAGAGAGGGAGTGTTGATGACAAGCTAGTGAGTAATTATCATCAGTTTCAATCAAATCACATGGAGGGATCAGGGACCAGTGACAGAATTAGTCTTGTTTGTTTTGGAATGTCATCTTCACCAGAAATACCCTAAATTCGCTGGATTTGCAAACTATATGGTGTCTTTTTGAAAAAAAAAAAAAAATTTAATCATCATGTATTTCTCTTGTAATGTCTATGTATTTACTTTTTACGATTTTCTCTAACTATTTTGCTTCTCCTTTAATACTGTTGTTTGCAAAAAAGCATAGCATAAAATTAAAAAAAATATTCCACACCTAAACAAGTCCTTACCTCCTCAAACAGTGACAGTCAAATTAAGTTGTAGATCCCAAACCGACTCGTGAGTGTCTGCTGGATAACTGCTTAAGTTGCACATCGGGTGTTATTACATTCCAGGTTTGTGAGCCATCATAACCATTAACGTTTATGGCAATGGATTATTACAGAACCGACCGGTGCATATCTACCTACGATGTATTGTGATACCTGGTTGAAATAGGGTCTGCTAAGGCTCGGCTCGGAGTCCAGGTCCAGGATACAACCTGTCCCCGTCTGCGGAATGTCAAAGCTATCGTCTATGTGATCCACTTTTAGTTCTCGCTAACGTTGCGAGGTCGGTGCAGTTTCTTTACAAAAAAAAAGCTATTGTGTTTGAGCAACTGTTTAGCCAATTACTGGTGAACGCTGTTTCTGCCCTGGATACAAATAAATAGGAGCCGAAAGCTTTAATAGCTAAACTAACCGGAATGTGAGTTTCGCTAGCCGCGTCAGATAAACACAAGAGTAGCGACGGCAGACCGAGCTGAGTCATGTTTTAGTCACGAGAACACGGAGACTTTACACTTACCCATCGGAAACGTCCCTCCGACAGGAGTATAATGAGGAAGAGTACACAGGAAAGGCTTCTCCCGGGTAGAACTCCCATCCCGCTGACTGACACGAACGATTTGAAATGACGGTCCACCTAAAGTTTCGCAGATCTTGTTGATGGTTTCTTCTTCTTCGTGTTATTTGTTCGGGGCGGAGACAAACTGTTGCCTCAGTGCTGCCACCAAACGGTGCCGAGGACGCATGGCACCTAAACGCCATCATGGTTTTTAACTGCATCAGGCTCCACTGTAAGTGCACTCTTCAGTCTACACTGTAATCCATAGGCTATGGAAAACAATTGTATCGATCAGATTCTGATTTGTTTTTCAAAGTAATATGTTAGAATAACAGAATATAATATATAAGACGTTGTCAGGGATATAGAAGTATAATGTCTTAGATTTATTTCCATTGTTGTCCCTGGTGTTTGTACATCCAACATTAGAAAAAATAGGGACCAAACAGCTAGAAATATTGAATCACATGAACAGACAATCTCAAATATTTTTTCAGGAAGCAGACAAGTTAACAAAAATTAAAAACAACAACAAAAAATCCCATCGCAAAAGACACTTACATGCAAACTTCAGTGTACTAAAAGTTAAAAACAAGTAAAACACCTATGAAGTTTAGTCACTAGGGAACACTGTCAGGAAGGTAGTGTATTCTTTGCCTTACATTTATGCATATTTGACTCTTCTTTAATTAAATAAGGCAGTTTATTTCATACCAGGACACAAGAAGTCTATGAAAGAAACCCTTGTCCAATTAAAACTTTCATCTTTAATGATTAAGTTTGCTGCATTGCCTCTGGTGTTTTAACTCCCTCCACCTTCTTAAAATAATGGGGAAACTAGATTTGAGCACATCATGTAATATCCTTTAAACCAACTGCATGTGAATAATATACGATTTAACCCCAAAGTTACAACAATTCAATTATGTTTCAAAAACGTTTTGTTTCACCTATTGTGGCAAAATGAATTTATGGAGAATCTAAACTATTTATAGCAACAATAGAAAAATACAATCCCTACAAATCTAAATATGGAAATTCAAACCCCTTATTTTTATTACTTATTAATTAAATCAAAGTGTACATTGACAATACAGCCGTTAACTATTGTTGTGTGCTCATGTGATCACATCCTCCTGACTCCTCTGTTTTTTGCTTTTTACATGACGTTTGGGGAAATTGTCAATCAAATCTGATTAAAGAACCCCAAGCATTCCTCATGAAGCAGATAAGCCGAGAGTTAAACTGACAATTATCTGTGCTAAATTATCAATAATGGTAACAATGGAGTGTTTTTTCTTTCTTCCCCCAACGTTGATTGTTGCTTATTTAGTTACAAATGATGTCATTGAGACACGTTTGAATTTGTTTAGGAATTTAATCCTGAATTTTATCATTTCTAACATTACAGCCTTTAACATGTATGACCTATTATTAAATAATACAGTTTGTAACTGAACATCAGACATCTCTGCAAAATTATTATACAAACTAAATATGCCCCATACCAAACATAATGCATCTTTAATTCTAAAGTCTTAAATTGTTAAAAATCTGCAGTGCTGGCAGTTTATTGAGCTTGCGGCTAATTAAAACCGGAGTCCTTAATCTACTAATTTCCCCTGAGGTCAACATTTTAATTACACTTAGTTTGTATGTCCCGAACACTGCACGGAGCGCCACGTCTTGCCCTGGTGTTTAAGAAAACTATTGTTCGTTTAAATGAGGTACTCAGTTTCCCCATAGTTCGGAACAGGGCCATTAAATATAAGTTGAACTCCTCACTTAGTTGTTGAACCCAATAATTAGCAATGTAAGGGCAGATTCAGGTGAATGAACATCTACAACAAAGAGCGCCATTGATCTATTAACAATAAAAAGGCATTGTTTTTGTCCCCTTTGCTCAATCATACGGCTTCTATCTCGTCAGCGATGGTCTCGGGTCACATGAGTGTGGTAAAAAGGCTGGCGTTCACGGTGGACGCTGCTCTCCTTCAGCTGATTATCTGCTAAAAGCATTTCATTAAAGTGTTTGAAGTGCTTGAAGTTCTGCAGGCACCGAGATAAAAAGACTGAGTAGATAAGTGAATCACTGGGCTTCCCGTCCTCCTTTCTGTGTCTCGCCCTTCAATCGTCAAAGATGTGGGTGAGGAAAACAAACGAACTGCATTTCCATAGAAAAGAAAAGATTTATTCAAGTCCACCTTTGAATGAAATAATCACAATTCAGAAATAAGTGCATATCCACGTATGATGTGACACAACTGTGTACTGAGTATAAATTATAAGTGAACATTTCAGGGTATATTACAGTATAATCAATATTTTCTGTACATGTACCTGTGTAAAATCTGCAAAAGTGGGCTTTCTTTCATGTTGCTACAATAGTATACTCCTTAAAAACAAGGAATAATATCTGAAGTGTAATGCTTTTGCAGCAAGACTTTAACGCCAGGAGCAGATTCATAGATATGTTGTCAACAACTGTCTACATTTTTGTTAAAATTGTTAAAAAGGAAACGTCTCCAGGTAATAATATAGATACATTAGAGCACAAACATCAGAAACATCCTTTGTTTCTGACTTGCGCTTTTCAAATATTCTGTAAAACTCATGTTTAAAGGGAAACACTACTTCTAATAAAACAAGTTACTTACATGACCTAAGACAGATGTACCAGCGTTTTTCAAATAAGTGGAAAAACAACAACATAAAATATAGGTCTGCTTAGATTTCCTGGTGAAGTATTTCCCAGTAAAACCTGTTACAAAAGAGAGTAATGGTGGGAAATAACCAGTTAAAGGACCAGAAACCACTACACAAACTAACCGTACTGATATAAAGCCTTAGAGTTGACTAACTTCGTGGCTTGGCCCAAATATGCTTCATGCTACAGGAGTGCAGCTCAGCAGTGTGAATACAACCACAATCACATTTGCTATATTTACCGTTACATTCTCGACATAGTCAGCGATATATATCACTCAGCATTGGATGCCGGAGACTCCCGTTTCCATCGAATGGAGAGCAACCAGTTTGTAAAACACACAGAACTGTCTTAGAGCAGAAAAAGTAACAAACTTAAACAGAAATCTTCAGTATTCCCCTTTAAACCGACTGTACATTCTATACATTGCAATATATTTATTCCCCTCGTTGACTCGTCCACCAGGATGAGTGTCGTCAGGCGTCCGAGGACCCCGACAGTCCAGCTTATACTCTTAAAAACTCCCTTTAATCGTCTCGTCATCACCACAGAGAAATGTTGAAAGCCGTCACAAAGATGTGTGTTGTCAACCGTTTAAATCCAACATGTCGATATACTAATAATATACTCATTCTGTATCCTACGTGACATGTACCTTCGGTTGGGTTTCGGGCTGAGCAGCCGGTGTCTGTTCGTCGCGGTAGAACTTCTGCCTCCTAAAAACGGAGGCATAATTTTTCTTAAATGGAGGAGTTTACATCTGTTTCAAGCCGTCTTCCCATGACACACCTGGAGCACACACAGCATCACAGACTCCCTTTAGACAGATTTTCACTTTCCGACCGGGCTCACGACATATGAACGGAGTGCATCTCGACTCTCAGGTCAACTGAGTCGCGTACGAGTCGGCTTCCCGTCTGACTTTCATCAAGAAACAGTCATTTTTAGTTTGGTGGTGAGAAAGAAAACTCTTTGGAATGAGAGGGTTTTTTTTGTTTTAGAAAGGTATGACGGCATGCAAACAACGTGGAAAAGCTTGCACCCGACGCCGTAATACATGATAACTGATGGTACCACTTAGCTGGGCGTTCTCAGCCAGTACATCAATGCCCCTTCTTAATGGAACAGGAAACAGTCTCATATGCTTGGTCCGTATCCACCAAGTCCTCAGTCGGGGCCCAGGTACTCTGCGTTTTCCGCTGCCGGGATGTGTCCGTTGGCGTGGGTCTTGAATGTAGGGGTGAAATCCTGTTGGTAATCGGGGTTGTCTATGCTGTTCTGGGGGTGGTATTTCTGAATGCTGTGCACCGTGCCGTTGGAGGTGAGCGGGAGGACGGCGGGGGACAGCACCTCGTTGAGGTACTCGGGTCCGTTGGTGCCGTTTCTGAAGCAGTTCAGGTACTCCGTCTCCGCGTCGTCCGAGGAGATGGTGGGGAGGACGCTGCGAGGCGGGCCTGGGTGCTGGTAGATGGGATTCATCACATCTGAAACTCCGTTCTGGTTCATGTAGTCTGTAAAAGAAAGACACAGACTTCAGCGAGGACCCCAGATATAGCTTCTCATTACGTGCGTACACAGCTTAAATAGAAACCAGCAGGTCATTTATAACACCCAACGGAACATAATGGTGACATGTTTCAGCCCATTAACTGCAAACCATTACGCCGCTGCACTGCTGATCATTTTCAATCCACTAAGTTTGCAGATTGACTTCCACCCTCCCAGGAAGCCACTGTTGGTAGTTAAAGGGCCACCCGACTATTTCTCCACATAAAAGTGACTTTATCCATCAAAACAATATATATATATATTTATAGCAATGTGAGCCTCGTTTGATATACTTTTTAAATCAAAGATACATTAAGTTGCAATACAGTCGTGAGGAGCAGTTGTTCCGAAAAGTCTTCCCCAAAGGTGCATTCGAGAAATGTGCCGAGCTGTTTTCCAATGGAAAAAAAAAAAAACAATGTGTAAATTCTGGTGCTGTGAAAAGGAAAATCAGAATTTGTGGTGGGTGATATGTTTGATGTTTTTATGGTCCTGAGAACGGCACTAATGACGCCACTATTTATTTTAAATCCTCATACTGCAGCCCTCAAGACTAACGATGCACTACTTCTATAGAACGCCTGGAACAAACACTACACCAAATGATACATGGTATACGTTCTTCAGCCTCAGATAAGTACAGCAATATGCTTCTTGTCCACTAGATGGCCCCCTTCCTCGCCGAATCAAAGACGAGCGAGGGGAGAGCTCTACTGAGATTCACTTGACATGCCATTTAAAAAAAGGTGGTGCCACTGAGTTTGAAGTTACAGGATACTTGCCTGGAGATGGCAGGAAGGCCTCGTCTAAGAGTTTGTCTGTGGGGTCGGGAATATATCGGAGTACCATGCTTCCATCTCTGCTTGGGAATCCATTCTACAACAGAGGACAGAGGTTTTTCTTTACATTTTTTTTTTATAGCTGTGACACATAATACAAATTATTCAATGCAAAGAGGAAAGTCATTTTCTCCAAGTGCAAATTAAAGCATTGATTTTCTCTCACCAATAAGCCGGTTCTGCTGTGGCATGTTCCAATGCTGCTGTTGAGGCTCTGCAAAACAGATAATACAAAGATTATTCTATTATTATAGAGTTCACATCTCGTGATGACAACACATCGGATGCAGAGCAGGAAATTGTGTTTTATAGATCCATGACTAGTTTGAATATACCTCTGTTATCCATACAGCAAACATTAAGTGAAAAAAGGTTTCAATTCCAACGGCAGAGCTATTTTCTGTGCAATGAAAGACACCAAGATGGTCTGCGGTGCTCCATTTATTTAATCCTTTATTTTTGTTATCTTTTACCTTGGAAGCATTTGAGTCTTACTTCCTCCTTTTTTTTTTTTATTTATAGTTCTTCTCAAGTGCGTTTTTTTTCGGTCACTGCAGTTTATTTTAAAGCCTCTCAGGAGACAATAAGTTCCCTTTGAATAGTGATAGTAATGTGTTTTCATGGTACCCGAAGAACCAGAGCTGTCATCTCGGCACAAGCTGATGCGGATCGAAATAAACGTCCACGGAAGCAGATTCATATTCATTCAGGCAATCTGACAAGCTTTGTTGTGTCTGTCATATTCTCAAGTCAGAGGATTGCAAACTGTGTTAAAACCATGGAAACCCAACGAATAAAGAGAACAGAGTGACAGCTGTGGCAATGCAATTACTTTCAACAAGAAAAGGAAATTAAACACGCCCGAGGAGCAACCATCTGCAAAAAAAATATCTGGACCCAGAGTGGGTCATGCCCCGTCAGTGATATTACAAAAGCAGGCTTATGCTGAGCTTTTATTGGACAAAAATGTTAAAAAGTTGCCTGCAAAGATAATCACACTTTAAAGCCTGTATGGGCTAACCAGGCTGTCAGTGGCAGGCAACGTTCCCAGGTACAAGAGCCAGACCTACGCACAGCCTCCCCTGAACCTGAGGTAGAAGAGTTCTCCTCGTTCACTTCTCATCAATCACAGGGCACCTGGGAGGAAACGTGGGAGAGGGGATGATGAGGAGGAGGCATGGGGGGGGGGAGGGGTCAGGAAGCGGGAAATAGTCCCACTGGTGACAGTTAAACAGAATGGGGGCAGGCGGGGTCAGCGGGGTTCAGGCCAGGTACGGCCGGCCCCTCAGATTCAAGTCGGGCTGATTAGTTCTTCATCGTTCCTCACGGTTCCATCAGCTGGATCCAGTTGACCCGCCAGCGTTCGGCTTCACCTGCTTCTTGTAAAAGCTAATTGCATTCAACGACTTGAAAAATGACTCTGCCCTAATTTCCATTCTGACTCACAGGGTCATGATTTATGCAGAGATCCCAATTTCCCCAAAACACAGTTAAAATAGCACAATTAGGCTTTCAAACTGTCGACTGCGCGTCGGTGAAGTGTGCACTGCCGGAGCACGGCGTGCAATTTATGAATCAATTGCTGCTGCTGTTTTCTTGGAAACTGCTCCCTGCCTCTAAAGCAGCTGGTATTGCTCTTTCCCTGTTTGGATATGGGAGTGAGTAAACAGTATCTGTGTCTCATTACATTCACCTTTTTTCCCCAGTTGAATCTATATTGGCCGGGAGTGACAATGTTCTGGCTGTGGAGCTCAGATTTGTGAAAAACATTTTGTATGATTAGAAATAAACGTGGTGGACCAGAGAAGCCCCTGAGACAGAGTAGACCAACAGGATGCAGGCAGGTACGGAGAACATGGAGCGCCATAACCAAGTGGCTGGCATCGTGTACAGGAACATCTTGGTTCGCCTTACTATTTCCTTTGCAGTTGTGGGTTTACTGAAGGTAGACAATCACACAAAATGTCTTGTGAAGTCCTCTAGTAAGAAGTAAAACTATGCCACCCTGTGGCAGCTCTACATGCACAGGCATGTGTCCAACTTCTTCATGAGTGACTCGGTTGTGTTAATAAATGATTTTACGGTAACTGCATGACTGTTCACCTTATATGACCAAAAGAAACTGCACGTCTTACCTTGAACAGTCATCAACACTGGAGCAGTGGTTTGGCAGTAGTTAGAAATGTTGTTTTTTATTCTAATATTATGTGGTTTCTATTTTAAATGCATGACCACAACGTGGAAATCATTCACCTCTCAAAGTGTTTCCTTAATATCAGCAGTGGTATTAAATAAATCACATTTTAGTTGTTTTTTTGGGCCAAATGTGTGTCCTTTCTGTGCAGTAGCTTACTGTGGAGTGAAGCAGCGGAGTGCGGGAGGTGCTCGGGCTGCTGAAGAAGCCATGTTGTGGCACCAGGTACTCGTCGGCATCCACGGTGTCCTCCATGCCGTCCCCGCTGATCAGGCTGCGGTACAATTTAGTGTCCGAGGGACTCGGCAGGTGCATGCAGTCATCGCCCTGGAACAGAAGCAAAATCAAACCGGTCAGCTTGGTGTGTCCAACAGGTTACTGAGACATAAGATTCTGCAAATCTGAGGCAAACTCTCACCTGAATGACCAGATATCGAGAAGGGTCTCGAGCCATTTTCGTAAACTCAGCTATCAGTTCCCGGAAATGAGGTCGGCTATCTGCATCGATCATCCAACCTGTACAGACACATCAGCGGATGTCATCGTGAAAGATAGAAGATAAAATGGGACTTCAACAACTGTGGGGAAAATAATCAGAAATGCCGCAGCAGCAGAATAACAGAACGCTCCAACCCACGGCCCACCGAGCTTACATTTCACCATGATCATGTAGACATCGATGGTACAGATGGGTGGCTGAGGCAGGCGCTCCCCTTTCTCCAGGACCCCCGCTATTTCACTGGCAGGAATCCCGTCGTACGGTTTGGTCCCAAATGTCATCAGCTCCCAAACGGTTACGCCTAAAGAACGGAGGACAGTTGGTATATATCAACCTGTTGAACTGTCAGTTTGTTTTGCCCCCCGACAAAAAGAAAAAAAAAAAAGAGGGGGAATGAGAGCGACAGGATGAAAGCTTCCCAAATATCACACAGTATCAAAACAGCTATGTTGACAAATTGGCTCCGGCTGCGGGAGTGGGAGTTAGCAGGATGCATCTTCGTGTTGGAGGAACTAAAGAAGGGAAAAAGGAGGAAAGGAAGCCCGTCACTTCTGCCAGGGACCGCTGATGCTTTTGCCATATTGAGCGGAAGGCATGATCAAAACCCTCGGGAAAGGACGATATGGAGCTGGCCCCACACTAGAAAGCTGTGTGTGTGTGTGTGTGTGTGTGTGTGCAGAGGCATCTGTGTGCTCCTGTTGCTGGCAGCACTGTTCATGTGTGAGGTGATACTGTCCATCTGAGACGGCTGGTGTGTAGGTGTGTGCTACCTGTGTCCCAAAAGCAAGAAGATCTGCCTTCTCATCATGTCTTCTAAATTCCGACTACCGCCTTGCAGTTGCAGACCTCTGCCAACAAGCTGCAGTTTACATCCTGCCCAAAATGTCATCACCTCATCCGTTATCCTTAGACATTATGAATTACTGATTTTACGGCATAGAGATCTTTGACCTTCAAACTTTAATCACTTCATCCTTGAGTCCGAGTGGACGTTTTGTGCCAAACTTGACTCAATTCCCTCGAGGGAAGGAGATGTCGCGTTCACGAGGGTTGGTTAGGACGGACAGATGGCCCGACGTCGGCATGGAAACTATAAAAATTAAAAATGCCTTTTCCTGTCTTTGCCTCGCTTGCTATTAAAGCACTTTATTCGGCAGTGAATGCACATTTCTCCTGTGAGACCGCCACCGAGGCTCCGGAGTGAAGAAGCCCAGCTGTTTTACGGATCTGAAGTGACACAAGGATCTAAGCTCAATGTGCATCGCAAGCAGGGTTCATGCCTCGCCGGGTTGGAGGAAGTGGATGATATAGACTTACCATAGCTCCATACGTCACTCTGGTGTGTGTATGTTCTGTTCAGGATGGATTCAAGAGCCATCCATTTTATTGGGACCTGCAGAAGAAAAGCAATAATGTAACAATCTCCAAATATTGCATCCAAAAATGCAATTTAACACTTAACACTATGAAGATGCACCACCATGATGTTCTCGTGTATATCTGGACAATAAGCTTGACTGGAACACAAACACAGGAGATATTTTCCTGCTGTCTGTTAATGAATGCAGCTCTGTGCTCCATCAGATTATTATTGCTGGCAACATTTTACATGCCTGTGTTTGCAGGGGAGGATTTTATTATTTTAAGGGAGGTGAAGAAAAGGTTAATTAAATCAGTAGTCATTTGGCTTCTTTACACAAAGTACTGGAGCACTTTGTTAAATTAAAGTGTCTTTTTATACCATATATTGTATATAACGTGACTTTTTTTTACCACAAATTTACAGAAAATGCAAACGTTTTGGACAGATTTCAATCTTATAGAGGAGGTTCTACCATATTAATGGATTTTATACCAAGTTAAGAAAAAATTATTTATCATTGGTTACAAGAGAGAAGTGTGTTTTTTCAAGTAAACACAACCACTACACTTGTTTTACTGTGAGGAAAACAGCGCTTCCAGTTGCCCAAAGGAAAACTGATAAGAGGAAGTTATCTGATATGTCATTAATCTTCCCTCTGATGGAATTATTTATACTCACTTAAATGAGATACAATCTGGAGCAAAACTACACATGCAAAAATACCATCTGTCATGTCATGAAACAAAATCCATTCATCTACAGGAAGTAATTTGTCTGACAAGCACCACATTTGTGCCAGGCTATAAATGCATGAATGGCTTTGCTCTTTGGCCTGTTTGAGTGCAACAACAACCGGCGACGATAAAACAACAAATCAATTTAAGTCGTGGGGCAGAAAAACGTCCTTTTAAACGTTTCAATTTCCAACCTTGCCGCCGTCCGCGTGGTACTCCTTCTCATCCGCGTTGAGCAGCTTGGCCAGACCGAAGTCGGTGATCTTGACGTGCTGAGGAGTCCTCACCAGGACGTTTCTCGCTGCCAAGTCGCGGTGCACCAAGTGGCGCTCCTCCAGGTAGTTCATACCCTTTTGTCAAACAAATGATGAAGTTATTACATCAGCGCAGTGCTGTTGTTCACAAGCTGTCTGACACGGCACGGGAACGCTGCTTGATCAGATATGATCAAAGATCTGAAAGTGCTTTCATGTAGTCATATCGTTCAACAGTATTTCTGAGCAGTTAAGGCAGCATGTGTTGTTCTTTCTCGCAGTTGCAAAACTCAACAACGTGAGAAATACTCAGTTACCTTTATCACATACCCCATATGACAAAAATGGTGCCGTCATTGCAAGTGAATTAGATAATGAAGCTGCCATACCATGCAACTTGACGCCCTTATAAGGTTTTCCTCTCACCTTGGCTATTTGCACACACCAGTTGAGCAGGTACTGGGAGCCGATATTGTCTTTGTTCTCTTTGACATAGTCCAGCAGGCAGCCATAGGGCATCAGCTGGGTGACGAGCTGCACGGTGGAGGTCAGGCAGATGCCAAGAAGACGACATACGTGGGGGTGTTCCACACTGGCCATGACATAGGCCTCCTGTAGTTCACATGTAGACATGAGAGAACACGTTG
The DNA here is from genome assembly GCF_963514095.1 of Eutrigla gurnardus. Taxonomy (NCBI): domain Eukaryota; kingdom Metazoa; phylum Chordata; class Actinopteri; order Perciformes; family Triglidae; genus Eutrigla; species Eutrigla gurnardus. The sequence goes on from NC_139918.1 coordinate 17,188,386, forward strand.
TTATCATTGAATGTGTTATATTAAACGGAGGAGTCAGTGTCACAAACAACAAACCTGCCCTCTTATCTAGTGGAAAAAATGCAATTGTCCCAGCTTAGTCATTCTTCCACTGAAGCGACATCGGCTGAAAGTCTACATTTAAACTGATACATGAGAAACACGTTTATGGGAATATCCAGTGTTTGGTGATAAGTTTCTTAGCAGCAGTCATACCCAGCCAAGCATATTCTATGTGGCTCAGCCAGTGGAAACTCGCAGTCGTCATAACAGAAAAGGGAATGAAAGAAAAAAAAAAAAAAACATGGGGATAATCTTCCCTGGCCACCAACAACAGGCTTTCTACAAGGAGACCTGTGCAGACATCACTTCAAACTGAGTTTTATTTAGTAGATTTCCTGTCGTGAGTTAAATAATTGTACCCCTAATTGTTTCTACATGACAACATTGTTCAGTTTGATGACCACTTCATTGTTGGGAGCTCTGTAATTTTGACAAAATTTGTGATGAGGAAGAGGCTTCAAAGCTAATTTAAAAACAAGCCTCTGCCCTTAAGTCACGTACAGTCCACGACAACTTCCAGATGTGCAGTGACTGAGCAGCACGACCACGAAATCACAGGACCTAAGATGCACATTCAGCCGTTTGCTTTTTCTTCAACAGGCTGCTTTTTTCTCGGCGCGGCTACAGGACTGCATTCCTTTCCAGAACACCTCAGCCTTGGATTACAAACCAACGCCCACGCACAGCCCTCCAATGAATTAATCCCATTTCCTACAGGCCTGGAAGAGGGTCACCGTGTAGAAACACGACCCGTCCTCTATTACAAGGAAAATAAGTAGTCATTAGTTTCAAATAAAGTCACATGTGCTTTAAATTACCGGATACATTACAGTTAACTTGACATTTGGGAAGCAATACTTGTCACTTTATGCAAAACATCAAGGTACTTCTGATTTCTCCCCTTTAACACAGTCAAAAATACTGCGATAATGTCCAGAGAGTTGTCATTTTCCCCCCCAGTAGCACACACTTTACAGAAAGTGGTCTGGGAAATAACATATTAAATGAATGGCTTTGGTTTTAGTTCTGACTCAGTATTACAGAAAGCTTACGTTTGCAAAAATGACCACATAAATCCGTAAACCTACATCCAAGATCTCTTTGTTTGCTTTCGGCGACGTGGCCTCTCTCAAAACCTTGATAGCCACCGGGATCTTCACATCCTCTCCCTCTGGAACCCACAGGCCCTGTGTGGACACGCATGTTTGTCATTTTACATGCTTTAATTACACCATTTAATCATCATGTTAACACAAGTGCACACATGCAAATGTATTACCGATGCTTGCGCGTATGTATTGCAAGAATGCAACCAGCCTCCCAAACAGTACTTGGACTCTACTCTACTGTATTTGTGAGGACCCTTAGTCCCCCTAAACCCATGGTGGAAAATAACAAAGTACATTTACTCAAGTACTGAGCCTAAGTACAATTCTGAAGCGTCTGTACATCCATTTACTTTCATAGCAAATGATAATATTATACTTTTCTTCTTTTGTTTACTGTAGTTTACATACAAAACATATAGTATTTATATGAGTATATGACCAAATGTCATATAATAAACTCCTTTACAGTAAGTAAAGTCAAATGATATCCACCAGCTGTTACTTTAACATTCTGATTACACCTAATAATACTGATACTTTAATTGCATTTTGCTGCTACTGTAACATGCTGGACTGCTACTAAACATGATGGATGCAGGACTTGTACTCGTAATGGAGTATTTTCATAGCGTGATATTATTATTAATAGTTTGACATAACGATGGATGTCCTCTCTTACAACTAAAAGCCTAAAATAAATCCTCACTGACCATTTACTTAAATATGTGAACGATTGATTACTCAAAAAATGTCCTAACTCTCGAGGGCTGAAACTGAAAAATTGGTCCTCACAAAGATATAAACTCAAAAGCATTTTATGTTTTCTAAAATAAAAAGACTGTTGACTTCCATTCTCTCTCTGGAGATTTAGCCTGACCTTTAACCTTAAGAAAATAAATAAATGCTTAACTTTGTAGGGATTTTTTGTCCCTGAACAAATTTCCCCACAATGAGATTAACACATACTGTAGACACATTTACACAGCACTGGAAGTGAGATGGGGGTCACTCACGCATGATCTGGCAAGCTAAAAATGTGTCTTTTAATTGAAAAATTGACAACAGATGTAGATGAGCGAAACCAGTGAAGGCGGCTGGTTATGTAAACTTGGCACATGCAGCGGTCCAGAGCTCCAGATTCAATAAAGCTCAGCGCTGGAGTGGAATTTTGACAGCAAGGTGTTTTCAGACACAAACCCGAAGCATGCAAATACCTTGTAGACTGTCCCAAAAGCTCCTGATCCCAGCACTTTGATTTTCTTAAATTCGGGTTCCTTCAGGATCCGCAGCAGAGCCTGGTTTGGTGCCTCTCCACTTGGAGTCAGAGGTTCAACCAACTGGAAAAGACGGACCGGATATCTTATTTACTGTTGCGGAAACAGGACAAGCTATTCTTTGAAAATGCCGTCGTCGGTCAATGTTCAGAAGAAATCAACAAAAATTGCTATCTCTATAATAATGCTATCTCTGCATTAGCAGGTTTGTATCTCAGTAAATGATCAATCTGTATATTATTATTGATGGACAAGCCAAATAAAAGTCCTTTCTGCTTCTATGTCTCCCAACAAGTGGTGTCCCCTCGTCCTACCTCTCTCTCTTGGAGAAGTCTGCGCATGGTTCTCTTCCTCTTGATGTGGCGTCGGCGTAGCAGCACAAACACAGACAGGCCGGCAATAAGAGCGGCCAGCAGCCCACCGACTACACCAGCCGCAATCATGGAGAGGCCAGACGAGCTGAAAGACAGGTGGGAGCCCATTTGAGAACGCAGATAGAAAACAGAGCACACTGACGAATTCAATAAACAAGGAGAGATGAGATTACAATGTCAAAACTTAGACCCTTTACCATTATGAGCAATGTTACTGTATTCACTCACTTTTTACTCTGGCAGCCCGCGAGGCCGGGTCCCGAGCACCTGTAAAATAAAATAAATAATAAGAAATGCAAAGAATCGGATAAAACTGTACCATCACTTTGAATCCACACTGATAATCCACCATCATCGGTCCATGTGTTTGTCTGCGAAGCTCAAACAATCAGGGAAAGGCTTCGCAATCAGTGTCCTTTACCAAAATCAATCACTTCTATGGTTCCGAACATATTTCATTTCATTGCGTGAGTGCAAGAATGCTGAAACGCTTTCCAAGCATCCATGTTTTTGCAAGTAAACAAGATCACTGGGGTCCGTTTCATTCTATTTAGTACAATGATGTTGTGAAACACTAAACTAGTGGAAAATCTTCATCATATGTTACTTGTACGAGGCAATAACAAAAGCCCGTAGCCACGCAGTTGTGGTCAAAAGTACTTTCTGCATCTGAACCAGAGTAACCATCAGTTTACCAAACAACCACCACGGCCGAATGTTGATAGTCCATCAACGTGAACATTTGGTCTGCTTTCAGTTATTTCCCCTCTGTTCTGTAATGCAGTGCAGACCTCCATTAAAATGAAATTAATGGAAACCAATAATAACCAATACAAATCATTAAAAAAAAACTCTACAACATCCTTTCTAAATTGTCTGATTTCATCATTATTTTAACACTTCTCATCTCTCTCTCTTTTACCCCTGAGTGCAGTTTTTGTGGCACAGCCTGCACACTCCCATCTTATCGGCGTATTTCCACACCGGCAAGTCGTCCTTCCCTGGCACGCCTTGGGGACAACGAGACACGCAGAACAGGCCGTCTCGGACGTTGGCACACTCCGTACAGTTTCCAGAACCCTGGAAGAAGGAGAAGAAAAGACTATGTTTACAACTCTCTTGGGAGGAGTAGTAAATATATGCAAACGGCCCTGTCTCATAGTAATAAAGCAAGCTGCATCCATCTTCCTCATGGAGATGCAAATGTTTGGCAATAAAAAAAACCCACTCTGAAGTGTTGGGTGGTTTAGTTTATGCCGGTACATCCCTGGTACTCTGAGACTTCCTGCAGTGCAACAAACTCCTCTACTTCTCTCGTCAATAATGATACCTAACATTCCCAGTCAACGGCTCCGACAGCGGGGCGGGAATCTGTTGTTTTCAGTCAAAGGCGACCTCGTGAGCATTTAAGAGAAGACTAAATCAAACAGCCACACCCATGATCCCACACGCAACACGCCTTGTGGCGTCGTTGCATTACGGTCTAATAGGCTTCTGTTGATGGAAGAATTGGCAACGCTGACGCTGCTGCAAGAAATTTCATGCTGCGTAATCGTTCATTAGTGGAGCCCTTTGGTTCTGAGCATTTATTGGTAACATTTTCATAAATTCATAAAAGTGTTTTTTGTTTGTTTTATACACTGTTGCCCATAAAGTTGGAATCTGTTCTGTTTATTCCTATTTAAATGTATCAGTAATCACTTTTGACCCGGTGCAATGATTACATTATGCGTCCCAATCACCCAGGTGAAATGTTTTAATGCATAACTTTTGTTTGATGCAAAAAAAAGACAAGCCATTTGCAAATTATTCCAACAGATTGTGACACATACAGGTGCGTTGCAGGTTGCCGTCCCGTTCCTGCGTTGACACTCGGGGTGACATTCCACGCAGGTTTGATTCACGGCAGCCTCCCGCGGCTCTCTGCAAAAAAAACAATCACAAAGCTGACGGATTCTCACCGCATTTCAAAACAGTCACAAGTGAAGCGAAATTCTCTGATCCCTCTTTTTTCTGAGGGCACAAGTTAAATTGTAAGCATGTCGAGATTCAATGTTTGACAGAGATCTGCAAAGATAAACAGACGTGAGCGAACGTGCCGTTTCAGCTGCAGTGTTTGTGTTAAATCTACCGGAGGTTTAACTTCAAAATAACTTGGATCATATTTTGGATGGGGCTGATTCAATAACAAATCCCCAATGTCTGATGTCTAGTCTGGAGATGCTCATGGTATGAAAATAGACTTTGAAACGAATTAACTGTAGAGTAGAGAGGATCTGATGTTCAGACCGTTTGTTTGTCTGAGATAAGGAACGCTGTGTTTCAGAGCTTAAAAAGGCATTCAAACCCAGATTCCTCCCTTACCCCTCCAGGATGTTGCAGGAGTCAACACAGCTCCCATCACGGCTATAGTCGCGGCAGGCGAAACACATGTCTGGGCCCGGGCCCCAGCAGCTGTCCGTGGAACACTTCCTGTCACAAGTGTTGTTCGACAGGACTAAAAGAAAACAAAAAACACACCATCTCAAGAAGAGATCTTTCCCACATAATTATCCAATTTTTAAATCAGACTTGATTAATTAAATCTGCTATGGGCATTGCACAATCGCGAGTTGAAGAGCAAAACAACAACAAAAAAGGGATCTGGCTCTTTGTGGGAAACCAAAAATGTAATTTACCACATGTGGCAACGTCAGCGTTTTCCTCTATGGTAGTGCTTTGGCTTTCTGATTTGAAGAGTCCCTTCCAGTGGCTTTTGTTGGTGTAGCACAGGTTGCGGTTCTTGAGGATGACCACGTCTCCGTCGCTGATTTCTTTGAGGGAGTGAAGGCCCAGGTAGGTGATGCCGAGCTGAGCCATAATGACACTGCGGCTACCACTGAATAGGAAAAGGGTGGAAGCAGAAAAAAGGATGATGAGAAAGGATTTATGATAATACTTAATCCGCGGTTGTGAATCCAGGGGGGGGAACATACCGCTTAGTTCGTCCTCGAACGATCTCCAGATTCTCAAAAGGACTCAGTGAACTCATGCTCTTTGGCCACGTTTGGATCAACAAGTATCCTGAAGCAACAAATGATTCGTTAATTGTGAAACCCGTATTTAATACGTCATGCATAACTCGTGTCTTATGCACTCTTACCAGTAATTTCCTTAACCGTCTTAAACACATCAAGCTGGGAAGGCTCCAGCTTTGGTGTTTTGGTGTATGCATCCCTACAAATACCAAGAAGGTACATGTTATCTGCTATTGCTGGCTTTGGCTATTGACAGGCATGAAAGGCTGCAGTGCTGTTGGTGTCCTTGACTTACCCATGAATGGATGTGTGGATGATGGCAATGTTGCCATTGATTTTCGTGCAGTTTTTAAAGGTGTCGATGTTGGTGGCGTTGATGGACAAGATGTGAGTCAGGTTTCCGGTTCCAAGTCCATTACACACTGTGAACCAATCCGTGGAGAAATCACATTAAAGCTGTATGTTGTGAGTGTAACAGTGGCAATAAAATGGAAACATTCTTTGGAACACACCTTTGAATTCCAATAAAGCACAATAATTAAGTTAATGTACTTAGTGCAAACCTTACAGTGTACATGAGTCAGGAATGTGTCCCCAGATTACCCGTACCTTTTGGGCACAGTCCGTCACACTTGGCACACTTCCTGATGCCGCCCTCGTCCACCTCATATGTGTTAGCGCTGCACGTCCGCACGCATGCTCCGTGATCAGTTACGACATAGTTATCTGGAACGGTTTCAAGATAAAAAGCGCTTTAGATCATAATCCTGTAGTATTCGACTTTTGCATTTGATTGAATGACACCAAAACCATTCCAAACGTGCCATTCAGCAAAACAAAGGTATGACTATAGGTACATATAATGCTGCAGACCTGACAGCATACATGCGGACTGAGTAATAGGAGACAGACCTCTGAAAGTTAAACTAAGTAAGAACAGTTGTTGCATTAACACGCCTTGGAACTCAATCATTTTCTTTTCTGTGTTTCTACAGTTTATTATTAAACTTAGACAAACTGTAACCACTGAATATGTACCAACCCTGAAGGACAACCTGGGCACTTGTCCAGCACACGGCAGAGGGAAGAGGCTCAAACAGTGAACAGTTTAGTGAGAAATCGTGGTCAAAAAGACGTTTAGCTGTCCTTACGTGGGCAGCTCTTGACACAGGTGGCCCCGAAGTTGTACTTTCCATTGGGGTTAGGGACCAGCTGGTGCAGGATGGGGTCGTAGCGCATAAGGCCCGGGCAGGAGTCCTTACACACCCCATTATCCTGGAAGTCCCGACAGGCCTGCAGCACAAACAACAGTCATCCAGTACACTGGGACCATAACAGAGCCCCGCACTAATGATAACACTGCATTCCTCCACAGCCTCGGCTTAGTCCTGAGAGCCGCACAGAGAAGGGGAGAGCAGACGCCGTTACTCCCGGCACTGCCAAAGCGGAAAGATATAATCAGCAGTTGTGTCTCATTGGTACCGACAGCGATAACAATACTTATGATCATAAAAACAGGTGCTGGCTGATTTAGGGCTTTGTTTAGATGGATGTGGATTTAATGCAGAAGTATGAAAGCTTGCTGTTTAAGCTCGTCTCCTCCCCAGCTCCTTTATTATATCATTACTCGTATCCCCCGTGCGAAGGTGTCTTCCTCTCACCAGACAGTCGGTGGGCCGCGGTCCCGTGCAGCCTGCGGCACAATGCTCATTACAGCAGTCGCTGGGTGAAGGCCCTTTGCATCTCTTCGAGCACTGCTGTGCACAGTTCAGTTTTGTTACTGGGAATAAGAACAGGACAAAGTCAGTGGAATGACTCGATTATTTTTATTTTGAGGTCATATTGAGTCCAATGGCAAAAAAAAATGGAGCATCTTTGCTAATTTCAAATGATGCCACACTGTTTATATGATTACAGCACACCTTGCATATATGGATATACTTTTAACCAACAATAATATATTCATTCTTTTTTATTATATGCCAACTCACAGGTCTGACAGTTCTGAGGACCGGGTGCCCAGCATGAGCCATTGAAGCAGCTTGAGTCACATGGTTTACCTGTAAAAGCAGAACACTAGAAATAAACATGCGGGAAATGTTGACTTCAAATCCTTCAAAGTCTTTGATACGCAGTGAATTTCTGTGCCGTCTTTGTGAAAATGTTTGACTTACAACGTGGATGGGTGATGGCCAACGGGAGCACCATTTTGGGTTTGTTATCAGCGTTGACGATGTCATACCACTGTATCGTCTCCACATTGCACGGCTGGTTGGTCCCAAACTTAACACCTCCTTTAAGAATTTCTGCGAGGGCAAACCGCCACGTAAATACAAGAAAAAAAAGTACATAAAATGCTGGAGAAATTCTGTCACAGAGAGTCAAAGAAATGGAGAGGCGGACTGACCCGTCAGGCTTGTCAGAAGGAGCTCGTTGGTGCGATGACCCGTAGCTTTTTCATAATTAGTCAGCACGGCGAGGCCAAACATTCCCTCGTAGAGCGAATGACCTCGAATGATGCGCAGGTTCTGCAGAGGAATCCTGGCTGCTGTGTTGAGGGCGATCAGCACATAGCCGCCCACTTCTTCAATAGACTGTGGAACGGAAAGAGAGGAGAAAGCCTCGTTGTAGGGTGAAGTAGCAAATTAAGATGAACCTCTGTGTGTCCCTGCAGGTCTTCCTCTCAGGCCCCAACAACATGAATCGCCATCACTTGGAATTGTTTATTGCGGCGAGCGTAGATGACCTTGATGTGAATATCAGCAATTTTATCAACAGCAGAGTTTCCCTACTCCGGATTATGACAGCCGACAGTAAGGGGACATTATTTACAGAGATTTTGTCACACTGAAAATTAAAAAAAAAAAGTGAGACGTACTTCCGCCTCACTAGCCCTTGAAACTACTGCACGATATCTGCTGCATGCTTGCATGTGTGTGTGTGTGTGTGTGTGTGTGATCCCTCATCACATCTGCACATCAGCTGCAGCTGCGGTTCTAGCAAAGCTCGAAACCAGAATGTGATAAACACACTGAATAATCTGTCACTATGGACTCGCTGTCCACTGATTTTAATTATCTGCGCTGAAGCGATAAGAGCAGGGAAGATGCCTCCGAAGATCCAGGATAGATTGTCTGGCAAACTGGATTCAGACCACCAAAGAGATGCTAGGTAATTTCTAACATCTGTCATGTGCATGTTTAGCTAGGGAAGGGCGATGATTCAGAAATACTCATTACTTTCCATCTGCAAAGTATTTATTATAGTAAAGAGACAAAAATAGGTGATTGATAATGTGTTTGTTTCATACAGATTAATTTATTCCCGAATTACCAGAGCTCATGCTGACTCGTGTGTATACACTGGTATTGAGATATGATATTTATTGGAATAGAAGAGCCCTAGCCTCCTCTGCTGTAAGGAGTACAGTCCTTACTGTGAGGAAGGAAAGGTCACGATGCTCCTCCATGTAGGTGATCTCCAGGTTCTCCAGCACCACGGTGCAGTTGCTGTAGGTCTTCACCATGTTCAGATAGTGGTCCTCTTTGGAGCCCAGTAGGTTTAAACGGTTGGTGATGCCTTGGCATACTGCAGGGAAAGACAAAAAAAATGTGTAAGATTTACTCAAATGTTACTTGAAACGTGTTGTTAATCCTCTGTAATGTCACAAAAGCATTTATCTTAACAACCTTGGCTCATACGACTGTGTGTGTGTCTCTGTTTGTGAATTTGCTCTGCACAGTCATAACTTGGCCAACTTTCATGGGAAAACAACTGTCCTGGGTTGCTTCTACAATAGGACTCAAATCTCAGCAACGAAGCGAGTTCTGGCTCATGAGTCAAAGTGAGTTGGCTTGATTTGTTCTGGCGAAGGCCTGAATCTTTCCACTGCTATGCAGGCTAGTTAAAACAACCACTGTGACCAGCATCTCCAGGCCTATTGTGTCATTTCTGAAGAAAAAAAAGAAAAAAAAAGAGTTGGTGTGTCACATATTCCATGAGATATGTGAGTATGTTTCTTGGGAGAACTTTAGCTCTCTTAATCTCAAAATTACTCATAATGGTTCCATAATTGCAGCCGAGTTGAAGCATATTTGATTTAAGGGCAAGTTCTTGACATGACTTATCAACTTAGGGCTTACATCAAATGCTGATCCAAGCACTTTTTTGAGGGCCAATAGCAACAAAGACATTGATCACGAGATTCACAGGATTGTAATTGTGGGCTGATAAAAAACGCCCATCTGGCCGTACGCAATAAAAGTATTAGGATAAGGAAAGCAGTTTCATTCATATGTCCAGGAGGCCCTTTTACATGTTTTAAAGGTGGACACAAGATTTCAGTTGCAGCAATGTCTCTCATTATTGCAGACGTGCTGACAGAGAAACATTTCCACACTGATACTGTGCTGTTTGGGACGGGGTTATCAGCTGTAACCGCCATATGAGAACCCTGCAGAGTGGCGGCTGGGAGCCAGTGGAGCACGTTCACATAAAAGCATACGAGCATCCAGCATTATATCTCTACATAGCAAAATGCTGCTTTGTTGCAGTCTGAAAGTCATATACGGGTCCTTTAAAGGGAGAATGTATGTCGTCTTCCTCTGTTCAATAGTCCCTTGAGCTGGTCAGACAGGTTCTGTCTGGCACTGAAGAGTCAGCTGTGATTAACACTGTGTCACCCCTCCAACACACATGCAAACATGCACATCCACACACACGCACACACCCATTAATAATGAAATTTTAATTTACTGGTTAACTTGAGCAATAGCTGGAGCAAAACAAAATGTTCTTCTTCCTGTTTATTAGCATGACGGTGTTGGTGTGATGTCTCCTGGGTCACATTCCACAACGTGTCCGCTCTTGACTGCAAAGAAAGCCAAACCAACGCGCTCCGAATTCTGAAACACACCTCTAGACACTGTACATAACATTTAACTTAATTGCACCACGGCCTCTCTGAATCGCCGAATTGAAGGAAGAGACATAACATCATCTTTTTTTCGGCTCAGTCAAACGAGTATCCCAAGCCAAGATTTTTTTTCCGCCGTTTATTTTTCGATTTCACACAAAACCAACAGCGATGGTGCGCCGAATCAGTGAGAATTAGGCACAAACAGCTGTCTCCCACCCTCCCGCTTCTTCCTCCTCATTAGTCTGTCCCTGAGGGCTCTCCCTGACATGAACCCTGCAATCCAGCAGCCTCGCGCCCTGGCAACAGAGGCAGACCAGCAAGCTGACCGTTTTAATTAGAGGAGCCATGTGAGATGTAATTAGCCCCCTAATGATTACGCAGACTGAGAAACCAAACTGTAATAAACAAAAAGGTTTGTCATGATTGTGCAGCTGTGAATATTAATCAACCGGATTTGGACATTGTGAATGACAGGTTTGCTGATAGGGATTCTTTTACATTACGTTGGTTAGTGTGTGTTGGATCACCGTAAACTGCTTCCTGTCGGGAGGTTTTGTTCAGGGGATATTTATGATGAGCAATAAAAGGCCTCATGAGGCGGGTTATATAGGTTAAACAAACTTTCTCCACCAGAGATTCAAAGAAAACGTTTGATTGCTCAAGCGAGCAGTAGTACAGCCACAGTAAATATTCTCCTTTGTCCACTTGTTTCATAACTCACTTGCAGGTGGTACATGAACTGAGATTACATGACCATAAACTGACTTCCTCATCCGGCTGCAACCAATGAGAGGGAATCAAGGTCAGGCTGCAGCTACATAGGTATGACTAATATGGCCTCATATACCTAAACTTTTATTTTCTCCTAACAACACAGCCTCCTGCAAATCGACTCCCAGTCAGTACCTAGGTGTCGTAACAGACAACAGCGAGTGTGTAAAAGAACATGCAGACTTGAAATTGGGGAACCCCGTTTTTTCCCATAACACCGGATTCCATTTTGACTCATGAAATCCACTAGAAACACAGCGTCCCGCCTGAAATCTCCTTTAATGCGAGGGACGGGCCTGCATGACGTAACTGATACTGTGACAAAGACTAATTAGAGATTGCTTCACTTCCTCCAGCTGGATTGTCGTCACAAAATGTTCAGGAGGTAACTCTGTGAGGAAGGAGTGGCAGGTCTGGCATATATCTCTGTTTTAGTACTCTATGCATGTGTGTGGGTGGGTGTGTGTGTGTACCGGCATGTGTGTCAGTGTGCACCGCTGTGAGGAGTACATCATATTCCCTGGATTGCGCCGCGTTGATCAGCACCCAGTCAGAGCGAGACAAAAGACTCGATAAACCCGATCATTAGTCATCTAAGCTTGTTGAAATGTGCGGTCGCATATCACCCGTTTGATGTTTACTCGGGGACTAGTGTTGGAAGTCAAGGGTGTGTGGGTAGATATTTGTTTCTTGAGGCTATAGGATCTGCACTGCAACTACGGGAAAGGACACGTAGCTGAATATGGGGAAAGAGGGAAGCAGGGTTTAAACCCAAAGTCAAAGCAGACAAAAGTTATGGGAAATATTTGAGGCACATTAACTAAACATTATGGCGCTGTAAATGTACCGTACAATGTTAAGTACCAAAAACAAGCAGAGGGGAAAAAATGCTGCCATAAATTCACATTTTGAGGTCTCATTTGCATGTTTGGATGAAACTTTGTTTTTGTTCTGGCCATGAAAGGAAGTATCGAATGTCTACATACGCAACCTAAACTTTCCAGGGACACGATACAAAAAAAAAAAAAAAACTTTTCTAACCCATCTAATGGTTTCCTTTGGTCCACTGAGCCATCTTACTACACATTTAAATCATCATCTTTCTACTTTTCTACAGACAACAGAAATGGGCCTGCCGCGTTCTCTTCCTCTCATTTACTACCTGCAATTCAATTACGCTGTGTCCAGAGTCTGATAATGACATTAGCTGAAAACTTATACATAATTAAAGGGAAGTAACAATGCTAACTGACGTGACTTGTTTATTTCTCTCTCCGAGTCAACAGCATTACAGCAAAGTATCTTATGTAACTCAATCTGCAGTGTCCCTCCGCTGATAACAAATCAATGCCAAGATTAATTCCCTCATTTGGGAGTAAATGATGGTGAACCCCCTCCTATGCACGTACAGAGGAGGATGTTGATCTGGGGGGGGAAACATACACATTCTGCTTTTACTGGCTCACATTTCCAGACCTCCAGAAATCGGCATAAATCTGTCAAAGCCCACTATCAGTAAAATGAAGGGTAAAAAAAAAATGTGCATTCAGTTCAAACTTCCTCCTCTCCTCTGGCTAGGATTCAGGAGGAGACGAGGGATCAGATGTCATGTAAAAAGGAAACCAGCAGCACAAGTATGTCACCATGTTCATTCTTTGCTGGTGTGTATGGACGGATAAACATTCTTTGTAGTTTTGACATAAAAATTCCTGATATCCTGTCCTCTGTACAGGGGAAACGCTATCTTCCTCTGCGTGGGAGATGCATCAAACCCTTAGGGGAAAACATCTTGGGGCCTCAGAAAAAGAAAAAAGATGCCGGAGGATTAGAGGTCCCCCCCCCCACACACACACACACACACAAACACACACACACACACACACTTTCCCTCCCTATCCCCAGTGAACGCAGCAACACAAGCCCCTTTGACATCACAGGAAGTTGATCCGTGCACGGGGGTCAGTTCCAGACGGCTACCCTGCGATGCTGAACCAGATGGTAGCCGATTGTCGTCTAAATGTAACTCCATGTACTCCTGGAGAAAAGAGAGCTGGTGGAAAGGAAGTGTGGGGGGGGGGGGGTTAGTCAAGAGCGGGGGTTAGTCAAGAGCGGTTTGTGGTTCAGCTGAACGAGATGTGGGACGTAGCAGCCAGCTGTGGGAGAAAAAGAGCAAAGGGGGTGTAAAAAGCCTCACACTTGATGCATGAATGTGGTCGACCTTTCCACGAAGGCTAACAAAGGGGACGCAACACTGAAGGGGCCGGCTGTAGATGACAAGCAGATGAAGCGGCCCGGTGGATACGTCACATGACCACTGAAAAGTTCAACCCCTATGACTATAGTTCACTGGCCCCCGCTGGAGTTTGAGCCCAGTCGGTGAAGTTTAGTCAGTTAAAAGCTCAGCCAAAGTGACCAAATAAAGACCAAAAAGGCCAGTGTTTACTCTCCGCTCCTGAAGAGCACCCTCTAGCAGTGGCTGAGACACTCCAGGTACCCGTGTTTGGGCCCATCATAATGTTTACGCTCCGCCTCAGCGTGAGGAAACCGCGGATTTAGGTTCTGCACAAACACAGGAATACAGCATGTGTACTCACAGGCCTGCATACTGTGATCGGCGTGTCTAAGCCTTCAAGTCATAGAAATTAGTTCACTTTAATGCCTCATTGAAAAGCCAGCAATTTACTGGCTGTTCACATTGACAACTGTGGATGATCCACAGTAATGGAGACATTGTTTCTGGGGGGGGGAAATCTGCTTTTTCCCCTTTTTTTCAAAGCTGCAAAAATCAATATGAACAATCAATATTTGATGTCAAAGGTCTTTCGTGGTGAAACACCAACATAGAAATACCACCAGGCAAACATGCCAGATATTGCTGATGTTATTCCATGTGAGCCCCACCAAACTAAATTCTAATCACCTCCATCGGTGTTGAGGCAGAAATCGCAGATAAACATCTTGGCAAATAAAAGCAAAACCCTTGGCTTCATAACACAGATTTTAATTAGAAAATGTGGGGGGGTTTGGGGTAATTCAGCAAGAAAACTCTTCAATTTGGAAAAAAAATATCCATTTATTATGTGGTTACTGACTAACAAGAGGCGCTTTCATCGCATTCATGCTGGTTATCGTTTGAGCTACCGCTGTGAAAAATCAACACACTGCACATTTATCTCAATAGTCAATGATGCATTCATTCCCCAATAGTGCTATCCATGACCAAAGAGATAAATAAACCGTACATGTTAGAAGAATAAATTACTGCACACCAAGTTGATTTATTGGAGTTAGTTAAACACAGCTGCACTCCTATTACTCTCCAGCTGTGATCGATATATGAGGGGCCCAACATGATGGCTCAGATAATCAAGCAATACATATCATTAGTCAGACGATTCTCCCGCATGCCCTGTTGGAAAGTCCATTAGTCCTCCATAAAGGCACCAAACAATCCCACTCCTGTTACCCAGAACTCACACAACCTCCGCTAGCCCCGGCCCCATTTAAATTCCAATAATGCGCCCACCATTCTCCTGAAATGTTCCAACGTTAAACCCACTTCCTCTTTAACATCCAGACATTCTCCCTATTGAAGCTCATTCTAGCCAAGACAACCCTCCCACCCCCCCTCCTTTTCCCTTCTTTCTCCTTCGCTGTTAAAACCATACTCCTCTTCAATCCCACAGGAAGCACGGGAGGAAGACTGGAGAGGGAGTGGGCGGCGAGCACACTGCTGCTAACTTCACTGTCTTTTTCTCTCTTTCACCCCCCCTCCTCCTCCTCCCCTTTCACCGACCGGCACTAAACCATGCCTGGAAAAGAAGAGCGGAGGAAGACAGAAAGAAAAACAACAACCACAAGCGTAGAAACCCACACATTTCACACATCATTCCAGCAGCAGAAAGCAGCTGTGTTTCGGGAATCCCCTGTTGGTTTTAGCATTCCCAGTGCAGAGCAGCAGGCCCATATTGGAGCACATCAAGGGTGGAACAGATAACTCTCACTCACCGGACCCCTCTCCTCATCTAAACAAAGGAGAAAGACACTCCATGAGGCAGCCTTTCGGCTTAAGGGGTTTCTTATTTTTAGCGGATTGCTGACAGGCTCATTTGCGTGTAGGTCTAACCGCTGCTTCGCAGCGTTGCCTGCCAGCGACTCCGTTCCTGCCTTAGTCATGTCTCCAGCTAACTCTGCAGTGTCCACAGAGAGAGAGAGGGAGCGAGAGAGACCCCATAAAAGGAATATTCTACAGAAGCCCTGGGGTTTGCATTGGTGAGCGTCACTCTGTTGCTCAGCCCTTACTCACTATTTCAGCCTCTGGTTTACACATCAGCAGGCCCTTAAATCCACCGATGAGTAGTTTCTTCCTCATCCACACTGGCAGAGGGCAAGGGTCAGGGGCAGAGGGAGCTCAGGGGAATCAGCTTGGGCAGCAGGCGGCTCTCATCATTTTCAACACTCTGGAAGGGTATTGGGTTACATGTTGCGTTGTACTCGCCAAAAGCATGACCAATTTAATTTGCCCAGGAAAGCCTCGTAAGAATTAAGCTACGTCTTCCTGATGACACATCAAACTGAAATGCTTGAAATGCAACGGGGCGCCGCTGCCAAGTACTCGGGGGCCCCAGAGAAGTCCGTTGTAATCGTCGGCGTATTTTCAAAACAATTCCTACGGCCGTTGAGATAGTGAGCAGAAAACGACTGACAGAAAATGGAATCAAACACCTCTCCGAAGAGCCCACAGCTCAGATTTCATCCATTGTTAGCACACAGGGCCTCATCCTGCTCCTGACTGAAAAAATAGAAGCACATCACACATTGTTAACAGAGCTTCCGAAACAATGCGTTAGCCAGTTTAAGATGATTATGACTGAGGAGGGCGGTTGTTTCAAGGCCGCCCCCTCACCACAGAGGGGCTTTTGCACAACCTGAGGCCTGGCTGCTTTGCATCAGTCAACAAAAGGCATCAGACTTGGCAGGCTAGAGCCTGTTCTCGCTATCAGCTCCTCTGCTGAACACAAGGACCACAAACTCAAACTCCCATGACTACTCCAGACCGTGGACAATCAGTACAGGAGCCAGGATATAAAACCTTTCCAGGGAAAAATAGAGCAAAAATAGGCTAGTTGAATAGTAGGCAGAAAATAAAACCAACTTTAACGCAATAATTACTGTTATATCGGGGTGAAACATTGTGGTTTATATTACACATGTGCACCAATTACAAACATGCTGAGACTGAAATTTCATTCTTCACCTTGGAAACAATAATTGGCAAAAAAAATAAAAGAAATCCATTGGTAGCTGTTCTGGAGCTTTCAATCATTTCACACAATCTTCCTCTCCTTGCGGGGATTTTGTTTCGTCAAATATTGTTTCCAAAAGAAAACTTGCAATCTCAGCTTTTAAGTGAAATGGATGAGAAGTGTTGAGAAACAAAACTCTAGAGCAAACATCAATAATTGGTTGGAGAGGTTCCGAAACCCTTTGTCTTCCCAAAAGCAAATCCAATATCTGAACCGGCTGATACCGAGGACCGGTCTGATACCAGTGGGATAAAAAATAAAAAACAATAGTTAAACTGGTCTAAATTTCCTCCTTCAGCAGATCTGGATTCATTCACGTTTTACAAGATTACATTTGAACACATTACGGTCAGGTTATTATTCACCTTTATCCAAGTTTCTTATCAGTTAAAAACAGCTCAACAGACGTAATGATGTTCTCAGCTACATATATCTGATTCTGGATGTGTTTCAGTCGACCACCAGGTGCCAATATAGATAACCCAGAACAAATCTTCAGATGACTTTATTTACAAAAGCATATACAGCTTGTAATGCTGACTTACCAAGAAAATGAAGTTTCCCCTGCCAGTCCAACAATCAGATTTCAAATCTCTCCTGTTTGACTGAATCTAAGTCCAGTGGGTTGTTTACATGTCCTTTGACCTAAAAACCCAATTAGAATTTGAGCATTTTAATCTGTTGGGTATCTAACGGATGCCCGATTATTGAAATAATACTCGGATAAAAACCTAACAAGTGCATTTATATTAAAAAAGGCTCAGACTTCCTTCTAATCAGCTCAGGAAGAGGTTGTTGATATAGCATACGGCAGGTCCAGAGGGTTAATCCTTACTGCTTGGCACGAGTCCAACTATGCACTCCAGGGTATTTCTACCAGGGAACCCGTTCTCCACCTAGCGACACAGCTATCACCAAAGTGGTTTGTTATGAAAATGAAAGGAGAGCAGCAGATATTTATCATTTATCAGCAATGCTTTAACTGTCACCGGGCTGTAATATCAATGCATGGGAACATACTTATAGTATATGGCCTTCCCTAATGGTTTAGTGGGTAATCTTGCAATAAGAGGGTCAGTTCCACCTTTTTTTTTTATGGGAGGAAACATTGCAAGTGAAGCAAGCAGAATTCAGTTTTACAGGCCTCTGGCTTCAATTATGAAAACATGTGGTAATGAAGATGTTCCGCTCAAAGTCCCACCAGGAAATTAATTCCGAGCTCAACGAAGCATTGCTGTTGTTGAAACGCACGAGGCAATTAGAAAAAGGTACTACAGAAGGTGTGTTGTGTTTAGAGCACATTATGTTTTAGTGCTCCGGGAGGTAAACAAATCACCGTTCGACTCCGTAGCCGGGGCCCCGCCCGCCGCTACAGGATTATGAACAATGCTGTCATCTCATCCATAAACGGCCGGGTTGAAATACGTTTTATGACGCTGATGAAATCCCTGAGACGTGATGTTGGCTTGTAAAACGCCTGGAAGCACGGTGAGAGAAGGGCTGACATCTTCTTTTCCTTTTCTAACACACCCCGCCACGATACACTGCCAAGCGGCCCTATCCTCATTGTTGTCATAATTCAGACAGCGATGTGATGAGGAGGGACGTCTGTTATTTGCTCGCCAAGAATCATACTTCACCAGTCTATAAGGAAATTGTAGTTCTTGTAGTTTTGGAAACAAACCTCAAGGCATATTTAAAAAAACAACCTAATCAAGCATTTATAGTTAGTTAGATGGTCCACAACTTTGGTTCAGACAGACATATCACTACTGATATACTGAATTCATTTATGAATTTATGACTTTGAAGATCCCATAATTTTTCTTCAGTTTCACTTATCCTGTATGTTGAAATACATGTTGCACATTCATGGTCGCCAGAGGGTCAATCCCATAGACTTAATGGAAAGAAGTGCATGTTGCCACGGTGATGTCCTTCCCTTTGTACCATTTCAAGGTATGAATTCATTACTGATATTTGTGTGTAGAATTAAATGCATTAGTCCAATATAAAAGTTCATAAACAGCTCAATAGAATATTTTACCTTAGCAGCCTTCATAACTTTGAGCATACAGGGATGCCTTTCTCCTCATTGTTGACACTGGGCTGTAAAGTCATGTCTACATGGCAAGTTAAGGTCAGGGAAGACAGATAAGCCTGTGTCAAAGAAGACAAAGTCCCGAATAAAGAGCCTTTTGTCCAAAGTCTTAGGGATTCTGTGGGGAAGGAGAGTCGGGTCTCCACACAAGCCACAAGGGCTGCATGAGAACTGATCCGTCTCATGCACTTTCCCTTTTCCTTTTCAGTCATGTTGCCTCATTAACTTATTTGGCAACTCACTATATATATATTGGCTAATTTTCAGCCTCATTAGCATTTTCTGTAGCAAACACTCCTGAGAGGAAGCCGAGGGAAGCTTAGCATAATAGGCAGACTGTAAGTTATAAATTCAAGCTTTGCACTCTGCAACTTGTCAATACCAGGCCCATTCAGAGGTGTGACGGGGGCCTGGAGGCAACACAGGTATGCAGTTAACAAGTAATTCTACATGTGTAGGTGTGCTTGGGAGAAAGTCTTCCCTGTAAAACAAGTTTCCTAATATTCTATGCGCCTACAGTGCAAATCAAATCAGCAGGTTAATAATTTATTCTTCTCTTAATGGCGGCATCCAAGTGCAGCTGAAAGCGGAGATAAAAGGTCACAACATCACTGAAGTCGTTTGTCTCTTCCTTGCAGAGGATATAGTTAGTACTTGGCAGGGTCCACCCAGACTAAACGAGGCAGAATCTCTCCTGTTTCTGTTTGACTAGTTATTACTCGCCCGGCGTTCTTTTCAGTACATGAAAAGTCACACACAGTAGCTCTTGATTGACACTCTACCACGCCCTTGCAATGAAGCGTGTAATATCTTAATCGCATTGGCAAAGAAAACGTGCGTACGTATTGGGAAGGTGAAAACGATCAAACCAAACTATGAGGGTTAGATTAAATAAATAATGAATATACGTAATAAGTGTTTTTTGGTGTGAACATATTCACCATTAACCCTGAGGGAAGTACTCAGTTGCAGTAAATTCAAGTCGAGTCAAGCAGAACAATGATACGTTGATGTCAATCACATGTTTTTCCATTGTGTACAAGTGTGAGCGTGAGGTTAAACCTTTAAGCAACACCAGAGCCAATACAAACTAATGGGAAATCAAAGAATCGTTCAGGTTAAAGCTGTTAAATAGCTCCTACATCCTTTTAATCAGGATGTGAGGCAGGAAGTCTCCCCCCCTTTACACTGCAAAAGGGAATTACAAATTAAACATCCTGGATCTCCAGCCCGATAGCTTTTTGACAAATGCAGGGATTCATTTACAAAAATTGTATAAAATTAAGCATAAAGTGCCCCATGGACCAAACCACTAACAGTGAGTCACGGCTTTGAATGCACCATTTGGTTGACTAGGCTAATGGACCACACAGGAAGAGGCTAAATGTTATTAGGGAAGAGCGTTTCAGAGATCAGCCGCCACCCTTCAAGCCAGTGCTTTCTTCTGAGATATTCTGAGATGGAGACTTGTTTGTGAAGCTATTGTTCCTTTCCCTGTAGGGGATTCCTCTTTTGGGCGAGCACCGTTGGAAACACTGCTCCTTAGAATGACCCCATAGGTCATTAAGAGAAGATGCCACACCTACAGGAGGTTTCTGGGAGAATGCTGAGAGACTCCCATATTCAATTTGTGTGTGAAAGTGAACAGAACAGACTGAAGCCAGTTTGATGAGTGATTAAGTGAGGGCACGAATACAAAAGAATTCAAGGATCTCACCCCGTCCTTCTGATGTATGTGTATTCTCTTTTCTCTCCTCTTTTTCTCCCCTTGCTGCGATTCCTCCTTTAATCCATGCACTACCCCCGTCCATCTCATACATTTGCAGTATGACACGAAGATCCATGGAGCTCAGTATTGAATACAAAGAGCGAACCTTATTTATCTTGAAGAAAAGGAAAAAAGCCCCGAACTATGCATGTTCCCCGGCCTTTCTGGGCTGATCATTTCTCTCGATCGGCCATGAGCGATGGTTTTCATCCAAGCTAAAAGCCTCCAGGATGGAAAGATGTTTGGTGCCCACTTTCCAACTTTACTTTCACACGAGTTGAGCCGACTTACTGTTTCAGCAGTCCGAGCCTGACGGGACACATTCGAAAACTGCTTTGTCAAACACGAAAAAACAAGTAATTCATTCACAACAGAAATTGATTGGTAAGAAATGTTTTACTTGCTGCAGGTGGAATACATTTAAGGGTGTGCAAATACCAACCAAGCAGCCAACCAAAGGAGAACATTATTTTCTTTATTTTAACCCCTGCGTTGAACCCTCAAAGTAAGTCATGCATTTGTTCCCACACTGTTTTCTGTGGTTTCCACTCCACTGTGAACTAAAACTTATGCTGCAAACACATTAAATACATATAAATAATAACATGAGCGGATGCATAAATATGTTTCTTAGAGGATGCTTAATATACTGTATGCATTTGGGTTCTGACCTACCTGCAAATGATTTTCTTGAATTATTGTTTACTCAATAAAAAAGAACCTAATACATTTGTGTTGCCATTTTCTCAAGCTTGTTTTATCAGGTGACCAACAGTCACAGACAAGTCAATTTCAGGTCAGAAGTATGAGTCATCGATTTCCAAAAATAAGGTCATCTTTTCATTAATCGGGGATTTAAATATTGCCACATAAGGCAAAGGAAGGACATCCCACAGAATCGTGAGCAATCCTCAACATCCACTCACTTACCCTGTAGGAGATAGACATACAAAGACAGGCTTAATAACTCATTTGGAGCGGCGGCCTCTTTCCCCTTTTAACACGACACTGTATGTGATGAGATGGGAAGATAGCGGAAGGCCCTTTTTTTCCAACCTGAATTCCTGGGTCTCTTTCCACTGGAGGCTCCATGCACAGCCAGAGGATCATGGAAAGGCCATAAATGCAGCGGATCACTTTGTTACCACGTACAAACAAAGGACGCAAATCAGCTCAATGAGTAACCACATTCACTCACTTATTCCACGCTGGTTTCTCAGTGGATGTATACAAACTACAGAATGGATTTTAGCAGCTGCAACACGGTCAACACCGGTTGACTTTGAATAAGAGACAAACAGAAGAGCTTTTGGCAGACGTGAGAACAATAGATAAAACGTTATTTATTGTGGTTTGTTTAGACGGAAAAGAAGTGGAACCAGACACATAATTAACGGTAACAGAACTGTAACAACTACTTGATTTTAACACCTTACACAACAGATTCATTGTATTCAGATGCATCAAAGTTAAAAAGTAAGAAGAAGAACAAAAGCCGCTTCACTCATGACATGCACGTCTAGCCTCTCTGTTGCTGTACAAATGTATCAGTGCTGCCAGATAACCTGCCTTCCACAGAGGAACTATTGTCCCAGAGTGAAACCAGAATCCTTCACCTCACTAGCAGCTCCAAAATCTCTACCACTCAGACACGGTGGAGTTTATCAAAGCTGGGAGGGAGGGAGGGCGGCAAGAAATGATCCTCCAGGTCCCACGGCCTGCACCAAAAAGCAATATTTCCAACAATGGCTGCAGCAGATGGAAGTCTGGGAAGGTCATCAGAGAACCAGCAGAGACGCAGTAGCACCAGGGCCACTCATGGACCCTGAAACGCAGACTCGAGCCTCTAGGATTACACAGGATCATAACCTATATTTCACTACAGACATCCATCTAGTCCAAGAAAGTGGGCTCTAATGAAAAGAAAAGGCACGTTTTTTTCTGAAAGTGATGGAGGAAGAAAAAAATCGATGACTGATGAGGAAAGCTGGCTTGTTAGATCCTTACACAACACAGAGGGAAAAGCACTTACTCAGGACGCTGAAATGCACTGCAGGAGTGGGATTTTGTCATGATTCAGCTCAACTTTTGCAGGTGTGCAAGCGCATTTAAATGCAGGAACGAAGGCGCTGGACTTCACTTTATATAAATATATATAGATATAAATATAATCTTCCAATCTTATTCTGTCCAGAACCTGTATAACCCATTAACTCTGAAAAAGCATATTGATATTTAAGCGGTTTATCATGTGCCCAAAGAGAGCCGAGGGAGGCTTGAATCAAGGATTAGGGATTTAGCTGTTGACATGCCCCTGAGATTAGTTTGATCTTTAACAGGTTAAGTCAGAGCTCAGTTAGAGGGACTCTCAGCTCACCTCATAGCTCTATCTGTGCTTTGGCAGCTCTCAAAAGCAACATTGAAAGGTAGAAGGAATATATTAAAGAGTGTAATAAAACAAACACCTCTTCAGTGGGGCTGTGTATTGGCAGGGATCTGGCGATATGACACATATAATGACACCGGATCCAATAAAGCTTGTTACTGGGTGATGTAACTGCCATAGTACAAAAGAACCCACCGCCATATGCAAAACATTTGAGTAAAGAAAGTTGACTTTTCACACAGTCAGAACAGAGGGATCTGCATTTGCATTTACCACAGTCCCTGTAAAATCCAGCATCACTAAAGGGCATATACACTGAGATCGCACATGACTTTGCAAATGAGCGAAAGCATTGAGTTAATCCATTCCTGTAAACTATTAATTAAAAAAATCTACTGTTTTTGGGGGAAATCAATAAACTGTCCAACTACAACTGCAGTCATAAACAGAAGGAGTCCAATTGATTGCGAGAGCATTTAGCATGTCGTCAGGGAAATAAATCACTGTGGTTATTAGTTGTGGCGGGCTGCTGGGTGAAGCTGTGGGCATTATTTACAACCTCCCCGCAGATGATGACAGTTAATAAAGTGAGCGTGCCAGCGTGCTTTTCTATTATTCAGCGAGTCCTGTCTGACTCCCTGACAGGCTGTCGCTGAGCAGACGACTGTCAGGTGGGCTTCCTGTGGGAGGCGCATCAGCTCATTTATTTCCCGAAAGGCCTCCATGTCCTCCCCATAACAGGACTGCAGCTAGGGGTCGGCTAAAAGACCGTGTGGTAAAGAATCATGATTATCATTCCGTGCCTTCGGGCATTCATCTCTGATTGTCAAAAGACACATTTGATATCACCGGGTTACAGCTGATTACTGCCAAAACGTCCCACTTATTTCTACACCTGTCAAGTTTCCTGACCGCGACAGATCTACCACACAAAGAGAGAACACCCCAACATAGAACAATAAGCACCACAACGGTTCCTTTTTCACTCGTGTTCGCCATCAATATTAACTTTCTCTTAGCTTGCAAATGTTTTGCCACTTCTCCTCAGTGTAAACAGCTGACCAGATGTTCTTCCTTGCTTCCTGGCAACACAGACAGACACGACTAATATAGATCCAACAGTCGTCCATCCCTGAAAAAAAATCACGTTATCTCCCGGTTTGGTGATTTTAGAATGAATCGAGGGATTACATGCTCCTTTGTGGGCTGAGAAAATTATCCTCCGTTCTTAAGGCTTAGAAAACCTTTTCACCCCCGTAGGATTATCTCAGAAATGCAACGTCACTGAGCTTCCAACAAGACTGCTTTTCATTATTTTTGTTTTGATATTTTGAAGATACTTTGTTTGGTCAATGTTACAGTATAGCACCTCGTGTATTGTATCATTTTAATTACTCTACATTTCAAGAAAGAAACGATGTTCATAAATAATGTAGGTGGACTTGCAACTGATACACACAGACAGTCCAGCAACCCTTTAGAATTCTACCCTTTACAGGAAAAGATTTTCAAAATAAAAGGGTTTAACAACTATTTGGGCAATTCTTTCCGAAGTCTTAATTCAGTGAAACGGGAACTTCTGGGGAAAAGGAGCAAGAAAACCTACAGAAGTAAGAAAACCTTGATTGTAAAGAAGCTGATAACTAAAAGTCCATCCTTGTAATGGAGACTTTTTCAGCGGTATGATGGTGCAGTTATTGAGGAATAGACTCAGTTTTATTTTCAGTTAATGGATAAACCAAGGGCACACTGGATGGCACAACCCCATGACCACGTCGTGGCACACTCCAGCTCCCTTCTTTAACACAAATGCATGCGTTACTGGTGTTTATCAAGATGTAAAACGATCAAGCATTTGTTTTTTGACTGTTTCAGTCTGGAGTTTTAGAACATTAGAACATAATTGGAGTTTGACATCTTTTTCAGATCATGTTTTGACTATAATGGACACCGTGTTCTAGGAAAACATGGTGTGACACATAGAAACATCTGTCTTAGCCTCTGGCCCAAAAACAAAAAAAGACAACAACAACAACGAAAACTGTCAGACCATATGGCGAAGCGGAAATGAGCAGTAATTAAAGCAGATTGTAATGCATAGCATAACTATCATTACAGCTGTTCATTTCTAATCTTCTGTGTTCTATAGAATATTAGAAAAGCCTTGTTTACGGTGGGAGACTTGCACCGCAGCATGACATGTGCGCCGTCTAGTTTGTTTAGAAGCCCAGAAATATTTAGGAACTCTGTCTTTTTGGCTCACAAACATTTTTGATTTGTTATGGTTCCTCTGAAAAACCGGCACTGGCTGTTACTTGTTGGAGCAGACGGGAAAGATGCAACTTGCACGTGCGCTGCTGGCACCGGACACGACGCCGCTTATCTGCTTATAAGGAGGAACAACGAGTGTGGACAATGATGATTCATGAGAGAAGGAAGTTAAAGTCAGAAGGGATTCAAGTGATACTTCTGGTCACTTTCTCCCCCGGCATCTGGCCTCTACGGGGTCTGAATCACTCCGACAACATGTGGAATGTATTAATCTCACAATCTAACACTTAACTCAATGAGATACTTCCCTGTGCTTGTTTTTCAGCCAAATCTGTGTCAAAATATCACCTCGGCCTACAGTGGCTCTCCATTTGCACATTTCAGCTACTAAAAGAAAGAGACAAGATAGTAAGGAGGCGTTGAAGTAACAGTCAAAACACGGCTGTGTCATTAAACGAAATAAGAATTGTGTGACCTTTACTTCAGGGCCGATGCAAAGCACCAACACAAGCCTCGCTCCGTTCCACACTTTCCCAGGCTCTTTGGGCAGGTAGAATGAGATGTATTATATAAACAGCTGAGGAAAGAGCTATTTTATTGCAATAGGTAGTGGAAGCATCAAAGAGCTTTGAGTGTGTTTCAAGGTGACAGCATCGTCCTCATTTTGTATTCTATTTTTGTCTACAAATAGGTCAGAACGCTGCGTAAAGAACGACGCTCACACAGAGACAGATCCAAACTATTACAAATGAACAGGAGTAACAGAGGGCTAGGAAATAAAGTAGATTGCGCAATCCACATCCACTCCCGGGAGCCGCATCAACGGTGGTTTGCGCACTCGGGTCACGGTCATTTCCAACGGGATGAGGCGGAGATGCGTATTTGCGCACTTTTCTAAATGGACAATAAAGAAGTTTCTGGCATCACACACACGTGAATACCTCTGCCGCGTTGATACTGAACGCTGAACTCCCGCCTGTAACTTTTCCCAGCAGGTCGCCGGCTGAACAGCGAAGACGCTGAGAAACTTTTCTCCCATGCTGGGTCAAGTTTCTCTGCGGCTCCGCGAATGTGATTTCTGCGAGTAATGATTTATGGAGAGAAAAAGGCGAGCAGAGCCGAGAATAAAGCGAAAGCTCGCCTTGGCGTTACAAGCCACGTCCATGTCGTAATAGCTCCCCCAGACATACCTTTCCTTTCCGCCAGAACACAGCAGCCCAAGCAGAGCAGAGAGGTGAGGCTGATCCACTCAACCAAACGGTTTGCCATGGTGGTTTTTGAAGCTCCCGGTGAGGCGGCGTCACTCCATGCCAACAACACGCGATATTCCGCTTTATCGCAGCTCGAAAAAGTCTCAAGGTTGTTGTGTGTGTGAGTGTGTGTTTCTCTCTCGTTAAGTAAAAGTCTTTTCCTTCTCTGGGAAACTCAAACTTTGACAGCTCCTCCTCCTCGCAGATATCTCCAGCAGTCCGAGCTCGTGCAACGAGGACAGACTAGTGGCTGCTCTGACGTCAGCAAGAGGGAGGATAGATGCGCCTCGCGCGCCGCTCAGGTAAGTGGAGTCACGCTGGATGAGCTTCGGAAAGTAACACGTATGTGGTGTCACTGGTTTTGGGAAATGTGGAAAAGTACACGTCATTTGCAATTAAAAAAAGCACAGGTAGCCTATAATTATTTAATTCGTCTTTCGGTGGAACGGAATCGGGATGAAATAATATCCAAATATCGAGATATCTGAAGCATAATGTGTTGTCTAAATTGATACTAACAAGCAGATACTAAATCTGATTATTTTTGCATAGACGATATTAATTAAATAAGAAAAGACTTTCTCATTTGTCAAGTATTTAATTCACTCAACCATGTTATTTCATAAATATTGTTTATTTATTCCAATAGCCTACCAGTAATGCTTTTTATTGAGAGATAACATATTATTCTAGAAGATTCTGGCCCTATTATGAGTTCCAAAATCTGATATTTATAGTTTATTTCACATAAACACAAAGATTTTGAGATAAATTTGGTCATGAATCTATTAAATTATGACCAAGATAAGAACTGAGTGATTTAAAAAATCTGATTTCTCTGGTGGACAAACCACGAATGGAGAGTCTCTCTCTGCTACCTCAAACATATATCAGTCAAGTACTAACATGCAGCGATTTGGGGGTTTGAAACCGCATGTCATGAGTTATTAATGGACTCATTAACATGAATTTGCTTTTAAAAACACAACTTATTATGCAGTTAAAAAGACGCATTAAAGTGGCCCCGGGAATAATGCTCTGATTGTATTTCTATAGGGAGTTAGGCTTTTGATGTGACGTTGCCCCTTTAGCATATAAAAAGGAAAACTAAACCATGAAAACATGTTTTGATTCATTTCCATAACTAGGAATGCATAGACCTTTTTATCGCCCAGGACATTCTGACTTGTCATTGCAGGAGAAGCAGTTTAACTAATATCATTTACGATGGCTCCGTTCCATTAAATGCCCACTAAGTCATTTAGCCAGTGAGCATGCACAACATCAGGACCCTGAAACAGGCAAATAGAGTGGAGTCGTTTTTTAATAGTATTATTAAGTCTGCTTTGTCATGTTGAAATGTCTGCTGTAGGAAAAAAGCCTTTTTGATGTTACTCAGACAATGATGCTCTGTGAAGACTCTTCAAGTACAGGCCCGGAGAAACAGCATTATCAGAGATGAAGCTCTACGGATGACACCGATGACTGTAACTTTTAACACATACATGTTTGTTTTTTGTTGGATTTGTACACCCTTACATACACAAAACACACATCAAAGCTGACTTCGAGAGGTTTCAGTGAAGGTCTGGCATCCTAAAAACAGCCCTTATTTATTTGTTGACGCGTGTATGAAAGAAAACTCCCAACATCATACAGAGGTTGAATGGACACAGCGTCTAGACGGTTGACAGAGCGGCCGTCTGACTGGAGAGGGAGCCTCATCACATGTCGAGCTGCTTGAACGTGTTTGTTGTTGTACATCAGACTCTGCGGGGACGGGAGTGATAGAAATCATTCCTCACACTGGTGTTTATTTCATTACCGCGGCCTAATGGCTCAGCAAATCGTCTTCGGTTGTGCCGGTGGAGCAAGAGGTTATTGTGTTGGGTGAAATTATGACCATTTTCCTCGAGGAGAAATTACCTAATGTGAGGCTAACGTTTCACAGCAGTGTGCTGTGGATGTGGGGACTGAAAAATAAATCCATGGCTTTGTCATTTTGGTAACTCGGGGGGGAGGAAGTGGGAACTTAAGGCTGCACTTCAGTATAAGTCTCATAAAGAGGATAAAGAGTGGTCAAATGTTGAGGTTCTACTAAAATCAAAACTCTGCTCCTCTTCAGGGTCATATGTGTCGTTTTTGTTTATTTATTTATTTTTTTGATATAAGTCAGGGATTGGTTTTAAATGTGTTTGGAGCCAAGGTTTGTCAAGCCACAATGGAGGCTCTTTAGAAGGAAAAAAAATGTTATCTTGGCTTCTCGATTTCTACACCGCTGATCTCAATTTTGAAATGTTCCCATGTAAGAAAGGAAGACATCCCGGTTGTTACAGCGTTTCATAAAGCCATCCATCCAGAGCCTCACACTCGAGCTGTCTGTCGGCCAAGCAGAAACATTAAACAAACATAGAGTAATGGCCAAACCACTGGGGATTCAATAGGGGGAGTAATAAAAAGAAAGAGAGGGAGAGAGAAAGAGAGGAGAGATGACAGCTACTAGCCTGGCAAAGTAAATACATGTCCCACCTTGCACGATTCTCACATTTTCCTTTTGTTCAGGAAGTGCTGGTATTCAGGACCTGAAGGGACATTCTGGATTAGCCGTATGCGCTAAGGAATGCAGCTCATATCTGAGTTCTTTCAGGTACAGAAAAATCCAAAGGATATAAGAATTGTAAGAGGATGATGTTTACACAGGGAGTCTTATTAAGTGGTTCAGTGAGGCAGAAAGGTTAATGCGTGTTGTGAGCGGGGGGGATGTCTCACTGTCCTGAAGGTCTGAAGTCTGATCCGCATGACAGGGCCCAGATGGACCAGCAACATCTCAGGACAGAAAAACAAAAGACACGCACAGGGAAGTAACCCGACATAGAGCTGGGCCATTTGTGAGCGTCTTGCAGGAAGTGGAGATGAGCACATGGATCGCCCAGGATTCTCTCAACATTTGCTGCATCGACCCAAACAAACATCACAGTCGTATATCACAAAAGAGTTATGAGATATCCAAAATGGGCTTGAATAATCGTATGTGATAATAACAATTATGAATAGATTGTTTCATTTGTGTTTGCAGCTTAAATCCAATACTTTTTAATAAATGCATTGTCTCACACCTGAATAGCTCCACAGAAAGGAGAAAACACAAGAGAAACATGCAGCATATAACTCACTTTTTGAATCCAAATTGATCCTAACAAATGCAAATGTGCGTCTTATAATTCAGTGTTATGTTTCGCAATTCATTTGAAAAGTTGCCCAGAGGAACAAAAAGTACAAATCCAAAGTCTAGAAGAATGATTTCACTTTCAAACTGTTATATCGAGTGAATTTTGCTTCCGAAAGTAATGTCACAGTATATTAAAAAAAAAGTTTAATTTTAGATGTCTTTACTGTAAATCTCATCTTGTCACGGCTGCCACATCTCTGACATGTGAGGTAAGAGATGGATTACGTGTGACTGAATCCATAAAAGCTTAAATAATAGCTTTCTAAATCCTGTTTTCAACAGTGAACGGCTGAAAAGCCTCCGGCGATCAGAACAAACTCTCAAGTACCAAGTAATTAGGTTTAATTAGTGAAGCCAGTGAGATTACCTTGTATCTCACCATCTGCCCCCTCTAAAGGAAACTCTCCCTCCACTGAACTCTATCAGTAAAAGGCAAACATTTGAATGTATGGATGGGTTGTTTTGTGATAGCGAGTACACACACACACAAACGCACACTTGGCTGTCTCTGCCTATGAAGGACGGTGTGCATATCTTATTGCTCTGCTTTACTATTTCCTGAAGAGGCCCCCGGTCTTTGGCTCCGAGCCATCTTCACTTGCTAGAGCATGTGGTCTCCATGGCAGCCCATTGGGTTACACAGTAAACACCTCCAAGTAAATGAATGAACCTGTTCTAATCCAATAGGAATCCCTTTCTCAACTCCTCAACCAGTCACATCCTGTTTCATAACACAGAGCACCTTCTCCACACGTATGAGTAATGGGAATCTGTTCCTCAGCTTTATAAGCTAATTTAGCAATCATGTTGGGGCTTTTTAATGTAATGTGTGTGGCCTACCTGCATGTAATAATAATAATGGTATCCATAA
The DNA here is from genome assembly GCF_963514095.1 of Eutrigla gurnardus. Taxonomy (NCBI): domain Eukaryota; kingdom Metazoa; phylum Chordata; class Actinopteri; order Perciformes; family Triglidae; genus Eutrigla; species Eutrigla gurnardus. Next base: position 17,219,091 of record NC_139918.1, read on the forward strand.
CGTGGATTCATTAGTATTTACAAAAATCTGAACCTTTTTTTTAAGGGGCCACTGGGTTCTCATGCAGGTACCCTGAAGGTTTTTTGGGCTCCTGCTCATGTGGAGAAAATGTGTGTGGAAAACATGTTTCTTTTTTCTTTTCTTTTTTTAACGATGTTCTTGCAAAGAATACCAATCCAGCATCAAGGTCGGGAGGGTTCAGTCTCATGAAGGTGACATCTCTGATCTCTCCTTAGGCTTGATGGGGGTGTGATCACCAGAGTTTGCTGGAGTGGTTTGGTGCCGACTGTGGCACCAGTTGGGGTGAGGTCGAGGGTCCAAATTCCAACAGCTGGTGCCACGCTTTTCCGGTAAAGGGGTGGCACGGCCCTTCGAATCCATTCAACTCGGTGGTGAGAAAGTGTCCCTGACTACAGGAATCTCTGAGTCATCCATCACAAGTGTGAATAAAAGGGATAGGAAGATGTCCGCCAGCAGACTGGCTGCAGCAGATTTTGCACTGGAGCGCGGTCACAGAAAAACTGCCAAGCCACAAATGTGTCGGCTCGGCAGATGATAATCGCTCCAACTCTCTGTCTCTCTCCTACGAGTGATTGATAGAACAAGATCATGGATGTAATCAGCCAGAATGTACATGTCTCTGCAGCGATGTTTTGAGGGCACGATCCAGAGTCAGGAAGAAACAGCGGAGATGCTACTTTTTTAAATTATGTATTGCCTTAAAAATACAATAAAATTCAAGATGTCACGAGCCACTTCCTCATTCCTTTCCATTATGCTTTTTCGGTCTGTCAAATGAAATCAATGTCAGATCAATTTCTCGGCTCGTTAGCTGCTGTGGGGGTGGATCCAGGTTTGCAGTGTGTCCTGTGCCCTCTGAGGTTTTGCAAGCAAACAGCTCACGGCCATGTTCCTCAATGAAACAGCGCCATCTTGTGGCTCGTCCGCTTGAGGCAGGTAGTTGAAGCTTATCTGGGCTCCTACAGCTCTATATAAAGAGCTCTATATAAAGAGCTCTATATAAGGTAGCTACAAATGTGTCCGATTCTGGGTCTTCGGCCTAGAAAACAACACATTGGTGAACTGGTGGACAGATATTTTATTATAAGGGAGCATAACTGCACAAATGGCCAATTTTTGTCTCCATGTCTAAGTGTACACGTGGTGGCCATCAGATGATTGAAACATGCATAAATGATCAGCAGGGCTATATTTTCTTTATTGCATATTACAACGCTGTTATTCCCCTCCAGTGCGCATGGAGATCATGTTACGTCTTATAAAGGCAGCAGCAGAGGAATGGCTACATCCGTCTATAATCTGATTCTAGGCCAACATCAGGAATGTAACACCACACCACCTGACCGCACGCGTGCTTCAAACCGCACACAGACGCGGCGTTTTGTGATGTAAAAAAAAAAAAAAAAAAAAAAAAGGAGAAAAAAAAGGGGGAGAAAAAAAAAAAAAAAAAGAAAGTCAAACGCGCAGGCGGTTGTGAGGAATGGCATTTCATCACTAGGGCAGCTCTCATGATGCTGCCAAGCGGCGCTGCGCGGTGCGAGAAATCAAAGCGCAGGCGTGGAGTCGGGAGGGAGCCTATCCTGCGCAGACTGGGTACTGTACATTGCCATTGATGCTGCTGGATAGATGTAGTCCCTGATGTAAATAAGAATGGCGAGGGCAGCGGGTCTAACATGCCGCGTTATCTCTGCTTGACATCGCAACATCTTACGCCACCGTCGGGATTTTTTTTTTTACAACAACATCAACAAAAAAAAAAAAATAATAACACGGGGGGGCCTTTTCTCTCTTCATCTCAATCTGCCTTGACAGCTCGCCCGATGATTTTCATTTAAACACAAGAGCCAAAGCAAGACGGGCGGCTTCTTCTAATAAACACTCGGGAAAAACAGGTCATTATGACCTTAGTATCCTCCAGTAAAAGAAAACCATCGGATTGCTTTTACGCGGCGGCGTTCTGCTGGCTTTTTTCGCTCTGGATTTCGTGTGCTGTGTCCGGAGAGGAGGATCATCAGTTCAGTGTTGAGGTAAGATAAATGGCCTTCCGTCTCTGCTTATCATAAATCATCCTCATCGTGCCTCGGCGTGAAAGCATCATATATATAGCCTATATATATATATATATATATAATATCTATATGTGTCGACTCCGTGAGCACAATCATGGAGAACATGGATACATTGTAACCCCGTCAGCACGAAACCTATCGCGCATCCCCATTTGCATTGAATCAGAAGGATGCTGGTTTTATGACGCTGCGGTCCGCGAGCCCGCTCATCCTAAATGTGCAGCCCAGATACGAGCGGTGTGTTTCCGATGTCCCACCGCGTGATGCTCCCGCTGATGTCGCTGTGACAGGCCGACGTGAAGTCAGACATGCTCTGGCAGCATCGCGGTGTTGGAGGAGATTCACACATTTCGCAGACACGGGGCTGCATCGTTTTTCCCTCCCTCCTTTTGGTACCTTATACATTTGATTGTCATTTTTCACCCTCACCTCAATCTCCCCATCTCAGAATAAATTAAACGCTGTGGCTGACACTCACACAAACACACCATTATTCAATTTTATGGCTGGCTGATATATAGCCTATGCCCGCTATCTCTCTGAGATCTGTGCCCTTTTTTTCCACAAACACAACACACAGAAAACACGCCCACAGGAGAGAGAGAGAGAGAGAAGGATAAACAAGGTGTTTAGCTCAGCAGAAAGGATAGAGGCAGAAAGGGGGAGGGATGGACGGATACAGCTAGTCAGATTAGCTGGATGGAGCCGATCTCATGGGCTGCGTGGTGATGGGGAGGCAGCTGGTTGGCGTGGACAGCTGTGGATGTGCTCGGGCCACCTCGTGGCCTCGCTGCTTCTGGATCGAGTCTGGCAGTGACCCCTGGATGATGTGTTTTTTTGCCTCTCCTCCGTATCAAGCCGCACTCCGGGCTTTGTAGGGCAAGAGGAGGCAGGGCCACAGCACTGCACATGTACGCCGATCCGGCAGCCGCAAGACACAAACACTGACTAAGGTCAAAAGAAGGGATTTGACTGCAAACAGTTGCTTGTCTCCAGGGAGCCTCGGAGCAAATATACACGAGCACGTTTCAACCCTAGTTTCTGCAAACAATAGACTCTTTACACGCACATGCTGTGCAGTCCTTCATTAAAGCTGGTGTTAAATATAGATACAACCACAGCAGCTCATTCTCAGTGTCTTCTCTTGAAAAAAAGTGTTGTTGCACCGCCTCAAAGCCTTTTGTGACATGCAGTGAATGCAGCCACATTGATTTTTATGATGGGATTGGCCACTTATGGAAAAGGAAACTGGGTAGGGTAGCTAAACAAATAATGCTTAGCCCTCATTAAACAGCTACCGGTGGGGTTGTCTTTGTTGAGCAAGGTGCTCCAAACTCCCAGCATTAAGTGAAATGCGGACGCTGTAAAAGTGAATATATTGAAACGGTTACATGCGGGACCAAATCTAATCAAACACAAAATGAAGGAGATTCACAGCTGCAGCAAAATGGGAAGTCTTTCTTTTATGGCCTTTCACTTTAGACAGCTCGGGTTGATACATGGACATTCTAGTATATGATTAACTCATTTATTAGCCCAACGAACCTGCGAAGTGACAATGTACAACGTCCTGGGTGTGATTTCAGTTCAGGATCTTTCTCACAGGTCATCTCCATGTCTCCGTGTTTTGCTAATAAAGGCCAGTGAAAGTCTTCAAATAGCCACGATATGAAGGTCCAAATGTTTTCTCCTTCTCCCCACTGGCAGGGATGGCTACAGAGGTATGGCTACCTTCCCCACACAGAACCGGGAATGTCTGTCCTGCGCTCGGCCCAAACCATGCACTCAGCCATTGCTGCCATGCAGCGCGTCTACGGCCTCAATGTCACAGGGACGCTGGATGAGAAAACCAAGGGGTGAGTATACACACAGGTGCTTGTGCAAACACACGAGCCGAGGTGCACACGCACTCTCGCCGGGCCACCGATGTCACGTTAATGCAAATTTCTCCCCCTCATTCATGCTATCGAGATATGTCAATGAATTAGTGAAGGACAGAAATAGAGATGTTCATTTCACCCCTCCCCCCTCTCCCCATCACCTCCACCTCAGGTGAAGTTTTTAACACTTTTCCTTCTTCTCATTTTGCATGATGATGCAGTGATATCACGCTGAGGTGAGAATTAATGTTTCGCCTATGTATTACACTGTGTGTGTGTGTGTGTGTGTGTGTGTTCTGTGCTTGTGATAATCTGTTATGAATGAGAAAAACATGAAACTCGATTTCCCCTCTGCCCTCATTGAGAATTTAATCCTCCACTTGAATCGATGAATGTACTTTGGAGTAGTTTTAGTTGTGTTTTTGCGACAACACCTCCGTATGTTGTTGCTGTGATTGTGTCAGGAAGCGAACTCCCCAGTTCACTTCGGTGCGTCGTGTTGATTTTTGCAACGGTGTCTTTTTGTCTCCCAAACTTTTCTTGAGCAAACCTGCAATCTCGTCTCGTCTCTCCTTTAAGTTGGATGCAGAAGCCTCGCTGCGGTGTGCCGGACAATTTTAAAAGCGCTGCGAGGTCACGGAAGCGGAGATATGCGCTGACGGGACAGAAGTGGCAGCGTACACACATCACCTACAGGTGAGCGATAGTGGAAGCAGTTGTCATAGTGACCATTGAGCCCAAGCAGCGCTTTATTGTGGGTTTTTCAGATGGTTTCATTTTCTCAGCTCTCCTCTGTCTTTCATCTCCTCCTCTTTAACCACCTGGGATCACATGCTCCGTGTTGTCATAGAGACGGCGCAAGTACGTCACGGGTGTGGGGGCACACAAAAATATCGTCGACATCACACATTCGGATTCACACATCAATTAGCCCATGTGTGCTGTGAGTGTGTTTACTTTCCAGTTTATAAATAGCTCGCTGGCAACATTTATTCTTTTTCGTGAAACAAAACACATCGTTTCAGCTGAGCGGCACGGACATCGAAGGCTTTTCCTCTCCCTCATAATATTGTTTGAAAAATCCTGAGTGTAAATTGTCCATAATCTCAGCAGAAATATTCCAACTCTCGTCTTATCTCGCCTGATTAAGCTCCAGCTTTTAATAGGTTCTGAGGAGAACTGATAAACGGGTCCCTGGCACAACTGCAAATTGACAGGTTACAGCAGTAACAGACGATAACACTGTCAATTTATTCAAATCCTTCCTTCCTCAACGAATTTGAATTGATGAGCCACCTCTCCTAATGGAATGTCAATCAGTGCTGAGCCAGTGCTGCTGCTGCTGCTGCTGTCTGCACTTTATTCACGAAAATGAGTGGAGAGAGAGGGAGAAGATTTCCCATTCCTCTCTGCCTGCGAGGGACTGATAACGACTGCTGTGTTAAAAGTTCAGTAAAAGCTGCCGGGCTTTAAGTAGTTGTGTCAAGTGCAACTTTTTTTTTTTAGCGTCTTCTCATTTTGGAAAGTAAAAAATGTTCACTCAAAATTAATGGGATGAGGAGGAACAGGGATGATGCAGTATATATTTTATTTTCACTTCTGCTGAATGTTTTGTTCCCCGTAGTTTAAAACAATGATGGATTGCTGCCCTTTGTGCATCTATATGACCACAGTCTGTAAACTACAGCCTGCAGAGCATGTTCTTGCCCCGCAGCCGCTTCTACCGGTTTGCTTTCTTTCTTCCCACAGCATAAAAAATGTCACACCGAAGGTGGGCGCCCGAGAGACTCACGATGCCATCCGGCGGGCGTTTGACGTGTGGCAGGGTGTGACTCCCCTGCGCTTTGAGGCCGTTCCATACAGCGCACTGGAGACTGGCAGGCGTGACGTGGACATCACCATCATCTTCGCTTCGGGTTTTCACGGTGACAGCTCCCCGTTCGACGGGGAGGGGGGATTTCTAGCCCATGCCTATTTTCCTGGCCCAGGCATAGGAGGGGACACACACTTTGACTCAGATGAGCCCTGGACCCTGGGCAACCCCAACCATGATGGTAAGTGAAAGGAAAAAGTGGGTGTAAAGGAAAGAAGGTAGAGGAAGACGGGTCGTTTAACGCAGAATGTTTGTATACAAACAAGTAAAGGGTTGTGGAAGGAATGAGAAAGCATTCGGAAACAGAAAAATAGAGCGGTCATGAGGAAAGACGGATAAGAACTGATGATAAGCAAAAACTGGAAATACAGATGGCTTGGGAGGAGGGAAATATAACAGAGGTGGTATCACAGGATTGGGTATGAGGGATGCGTATCCAAAAACAAAGAATGCAGCGATGTCTTTGATCAGGCTGCGCTCTGTAAAGACGCATCACCCCAACTGTCACAATTCTTTTTGGCATTGTAAGCTCTTCAGATGATAGAAAGCTATGCTATTTTAAGACACTGGTTGTTGGCACATGATTGTGGCTATTCTGTTTATAGTGAATTTAGCTCAAGACTATTTCAAAATGTGAAAATAATGTGATACACATATGATGTTATGTCATTGGAAGCACTTCCTAAGCACACAATGGAGTGATTATATGTGTGTGTATATATATATTATAGTGCTTAACCCAGCTACTTTTCAGGGAGGAGAGGAATAAAAACAGCGGCACACCTCCCTAATTACTCAGAACATATAGCCAGCATTTATTTAACAGTAGCACACAACATAGTACAGTTCTCTGTTCTTTCTCCCCATTTGCTGTCCTTTAAGTTGTGGAACTGAGTTGTGTTTTTATTTGCCCCTTCACCCAATTCAGGAGAAAAATAATCAAAATAAACAATTAGGAGTTCTGAGCAAATCATATCAGATCAATGTTCGTCTACCCGAGTAATGTGTTTTTGTGTGTGTGTGTGTGTGTGTGTGTGTGTGTGTGTGTGTGTGTGTGTGTGAGCTATTGCAAGGCTTATCTGTATGATGTGATGAAGATTGTTGAGTGAATCACTGGCTGAGACATTTCTTGGCTGTTCTGTCATCCAGTCCTCAGCTGGTCTGGAGTATGTCCATCAGCAGTTCGCCCAAAGAAGAGTCTCTTACAAAACGACAACCTGCAAAAGCAGAGCAACATGTATTTTCTTGGTCATGAAAATATTGCCAGAGCAACAACTAATATTATAAAAAAAAAATAAAAAAAAACGTATTAATTTACATTTCTTTCGGAATCACTATACATTCAATGTGCCCCAGGTGTAAAACACTGGCGCTAACATCACCGCAGGAGCATTATCGGCATGTTCCTTAAGTCCTTCCAATAACGCTTTAGTTTATTACAACTAGTTATTAGTAAAGATCTTATCAGGAAAACACAGTTTAATGACATGAATTACTTCATGGAGTTTTTATCATTCTATGTAACAGGATAAGTTAGCTGTTTTAGCTATGTTAGCTAGCACAGAGTGATAAACACAACCACACTTAGATGAGAATCAACACACAAACATTAAATCTTCAGCAGAACTTCGGCCAGTCCTTGTAACCCATTTTGCGACAGAGTTGGTTCAGAGGAACATTCAAACTTAATTTTATGTTGAGTTCATACGTTTTACTGTGCTTGGTTCATTTCCGTTCTGCTTTTAGCTGGCTGCTTTCCGTTGCCGTCTCATTCTACGCTCCCTCGAAGCGATGTTGTTGTTGTTTCTCCGCTCTGCAGCGCCTCCACTGCCCGCTGCTGGATTTAACTAGCTATTTCAGATGGTAAAACGCTGGAAATAACTTCAGCTTTATCATAGGCTATTTTGAGTGGGTTACGTTACGTTACGTTACGTTACGTTACGTTACGTTATTCTGTTGTGTTAAATTATTAATATGGTTGTATTAGGTTCATTAGTATGGGTTATATTGTTATGTTATGGTTTGTTATGTTATTTCATGTTATGTTATTTTTTTCTTATGTTATGGGTAATGTTTGTGATAGGTAGGTTAGGATATTATGAGTTACGTCATGTTATGTTATGGCAATGCAGATAATGATATTGCATAACATCATAACAGAAATGATCTTGAGAGCCTTTTCACATAGAGCTAATCGTGTTTATAATTTACAGAGACCCAACATTTCCCTGTGAGCAAGCCCTGGGGCGACAGCGACAAGATAAAGCTCCCCTTTAACGGGTTGCGTTGTGTTTTATCTTATGTGATGTAAAATTGGCTTATTTTTTCCTGAGATATGCTATGTTATTTTGGATAATGTTTTGCTCGATGAACTTAGGCTATTTTTACTATGGATTATGCGTGGATTATAAAATATAGTGGTGCACATACCCTGTGATGCCAATGTGGATGCTGGGTGCAGCATCCTAGGGAGGGAGATAAGATACTAAAGCCTCTCTCAGTCCAGCATCCACACACACTTTAATTACCCTACCTACAAGGCGCCAGACTGCTTCCCTAGTACCCATGTGCCATACGCCAACATGCTGTCCTCCCATTAGTAGAAGAGGAGGCTAACAGCTCGCATTGTGTGTGTTCTGGGAAACTGCTTGCCAGCCATCAACTCCCCTCCTCGCTCCTTTGTTCTCATACTCCAATGGTAATTGTCTCAGACTCTAAAGTCAAATTCATGTTCACCCTTGCACAGTGTCCCGTAGTTATCCATGTGGAGTGCTGAGGCAGATTCTGAAAAGCTCCTGTCTCTGCTTATGTGTCTGAGAGGCTTGCAACCTTTAATGGGCTTTCACAGCGGTGTAATTGTAAATGTTGCATGTTGACATGTGTGCTAATGGTCGCTCCGAACTGTCTCCTGGGAGGCTTTACGGGACATTTTTGGTTTTGGTCGTAGAGGCTGGGTGTGTTAGATAAAAGGGGGAGGGGAAGATCAACCTTTTAGCTGCTGGCTGAGGGTCAGTGGTTGGTCTGTGCAGCGCTGCTGGCAGGAGTGGATATCATGTTTTAAAGGGCAACAATCTCCTGGGGACAGCTTCAGTCACAAGCTGTACGTAAATGGTGTACTTCTTTCTAAATCAGGTTGACACTCGGAGCTGAGTGCTGACCATAGACTGTGGCATGTTTCTTTTTTTTTTTTCATTGGTGGGATTGAATGTGATATGACCTAGACCCACCATGTTTACTTGTGCCATGCCGACATTTATATGTGTTCAGGTGCATTATGTGGATGTTTGTATTTTCACTCTGTTGCCATGGGCAGCAACGTGACTGTGTGTCCCTCTGCTCTCTGTGGCTCACATGTGGAGTATCTTCTCCTGTGGAGCAAAAAAAAAAAACCCCAAACAAAAGCTCCCTACCAATTCACCTACAGAAATCTTTACTTGCACCACATTAGCACAGAGGGAGCAACGTCGGCACCAGAGAGCTGCAATGATTTTCACTGTTGATTAACCAACCGGTTATTTGTCAATTGTGTGTTAAATGGTTTGTCTATAAATATAATAAAAAAGAAAAGCATGAACCATGCCCTCCCTCCCTCCCTCCTTCCCTCTCTAGGTAACGACCTGTTCTTGGTTGCGGTGCACGAGCTGGGCCACGCCCTCGGTCTGGAACACTCCAACGACCCCACCGCCATCATGGCTCCTTTCTACCAGTACATGGACACGGAGAACTTCAAACTACCTCACGATGACCTACAGGGCATCCAGAAAATCTACGGTGAGCTTCGGTTTCATACGTTAGTCTCTCTCTTTGTGATTGTTGAACAAAGACAGACAACTCTTCCCTGTGAGTTCAAGTACAGCAGTTAGAAACCTCCAGCAATGTCAAACATGTACTATATAGTTCCAACAGGTTTTTGAAGCTATATTATAAAATTAACAGTGAAGCCCTGCAATGATTTAGTCACAAATGTTGCTGCAAGATCCAGTCATGTCGGGTTTGATTGCCAGGAAGCAGCATTTGTCAGCTGTTAAGGAGGACAGCCAACAGCAACGCAACATGAGTCAACTAACAAATCATCAGTGCCAACTTTAACTTATTTAATGTCTCAGGGACAGTCCATAATGTGGTTCAATCTTACAAATACATCAACTTTTTGTCTTTTTAGGCCCACCAGACAGAGCACCGCAGCCGACCAGGCCTCCACCCACGGCCCCGCCTCCTCGCTTCCACCCTCCCTCAGACCCCCGTAAGCATGACCGCCATGCCAGACCCCATCGCCCTCCACAGGGGGCCAAGCCCTCCAACCCCAACTCCAAACCCAACATCTGCGATGGAGGCTTCAACACCCTGGCCATCCTCCGGCAGGAGCTCTTTGTCTTCAAGGTAGAGTAGAGCATCATCCTGAGTGAACATGGCTTTTAAAGCTGTTTGGTATGATGATGATGATGATGATGAGGATGATGATGGTAACTGATCTATTTCTACAGGACCAGTGGTTTTGGAGGGTTCGGGACAACTCCGTAGTCCCTGGCTACCCCATGCAGATCAACTACTTCTGGAAAGGCTTGCCCGCCAAAATCGATGCCGTGTATGAAAATAGCGAAGGGAAGTTTGTCTTTTTCAAAGGTAATTTTTGGATTCTATTCTATTTATTTAAGGATTAGTAACACATTAAAGGAACAGAACAATACCAGCATAATGCAGCTTATGGGAAACCAATTTCTGCCACGAGAAATGTACCATTACATCAACAAAAGCATGTTAACCATAAAGGATATTTTTTTTTCTTAAAACACAGTTTTGCAAATGTTTTATAAGGGTGTAAATTCATTCAACACATTTGTCACACACGCAATCCATTTTGGTGAAAACGCTGTTCGTAAACAGGAGTTTTGCTTGTTTACAAAAAGAAAGCCACATGGCACCTTCTTTTTTCTCAGTTTCAATTTGCAATCATAAAATAAATCAAGCTAATCCACAAAACGCAGGAAAAATAAATTACACAAATGATCCTTTAACCCTTCATCCTTGGGTACAAATACAGCAGTTATATTCTATACCACAATATTGTCACAACTGACAAATGAAAAACCCATTTCTTTCATACCATCACTAGATGTGCTTGTGAAGGCTTGATCTCTTTGAACACACAGGAATCTTCTTTTTATCGATTTAAACCGTTAAACTCGTTACAGTCATCGTTTATCATATAGCAACGGAGCTGGTGACTTTGAGGTCGTTGTGCGTTCTGCACGGTAACAGAGCGGGTGCAGGTCCAGTCCAGCCGTCCGTCAGGCAGATTAACATGACATCTGTCGCCCAGTGGGATCAGAGTGCCTCATGCTTTATTTATTCACTCAAGGGGACTTAACGGCGTGTGTGTGTGTCTGTGTGTGTGTGTGTGTGTGCGCGTGAGTGTCTAGCTACTTACTGCAAGCACACCACCACCGCAGCTCTCCTCACTCTGCCTGTGGCACTTATGATCAAACCTGAATTAAATGCAACAATAGCTTCGATAAACTGAAAACAACAAGTCGGAAGTAGAAATTAATAGACTCACTGGGGGGGGGGGGGAGGGGGAAAAAACAACAGCTTGAATGAGCTGAGAGGCAACAGTGTTTTGCCCGGTGTGATTTTTTTTAGGTCATCTTTATGATAATGCCTTTGTCCCAGAGCCTTCTAACTTGGTGTGTGTGTGTGTGTGTGTGTGTGTGTGTGTGTGTGTGTGTGTGTGTGTGTGTGTGTGTGTGTGTGTGTGTGTGTGTGTGTGTGTGTGTGTGTGTGCGTGTGTGTGTGTGTGTGTGTGTGTATTTTAGGAAACCGCTTCTGGGTCTTCAAGGACACAACTCTCCAGCCTTCGTACCCTCAGGACATCTCGCTGTTCGGGAGCGGCATGCCCACTCAGAGCATCGAGACAGCCGTCTGGTGGGAGGATGTCGCCAAAACCTATTTCTTCAAAGGAGACAGGTCTGTGTGGAAGCATTACTAACACGGTTATGAAGTGAACGTTTGGGCAGGACTGGAGTCTCTGGAAACACACAAAGAAGCCCACTATGAGGACCGTCGAAGGCTGAGATGTTGATGAACGTTAATTGTTGTAGATACAAGTACGATACAGTACGTGAGGAGTGGATGTAACAGAGAGAATATAGGAATATGAGGTATTTTTCAGCTCCTTCCCTTCTGTTCCTCTTTATCAATGCAATGCTCGGAACATTTAATGATTTTTGGGCCCGTTTCCCATGAAATATTTAATCATTGTGCAGGTTTATTGATCAGTGCATCTTCAATTTTGGCAAAGATTATCTGCCATCTCTGAAGCTCTGTAAACTGTCACGCGTCGATTTCGTCTATTTAACAGTTGAAAAATGTCGCTTATTGACATTCAACCCGTTGACAAAATGTTAAGAGCCACATTTGTGATGACGATTATGTTACTTCAGAGTTTAAGTTTCTGTAAAGTATTTATATTATCCACTTGTAGTTAGTTTCCTGCAGGTGGAAGTGAATTGAAACCAGTGAGTCTTCATTTGAGAACATGTTGTTTATCTGCGTCCCGTCTTAAAGTTTGAGAGTGTGCCAGTGTGACTCACGTGTTTGTTCAGCTGTCATGATAAATCATATCCTAAGAGGTCAGATGACCAATGGTGAAAGCTGACAAAATGCTTTGTCATGATACTGTCATCCCTCAACCTGCTGCTGCACATCATGACAAACAGGACGTTCTGTCCATCGTCTCAACCATGACTTCATCGCTCTGTGTGTGTGTGTGTGTGTGTGTGTGTGTGTGTGTGTGTGTGTGTGTGTGTGTGTGTGTGTGTGTGTGTGACAGGGTGGTGTTTGTTCTAATTCAAATAAATAACACTGCGTGGCAAGATTTATGCGTGTGGGCACCAGTGTATGAAAAGCAGATCAATTACAGCAACCCCTGAAACACATTTGCCAGGCAGATACACAGTATATGTGATAAACTGTTTGCTTTCTCTGGTCATGTAAATCAAGTCAGTTGGAGATCTTTAAATGGTCAGATTAATGTGTTTTTTTTTTTTAAGTATGGCTGTAAGTTGCTAATAGTAGACCGTCGCTAACACAGAAGTCCAGTGCTGTTCCAACTGTGATATTGTGTTTCTTCCTGGTGTTAAAAGCTGTGGTTAGGAAAACAACATATTACATCTTTACGCTACCGTGACAACGCTGTAGGTTGGGACGGCGTTACCAGCTCTAACCGCCATATTAGGGCACGATCACTTTTACCAAAACGCATCAAACGCACACATGCCAACAAAGCAAGGAGAAGCTCAAATAACAACACACACAGAGGGAGAGCATTTAATTCCACTTTATCTTTATAGCAAATAGTTGATTGCCGCTATATTAATGTTCTGAATGTTGTATTTGATCCTTTAACTTAGTAGGATTTTCTAGTTATATGAACAATAAAAATATGTGTGTGCTGTTTAAAGTCGAGCTTAGAGAGGCTTCTGCACCGTGACATATTTGCAAGTGAAACAGGAAAGGCAGACGGGACATAACGGAGGTATTTGATTTGATCAAAGAAAGATTAGCTCACAACCTTCTCTGTGCAGAGCCAGTCGCAGATTGATTGATAAATGCATGTCATTATATTATTGGTTGGAATTGCTTGGTGCTAGCTGATGGAAGCACATGTCATATTTTGTTTTGCAGGAGGAAAAAGACATCTTCTGTTCTCAATTCACCTTCTGCACATGAAGTAGTGCAATAAAGTTATGACAGGCCCAGTGCATACCAGATACTAATTAACAAGAATATACAACATATACAACTGTTCATAAAACAGTCAAAGGAATCTCATTTAGGATGCTTATACCTTTTATTCCTTTACTTTTCTCTCGTCTTTGCTCTGCTTGTCAGTATTAACAGATTTTGTACCACTGTATATCGTACGTGTCATCACATGCCCCAATAGAGACTTAACACTGGACAATCACCTTCATTGGCAAAGTATGCATAGACATCCAAGGGATTTGACTCTAGGGACAAGGATAATCATTCATCACTGCATATGGCAAAAATACTAAAGAAAAGATATTAGAAATTTAATCTAATGCTTTTTACATATTTAGAGAATATATTTATAATTTATGTAGTATAAGCATATACTGTACACAGAATCACAGTGATGGGTTTAAATTTTTCAAAGTTATATTTATAGCAAATGGAGCCGTTTTGCTATCAGATGAGCTTGTTTTTGAAGCCGTTCTCCCCTCAACATATTGTTGGAGTTCGTGGTCAACATAAACATAACAGACTTTAACGTTTTGTTCTATGATATAAAAGATGTGAGGAAAGATCCCACTGATGAATTTAGTGTTTAGGTGTCTTTTAAAGGGGGTCGCTAACAAGTGGCTAACTGAGACTATAAACCCCATCACGCTGATAGTCTGCCTTTACAGCCTTGTTGTGTATACTTGCCCTCATTCGACCGCAGTTCGGTTTACTTCAAAAATCCATTTGTGAACATTATCTTGCTGAACAAACATGGAAGCATAATAAAGCACAGAGATACTGCAATATTTCAAAAAATCCCATTGGCTTAATATCGAGGGAACCAGTGGGTGATAGTAACATCTGGTGTTGGCCTACAAGAAGTCTCTATAGATCTAGTGCTTTAACACTGATAGATTCGGTAACTGAGACCAGCTGTTGGTTTAATCAAACTCTCATCACTCTGAATACAAGAAGGTGTCATTCCCTCCTATTGATACCCAACACACTGTAACTGCAGGGTCAGGTGTCACTGACGGACTCTATACTGTGTTTCTGTCTGTCCCGTTGCAGGTACTGGAGGTACAATGAGGACATGAGGACCATGGATCCAGGTTACCCCAAACCCATCACTATCTGGAAGGGCATCCCTGACTCTCCACAGGGGGCTTTTGTAGATAAGGCCAACGGTATGGCAGCTTTTCGGACCATGTAATTAGTCAGTGAGATAGCAGCTAAGTCGTTTTTTCTCACTGGCATCACATTTACCATTTTTTTCAAGACCCAGGGACATTTATAAAAGATGAGTGCAACGCCTTAAAGGACTCTTAGAGGTCCGAGCATTTCCACATATTTCATCTTCGTAAATAAAAAAGGACAGTTATGAACTCTTTGAAAAGAAAACTCGATACACTGCGCTAGAGCTGCAACAATTAAGAGTAAATACATTAACTATTTAACTATTTTGATAATCAGCTGATCACATTTATATATATATATATATGTATATGTATATATACACCATCAATATGAATGAATGGAAAAAATCTTTGCACCCCAAAACTACAACTCAAGCAGTCCAGATCAGCAGAACTTAATGGTTCTACAACATTGATTTGGGAATAATTTGTTTTTCTTCTTTTACTTTTAGAAAAGACTTTTACTTTCCCAACTATGATTTGTTTGAGTTGTGCTACAAATTATCTGCAACTTTTTCTGTAAACCGTTTTAGACACAACAAAAGATTTCTAAGCATCCAAAAGAACACAGTGGGTAAAGAATCGTTCTTTTCTTTTGAAATGAAGAGTCTGTTGAGACATTAACACACATTGATTTGGTTATACTCTGGTGGAACACGCAACTGCACAATTGTTGCTCTTTGTAAAATGAATGTAGAAGTGAATTTGCTGTGTTTTTCCCTCCAGGCTTCACCTACTTTTACAAAGGAAAGGAGTACTGGAAGTTCAACAACCAGCTGCTTCGTGTGGAGCCTAGCTACCCGAGGTCCATCCTGAGGGACTTCATGGGTTGCGACGGTCTACCTGCCGACCCCGACTGGGACTGGAACCCCCCGGTGGCGGAGGAACGCCACTACGACAATGGTGACGTGGACGTTGTCATCAAACTGGATAGCGTGGGGGGCACGGAGAAAGCAGTGGCCATCGCTATCCCCTGTGTCCTGGCACTGTGCATGATGGTCCTCCTCTACACCGTTTTCCAGTTCAGGAGGAAGAGCACACAGCGCCACATACTGTACTGCAAGCGCTCCATGCAAGAGTGGGTCTGAGGGACTGTTATCGCACTGTATAGAGAGGGGTGTGGAGCTCCGATAAAACGTCTAGTTATTACTTGAAGCCCTAAGTACAGTAATTGGAAGCACTGTAAAGGGTACAGTACATAAGGATTGCCATGTTGGCAGAATTTAAAGCAGCTTGAACTCGTAACAAAGCTGCGAGGAAGCGAAACGATCGGCAGAACCCAACTGGAGACAGTGAGGGAGCTACATCTCCTGTGTCCAACTAATATGTATGTATCCGCTTTGACTTTTTTCTGTATCTTGGAATGAACTCAATTAAGTGAGACAGAGTTAAGCTACTGTAAGTGGGACCTCTGTCTATCCTCGTCTCTGCACGCCACTTAAAAAGCCCCTAGCACCAACTCCAGTGGACAAATTAGATATAGGCTCCTACTTTACTTTCATTTCTTAATTAAATCGCTCTGAGCTGTGCTTTTTTTTTTTCTTTTTTTTTTCTTTTCATTTACGGTCCCTGTAAAAGATGATTATGTGTGGAGGACTGATACACAAACCAAATATGACCTTTTCTTCCAAAGAGGATTACTGCTCGATGTTGTTTTTCCTCCACGGATCGAACATTGTGGCATCATACTCAGATTTTTCTTTGCCATTGGTATTCACATCCGCCCGTCCGCTCTTTAATCTGTCGGGATAGGAAGCAGCCCTTAGTAAGAGCGAGAATCTCAAGACTGTTGTGGCAGTGCATCTCCAAACCAGGGGCCAAAAACCTCTCTGCAATATTTATGAGACTGCCTTAATCACAGCTTGCTTAAACTCCCTTCCCTTGCTCTCCGTTCCTCTGGTGTGGAAGCTGGATCCTGAGTGACACCGTAGGAATACAAACAGTGTATAAACGCATTTCATTACTTCCCATAATGCAACTTCACAACCAGTAGTTGGGACAGTTTGATACACAATGGGTCAATTGCTCTTGAAAATGTGCAAGGCAGTGCTAAGTGGGGAGCAGGCTATCGGCTTTCATTTACTGCCTCACCGGAGGCTACAAGAGAGAGGGAAGGTTAGTTGTGTGTGTGTGTGAGAAAGAGACAGTAATTACTATATATGTACTGTACTGTACTTCAGTATCAGTTATTAAACAGCTAACCTCCCGCTTCCCTTCCCCCCCCACCAAGTTTGGACACTAATACTCCAAACAGTGTATGTCCATGCATTTTAAACCACTTTTTTCAACTTTTGTACAAGGTTTGTAAGTTTACATAATATATCAAATGGCAAAGGACACAGAGAAGTCGGGGAGAACAAAAGAGAGGGGGAAAAAGACTGCATGCACCCTTTTTTTTTAATGAGACACATACATTATTTCTCATTAAGAAGGCATCATCACAGCGTCTCTGGTTACTACAGGTGCATCAGCCTTGTTTCAGTGGCCAGTGCTTTTGCCCAGATTGCTCCAGATTCTCACTGAGTTATTTATTTATTTTTTGGTGCAAAGTGAAAGAATTATCGTAAAGAAGAAATCACATCCAAATATAAGAGGAATTCATCTGCAGAAATAAAGCGGATCAAACCAGTTCAGCCTGTGCGTTCAGGTTGTTTAATGCACTTATTGTAATTATCTATTAATAAAAAAAAAAACACTTGTTATTAACAAATTACTAATAAATGTTAATAGAGCTACTCTAACATCGGAATTGACAGGCATATCGGAAAAACCCAAACTAGCAAAACTAAGTCTTATGGCAGATATTTTACATATATATATATCATGATCCATGATGTTGCATACATATTAGACATCATACATAAACATGAATATGTTTCAAAGAGTTTAATCAGCTGATGATGAGAAACAATGAAGTGATATAAAGCAGACTCTCTGAGGTGAGATGGAGCTAAACAGAGCTGTTTCTGTCCCCACGTATTGTATTAAAAATGCAATACATAATGATATATAGTGTCTCGCAATTGCCTTTGATTGCTGCCATACATCTGACAACGTGGTTGTGTGGTGCGGCGTTTCTCAGATGACCTGTCTGTGAGCATTCACAATGTGATTTTTTAATATATATATATATAGTATTTATTTTGCTCCTTGATTGTGTTACTCTTTACTTGAAACGGTCATCAACATCAACTGTACAGGATTTCTGTCGTAATCTTCCATCTATATCAAGGCTATACCATTTTATACCATATCACAGAAGGAATTAAGAGATTTTAAAATGTCTGTAATCTATGAATTATCTAAAGAAGGGTGACTGGTTCGGACCTTGATCGACAGGTTGAACCTTGGTCAGATTTATCTCGTCATCATACGGAAGGGATACAAACTTTAAACCGCCATAAGGGCAATGCATGCAGTTGTTGAACTAAAGTGCCATGCTTTCATGGACCATTCATACACTCTTGTACTCGTCAGCCTCTCCCATTACGGTTAAACGAAGTGACCGATCAGCGTTGCAGGTTCCTGTTGGATGCGCCAACAGATCCGGACTGTCATCTTTTATAAACCGTGTGAAAATTACAAGCTTCCAGCCGGTCCTCCCTGTTCCAATCTCTCCTGACTTCGTTCGTCAAGCTGATGAAATAAAGTGTACACATTTTAAAGGCAGGAGCATCGGTCCGCGTCGATCCACGACCACTCTAATTTAAGGTGGAAACAAAAAACCTTTGGCTCAGTGTTGTGTGTGATGTCCTATCAGTTTGTGTGTTCGTGGTGAGGGTCTGTTGGCTCCGGCGAGGGTGAATTAAACACGGCCAGGGAGGCGAGTGGGTACTGTATTTATCGCCGCATTTATTCCTCTGTGCTCAGCACCTCAAATCTTGCATTGCATTGTACTGAGGGCGAGAAGCTGTCAATAAAGTGGGTTTGAAATGCAGTAGGGTTTTTTTTTTTCTCTAGTTATATACCACTAGCAAGTAATCCTCCTCCTTCTGTTACTGCCTCAACAACAAACAACTCATCTGGTGCGAATGCTTTTCCATCTCCAAGAGGTAATTCAAAGCTGAAAAGGTTACATGTTTAAAAAACGCAATTTTTCACACTCAATTCACTTGAAATACCTGACATTTTAGATGCGTATTGAGTGTTAACTGGAAGTCTCAGTGCTCTGACCTGTCTCTGTTTATCTTCCCGAGCTTTTTTCTCCCGTCTGCCTTGACACACACTGCTAAGCATTAGGGCTAATTTGGAGTGTGGTTAAAGGACGTAGATGGGGGCCGATTAGACAGCAGTCGATACACCAGAGAGGCGAAGGGTGCAGAAGAGACGGGGAGCATTCATTGCAGTCAAGATCTTACACAAAGATACATGCAGTATATACTCTTAAGGCAAAGTGTATGAGAAGTAAACTTAAATTGCATAATATGTACATAAAGACAGAGTGTGTATTGTCTGCTTGGGAGAGTTTTGTTTTTAAGTCATTCATTCCATGGATAAAGAAAAAAAATGCTGTGTTGTAAATAAAACAAGTGCATAATGAGTGTCTTCTCCTCGTATCATGATCTCACACACAAACATGTTTTATCTCCTCATATGATACACTACAACAAAATGACAGTGATGGTGCACTACAACAAGCCAGTTAAGATGCAAAGTTACATTTATTTAGGAAGCCTGTTATGTTAAAGTTCCGCATTAAAAGAATTGTATAAACTTGAAGCTGAAAATACTGATTCTAGAACAAGACCTAGTCCAACACTATCTGAGTTGAGGTGCACTATTTTCTTTTTTTCAAATGTATAAACATAGCACACCTTTCCATTCGGAGGCTGTGTGAATACCTTAATATCAATTTTATACATTTGGTAAGAAATTAGCAAATAAGCAAAAATGACAAAGACAAATTCATTCTGCGACAGTTCATTATTGTTGGTAAGGCATTTCTAAAACATCTAAAAGGTGAAGCTTCTAATAGTTTTTACATGACAAATACAATTCTATCTAGTATTGTATATATATGTAGTATGTATACAATGCTCCTCCTAGTGGGTACAATTTTAGCAGGTCATAGAAAAACTGGGAAGATGTTCTCTTTACCTCATACATGCAGTTCTCTTGGCTGCCATGAAAAAACCTGCTAGAAACGAGGGAAATACAACCACATTATTTATCTTTTTTTCTTTTTCCTGAAAACAGCGTTACATATCTTTATAATAATTTTGCATATTGCTCTGCATGTTGATGGCCTACAGCTGAGGTGGCAGAAAGCAGGAGCTGCAGGAGTAAAGCCGAGACAATGAGCAGAGATCTGACACTCATCGTAGCTGGAGGTGGTGTCTCCTGGAGTGTTAAGCCCCTTGCTGTGAAGACTTTTCAAGGGCTGCCTTTCTATTCATAACTATTAGATCCCACCCTGCTGGACAAAAGGGCTTGAGGCAATGACCAACCTCGACTGGATTGCAGCTGTGGCCCCTTTGTTGCATATTACTCCTCGTCTCTCTCCTCTCATTTTTCTGTACGATCTCTAAAGACATAAAACATTAAACAAATGAAGAAATGATTAAAAAAAATCACAACACCTAAACGTTACTTAGAGGTCACCCTTAAGTGAAATCCAATAAGCAATTAGCTGTGGAGAGAAAGACTTGATTTGATCTGGTTCAGACCACTCATGCACTTCCATCCATTACTGTCTATCATTCAACAGGGTTTCTGAAGGTACAAGTAAACACGTCAAACCTCAATGACACACATGCATATTGAGTATGTAACAAAGTGCACCATCTCTGTAGTTTTTGATCTCTCATTCACTACAGATTTTTTTTTTCTATTATTATTATAGAGTCCCTTTTATGTCTAGAAGATGCACGTATTGATCATCTGTTTTTTATATTACAAATTGGTTTGTTTTCTTCACTGTTGTTGTCCCTGCTCCAAAAGTAACTACAAACATGATGAATAAAGACGTGTCTTTGTGTGTGATTTCTCATGTGTGTGTGTGTGTGTGTGTGTGTGTGTGTGGGTGTGTGTGTGTGTGTGTGTGTGTGTGTGTGTGTGTGTGTGTGTGTGTGTGTGTGGGTGTGTGTGTGTGTGTGTGTGTGTGTTAGTGTTTTCTTCACAGTATGTACCAATTGTCATCATAGTCATTCAAAGATCATAGGACTTTTGCATCGCTATACATTTTAGTCACAGTGACAAGATGAGTAACACATGACTATTTAGCTTGGCTGATTTGAATAGGGGGAGAGCACATAGGGTTTTTTTTCTCTGTTTTCTCGATTTTTGTGGCCAACTCAATATAATTGTGCCAAATGATAATTTTGTCAGTTGTACTCAAAGGATAAAAAAATGCATGTTTCTTTCCCAAGATGCCTCTTGCATCGCCCCTTGTGTTACAGGAGTAATAAAACCTGGGTCGCCCCAGACTGAAATAAGTGCTAAACCAAAAATAAAAATAAATTATATAATACTGTCTTTTTTTAAACCATGATGCTCAGAAAGCCTGGAAGGGATAACGAATGATCATGAGATTATAAATGTAAAACATACAGGATGAATGTTAATGATTCTCTCTTTGCCAGCTCCTTAATCAAACTGTTAATTGTAGATATGTCATGGTCGATTATGTTCCACAGGAGGCTGAGGCAGTTGATAAACTCGCAAGTTTACCAGATAGTGACATCGGGATTACCATGGATGAAGTTAACAAACAGTTTTGATATGTTAACAGCTGTTATCAGCTGTATGGTGGCCATGTGCTGATAGGCCCAAAGAGATGAATGACCTGTGGCCAGTTGCTCTTTAGAAGATAGCATCAAAGCATCTCCTGAATGAGGTCTTACTATTCTTGGGTTCTTATGAGTTTGCATACCAGCGCAGGATTGCAGAAACACTACTGATAACAGTATGAACTCCTTGAACAACCTCACAGACTTGTGAAGATTGTGTGTGTTAGCATCATAGAGCCTTACTTGCTGGTGGGAAAACGGACAGATCTTTGGGTTAGTTCAAGGTTTATTTTATGGATTTCTCCTGAATCGGTCACAGCGGGTTAGATTCAACACATAATCCTGCCCTAGATGTATAAATACAGGAGCCCCACGGTGCTGTGTTTTGTCTTTCATAATCTATACACTGTAGACCAACGACCAGTCGAGCGTCAATCTCTACTCACATCATTTTTTGAGTGATGATACAGCCTGAATTCAACTTTCTGACGATTTCCTTGATCCAGTGTGACTAAAACAAACAAATGGCCACAGAATTTAGACGAAGTGGAGAAGTCCAATTTAAAATATGTCTTGCAATTGTTTCACAAGGCTCTCCTACAGAGCATACTGTCCTTTGGCTTGATTTTGTGTTTGGTAACATGCATAACCAAGACAAAGAAAGGTTGCGGTGCATGTTCGGGATGGCGAGTGCAGGTCATTGAGTGTGACCAGTCGTCAGCTGCTCAGTTTTGTGAAATCCTCTTTTTGAGTAAAGTTGAGCACATCCACAATGACCCAACATGATTATCGGGACAAAGGAAGGTTTCTGTAGGGATGTAGATTATACTGTTGAGAGGGATGGTGGAGTAGACCCCTAGCATTTGCCTATACTGCCTACGCCTAGGGCTGGGTCTTTACTCTCAAGACACAATGTCCTGGTTTCTCTGTATAATTCTCAGACATTACATAGTATCATTGGAACCAAACAACATGGACATTATTTACAGTGTGTTTTGGATTCACAATAGTTTACAATAACAGCTTTAGCTGTTGGATGTTTTAAATGCAATTATTCAAGAGAGAGGGACATGAAATGTGAGTCACCTTCACTGGGAGAAGATCTTAGATCTCGAAACCCTTGCAAACAAAATAAAAAAAATCAATTAGATGGCTGTACACTGGTAAGTACCTGACAAAACATTTTAGAAAACATTTTAGTTTATTTAATTTAAGACAGCCGACCACGTAATGTTTATGGAAGTGCACCACCATAAAGAAAGCTGACTTTGAAACAATGTTTGCTTTGCATTCTTTGAAATTCTACCGCTTATCCGGCGACCCGACACCGGAAAAGCGGTAGACGAAGAGATGAGATGAGAAATTCTATTGTTTTCTTTCATTTCAGAGGCATTAACAAAATAATTGATGTGAAGGACTATTCAAAATGAGAGGCAATTGTTGTACCTAAAGACGATCTGCACATGACCACCCATCACCAAACTAATTTCATGGATCTTTACTGGGCCTCATGACAATGCTTATATATTGTATAAATTGGCCAGCAAGGGAATGAGTCTGCAACCAGCACACTCCCCAACACCACTGCTCTACAGGAGGAAGAGATCTGCTCCGTTTCCACCATGACGACTCTGCTGCTGGCCTCTGTTCTCTTTGCAGGTCTGTTTGTCTCTCTGGGTGCTGCCCCTGCTCCTGCTCCTGGTCCTGGTCCTGGTCCCGGTCCTTACCATGCCTTCTGCAAAGCACTGTGGTGAGTTATGATTGTTGATCAGGTTCTGAGGTAGTCATATTTGGGGGTCAGGAAAGTTGATTTCAAAAGAAAGCTTGGCACATTTCAGCCTGATTTGTTGATGCTGTTTCTCTGGACGGATTTCATCATGAATGTGTCCAAACGTCTCTTTTTATAGGCTCTTTAAAACACCTTGTACTGAAATCAGCTTCAAACTAGGTCAACAGATTGTAGCCTTCAGCCCTGAGTATGAGGTAAAAACATGTTTCTGTTCATGTAAATCATATTTAAGATGACGAAACAACAGAAACCAAACTGAACATCATTGTAAAAGAGATGAATTTATTAAGTGTAATGACATGTTGTTTTCTGTTGCAGCTTGTGTCATTCACGATTGTCAATATCAAAGCCAACCACACTTCCCTGGAAAGCCCTGAGGGTGAGGACATCACCTTCAAGTTGAGCCCCACCGTACTGACAACTGGCTGCCTTGTGTCTGTAAGTATGATTTTTTTAATAGTTACTTCCATTATATACAGTGATTCGTCAGTAAGTTGCTTCTGTTAAGTTGTAATTTTAGCTTTTAAAACAAGATAAGATCAGGAAAGATGAGAAGAATCAGTGATATTATTGCAAAAGTTAAATAATTTCTTTGGTTGGTGTGTATTCTCTCTCTCTCTCTCTCTCTCTCTCTCTCTCTCTCTACTTTCCTGCATGACACATTATTCTGGCCAATAACTATTTTTGTTACAGAAATTATTGACTGATATTTACTGTTATGTAAAACTGCAGATTTGATGGCCATCTGGTTTCTTTTACAATGTCCCACTTTTTTGGGCTCACAACTTTCTTTTTATACATGCTGAAAACACAGGTTGGCAGATATGTGCTCGTCATTGGCAACAAAGTATTATTGAGTTGTAAATATATTGAAAAGTGAAGCTTATTAACTTGTTTACTTGCAGGCACAGTCCATCTCTCTTGGATTCACCAGCCTTCACCTACAGTCCATCTCTCTTGGATTCACTGTAACACCTACAACCTGCTGGCAGGTGAGTTCTGGATCATTTCAAAGTGTGACACCATTTTGGACGATTCATTTTCATATGATAAATTAGCGTGTTTGTACTTTGCTTTATTAAAATCAAAACATCTTTGATTTATTATTGCCAGTGAGTATAAAGCATGAATGTGAAATGATCTCATTTCCATCCGTTTGTGTTTGTGATTGAATGTTTTGATTGTAGCGAGTGGCCTCACCTCACAACCGGATGTCCTGGAGATGACCAATGAATGGGCTTGCCTGGGCTATGGACTCGCCACCTGTAGGACCTGAAAAACCACTAAATCATGCCATCATTTTGTAACCTTTGACTAAGAAAATGCTGTTTTCCACATATAAATCACTACATGGACTAGGACCGAATTATAGAAATTTGCCTTTTTTTTCTTTTAATTCTTCTATTTATTTTTTTTCACTTTGTTGTATGATGTGAAGCATTTTGAGTCTGCCTTGTGTATGAAATGTGCTATACAAATAAAGTTGCCTTGCCTTGCCTTGCCTTGTATATCTGATATTTGATACATTCAAAATATACCCCTGCCTATAGACCGAGAAAAAACAATAAAAGTTGCAACTTCATTACGTTCCGTGTGTATTTTTCTATCAATGAATGGGCTTGCCTGGGCTACGGACTCGCCACCTGTAGGACCTGAAAAAACCACTAAATCATGCCATCATTTTGTAACCTTTGACTAAGAAAATGCTGTTTTCCACATATAAATCACTACATGGACTAGGACCGAATAATATCACTGATATGCTCCCACTACATACGCCTTCTAGACCACTAAGATCTTCTGAGACCAATCTGTTAGTGATTGCCAGAGTAAACAACAATCACGGGAGAGCATCGTTTAGTCACTATGCAACAAATGGCTGGAATAAACTTCCTGAAGATGTAAGACTTGCACCAACTCTGACCACTTTTAAAACTAGACTGAAAAAATGTTCACCATAGCTTTCTGCTAAATCTTTTAATGTCTGCACTGTTTTTAATTATTGCAAATATGTTTTTATTCTCCTTTTCTTTCTGTAATGCATTTTTAAATTTGCCTTTATTTTCTTTTAATTCTTCTATTTATTTTTTTTCACTTTGTTGTATGATGTGAAGCACTTTGAGTCTGCCTTGTGTATGAAATGTGCTATACAAATAAAGTTGCCTTGCCTTGCCTTGCCTTGTATATCTGATATTTGATACATTCAAAATATACCCCTGCCCATAGACCGAGAAAAAACAATAAAAGTTGCAACTTCATTACGTTCTGTGTGTATTTTTCTATCTAACAACTGAGTGTGGAGAGAGTGCCATCCTTCAATCAAATAGTCATCCTCCTACCAGATGTTGGTAGTGTTTGTGAGAAGAATGGAGCAGCATGCAGGCATAGATTTCACAGGAAAGTCTGTGGGCAATTTGTGTGAGAATGAATGGTGGCGTTGTAAATTGCGG
Source organism: Eutrigla gurnardus (assembly GCF_963514095.1). Classification (NCBI taxonomy): domain Eukaryota; kingdom Metazoa; phylum Chordata; class Actinopteri; order Perciformes; family Triglidae; genus Eutrigla; species Eutrigla gurnardus. The sequence continues at coordinate 17,244,843 of NC_139918.1, forward strand.
AAAAAGATGATGAAAAAGACGAGCTGGTGTTTCATGTTGTGGTGTGTGTGATTCCTTTTTGTGCCTATCCTTGTGAGGGGAGGTGTGTGTGTGTGTGTGTGTGTGTGTGTGTGTGTGTGTGTGTGTGTGTGTGTGTGTGTGTGTGTGTGTGTGTGTGTGTGTGTGTGTCCTCAATTACATGCTAGTATGCCACAATACTAGTCACCATACTAATTCACAGATCAGAGGTCTTTTGTTTGCTTTACATTTTGGTCACAGTGACGATGAACATCTGATGTGCATGAAATTATTTCATTCTTCAAGAACACAATAGACGGTCATTCACAAAACACATGACTATTTAGCTTTGTTGATTTGTATCGGTGGATTATAGAAAAAGCATATGTCTGGTTGGAGATATCTTTTCCAGTGTGATCTGTGGTCAGTATAATTGTGGTGAATGTACTTGTGTTAGTTCTGTTCAAAGGATCAAAAAGATGGAAATGCAGAATGAACACAGCGCCCTCATTCAGAACAGGAAAACCAGGGCACTCTCTTAGAGCCGGGCCTGGGAGAGGAGCTCTTCTTCTTGGTGGCCAGGCTACCCCCATGAGGCTAAGTCCAGAAAGACAACATGCTGGCCCAGTTCTAATCCGGCCCCTCCCTACCCCCCCACTCCACGGAGGAGTGAACTTCGTTTGGATTCAAATTTGCACCCTACTTTATAAATGCAGTGGCAAGTATGTAAAAAATATATGTATTATACAATATAACAAGACAAAAAACGGAATTGTGATTAAGTGAGTAAAAATACAAGAATATAGATAAATAAATTAAATATACAGTATAAATTAATACAGTATTCATGCCAAAAATGTTATTATGATACTAGTATTACATAGCTGAATTATTGCATTAAATGATGGTCCTGTTAAGTCAGTATTGCACAGTTGAATATATAAATTATAGGATTACAGCAGGTGTAGAAAATAGTAAATAGATGCTGTTTATAAATGTTGTAAAGAAGTTGTTAACCTCTGTATGACAATTTTAAATGTCTTTGTGTTTGTTGTTTGTTGTTTTGTTTTATTTTCCTTAATACATTGTTATTGCATCTTAAAGTTTTGACATCATTTAATGGAAGGAACCAGAATAAATCTGAATCTATATAAAGTGAAGTTAGTTAAGTTAAACTTTCTATTGCCATGGTGAAAGAAAGAAGGAGTATGTGAGGATGTTAGACTATATAGACCATCTTGAATGAGCTGACATTACTAGTCCAAAGAGTCACTTACCTCTTAAATGGCCGTCCTATTTTTGAAGAAAAGGCTGAAAACGACATACCCAAAGTAAATGGTTACTGTTTTTGAACCCCTATGACTACAGGCACATTCCTGAAAGATAACCCTTTGAATTTTCTTCTGCAAGTGTCAGATTTACTCTAAGTGTTACTGACACTGAGTTACTGCAGCTCAAACATAGTGGAAATTGCAATTTTTTGCCTCGCCTAAATTATTTTTCTTTTTGAATGAAACAAGTTAGCTGTGGCTGTTATATATAGGCCTAAAAGTTGAATGAAGCCACAGCCACAAGCCTGACCAACAACTGGTAGAAAGTAGATAAAAAAGACACCCAAAAATGAGCTTTGCAAGTGCAGTGTTGTAGGGCAATGTCAGACGGGTTTATTTCACCAGTTCTACAACTACTACTAATAAAACCAACATTTTTTAAATGTTTTTTTACATAACAGCCTTCTGTAATGAGACGCTGCATAACTATCATATCTGTAGGTCACAGACCTTTCTGAGCTGCTGCGCTCTCACCCTCAAGCCCCCTCCCCCATGTAACATACCGCTGGAATCGTAAGCTCATTGGCTATAAAACCTGTCAGTCAAAAATGTACTCCTCTGCCTATTGGCTCTCTGCCTGGGGATTCTCGTGGTTGGTCAGCCGAGAGCCAGTGCTTCAATGGTTCTCTTGATGGACAGATTGTTCAGCCAATTCGGATCGCAGAATCGTGGAAGGGGGCTTGTTTTGTCGCCAAGAAGCCGCCGTACACGGAAATAGCAACGCTTTGTTGAGCGATAACTAGCTATAAACAATATTTTGTTCAGAAACTCACAACGTCAACACATGGCGTGTTATGGATGACTACCGGAGTTAGCGTGCTCATGGGACTAAACGAAGTGGCTACTTTTGTTCGTTGGACTCTTACCTTTCTCTGGATATAAGGATTAGCATGCTACATGTTGTTTTTGGACTTCCAGACAGCTCGAAAGGTAGGGAACGCTTGGCTTGTTGTTGTTATTTTTCTGTGCACTCCTTGCACACATGCTGTGTTTGCTTTTGATGTGTTTTCCGTGAGCCTAAAACGGCTTACTTTGTTCGATTCGCGAGACTCGTAGCTTTCAAATGATGTGTAATATGACGCAGACGCATTTAAAATAATATGTGATTAAACGGAATGAATGCGAAACTAGTGCAAAACGGCCCGACCTCGGGCCTGACTAAAGATCAGGGAGCTGTTTGGCAAATGGATCAAATGAAAGCGGCAACATGCTGAGAAAGGAAGCCGAAGCGACCAAAACTGCAGTTCTTCAAATGGCCACTTGAGACTGTCCAAAAATCGATTCAACCTTCTTATAATTTTGGTATCAGGCATAATTGTGGGTGTGGCAGCTTTGAGTGATATGTGGGTGCGGTCTCAGGTTGCTCGCTGCTGGCTGTCGCCTCTGCTGCGTCACCCGGACGCACCTCAACACCACCAGCAAGGCATTTGACCATTTTTACATTAGTCGGGAGATAGGCTGTCGTCACTGTGGCGAAGGCCCGGTGTCACCTACTTTGAGCTTCACAACGGCTCCTCAGAAACCTATGAGTCACAGAGACTTTGTGTATATTTTATACAGTCTAGAATCAAAATAGAACCTTGGAAATGGGATGCACTCTCTCCTTGCCCAGTTGTAAGATAGAAAAATATACACACGCACAGATTAATTTGCAACTTGTTATTGTTTTTCTCTCACTCTAAAGGTAGGTGTATATACATAACATACCAAATATTAGTCAGATACACCTGATCCGGAGTGGAAAACAGTATTTTATTATTCAAATATGAACAAATCATGACATGATTTAGTGAAGTGATAGTGAAGTTTGTCAGGCTTTGCAGGTGGCGAGTCCGTAGCCCAGGCAAGCCCATTCATTGGTCATCTCCATGAATCCTGGTTCTGAGGTGAGGCCACTCGCTACAATCAAAACATTCATTCTATGAAAATCTGAAATGGTGATCGGCTTTGAAATAATGAAAAGCATGTATGGATGAGACGATTAAAGTTATGAAGTGATCCAGGACTCACCTTTCACCAGGTCCCAGAGGTTACAGTAGTTGAGTCCACCATCGAGGAGGCTGGTGAATCCAAGAGAGGTGGACTGTGCCTGCAAAGTAAACAAGTTAATAAGCTTAATACATGAAAATACATATCAATGCATATAGTTTGAGTTATTTTTCCATCCAGGTTTTGAGATACCTTCCTCAGTGATTGCTGCAGTCACTCCAGTATAATTGTTTACATTTTAGTTCTACTCAAAGGATAAAATAGATGGACATACAGAATGGACACAGCGTCCATCCTCTTAACCTTGGGAGAATTTCTTCTATTATTTCTGCTATTACTGTTCTATTACTGCTCGATCCCATGTAGGGAGTTAAATACAGTGTTGAGCGGACAAAGACCTAACATTAAGGGAGGGATTAATAAAATGTTCATAATAAAGGTTTATTGGTTGTTGCCAAATTGTGAGCATATATCTACTTAAATTATTTCTTCTGCCAACCCATTTATTTGTGATTTCAGAATGGATAAAACAAAAGTGGATGTCCACATTTTAAAAGAATATGTGGCCAGAATAATGGGTCACGTTCTTGCACACAGAAGGATAGTAAAATTACTGTTTTGTAGGGAGAGAATACACACCAACCAAAGGAATAATTTTGAATATATATTTCCAACAGAAAAGAAGCATTGTTGATACTTACAGACACACGGCAGCCAGGTGTCAGTACGGTGGGGCTCAATGTGAAGGTGATGTTCTCACCCGCGGGGCTTTCCAGGGAAGTGTGGTTGGCTTTGATAGTGACATTGGTGGCTGACACAATCTGGAACAGACAACCACACATCATTACACTTCAAATATTCATCGCTTTGACAATGATTTTCAGTTTGGTTTCCGTTGTTTCTTCATCTTAAATATGAGTTACATTAACAGAAAAGCGGATCTTACCATATACTCGGGAGTGAATGCTAGAATCTGTTGATATACTTTGGTGTTGATTTCAGCACAAGGTGTTGCAAAGAGCCTAGAAAAAGAGAACATAATGTGATCACATTCATGTTAGGAACAAGAAAGAGTATCAACAATTCAGAGTAAAATGTGTTACATTTTTATTTGAAATCACAGTGAACTTTCCTGACCATAAGAAATGTTGTCTTAACTCAAATTTAAATATACACGAGGCATAAACTACCTCAGAACCAGATCAGCAATCATAACTCACCACAGTGCTCTGCAGAAGGCATGGTAAGGACCGGGACCAGGACCAGGACCAGGAGCAGCACCCAGAGAGGCAAACAGACCAGCAAAGAGAACAGAGGCCAGCAGCAGAGTCCTCATGGTGGAAACGGAGCAGATCTCTTCCTCCTGTAGAGCAGTGGTGTTGGGGAGTGTGCTGGTTGCAGACTCATTCCCTTGCTGGCCAATTTATACAATATATCAGCATTGTCATGAGGCCCAGTAAAGATCTTTGAAATTAGTTTAGTTAAGGGTATGACTTGTGTCTTGTGGTGATTGTCTGACTTGACCTCATGACCAGCCTGAAATTTTGGCTTGCAAGGCAGGCATTCCCTCAGTCAGCACTCGTTCCAACGTCACCACTGCTCTACCTCTCTACTGTTTACTGTACAGACAGACATTTAGTTTATTTGAAAATCTGGGCTTGTAACTTAGTAACTAACTAAGTTATGAGCTGACATGTAACTCATGTCAGCTCAAGACTTAGAAAAACTTGTACATGCCTTTATTACTAGTAGGCTAGACTACTGTAATGGTCTCCTTGCAGGTCTTCCGAAAAAAACTGTCAGGCAGCTACAGCTTGTTCAGAACGCTGCTGCTAGAGTTCTTACAAAGACCAAAAAATGTGAGCACATTACACCAATTCTTAAATCCTTACATTGGCTCCCTGTATGTCAGAGGATTGATTTCAAAATCCTCCTGCTCACATATAAATCACTACATGGTCTAGGACCGAAGTATATCAATGATATGCTCCCACTACATAAGCCTTCTAGACCACTAAGATCTTCTGAGACCAATCTGTTAGTGATTCCCAGAGTAAACAACAATCACGGGAGAGCATCATTTAGTCACTATGCAACAAATGGCTGGAATAAACTTCCTGAAGATGTAAGACTTGCCCCAACTCTGACCACTTTTAAAACTAGACTGAAAACTTTTATGTTCACCATAGCTTTCTGCTAAATCTTTTAATGTCTGCACTGTTTTTAATTATTGCAAATATGTTTTTATTCTCTTTTCTTTCTGTAATGCATTTTTAAAATTTTTATTATTTTCTTTTAATTCTTCTATTTTTCTTTTCTTTTTTCTTCTCACTTTGTTGTATGATGTGAAGCACTTTGAGTCTGCCTTGTGTATGAAATGTGCTATACAAATAAAGTTGCCTTGCCTTGCCTTGCCTTGCCTTAGTATTTCCATGCATTATAAGAGATGAGCAACCGATCTGTCTGAAAAAGACAAAGAAATAGGTTGACATAGGATTTACTGTACAATAACTGAAGAACGGCTTCAGTAAATATGTGCCCAAACCAATAATTAAGTCATTATTAACATAAATATACATGTATTAAGCTTTTTAACTGGTTTACTTACCAGGCACAGTCCTGCTGTCAAGTAAGTTCTGTATCACTTCAAAACATTACTTGTCTTGTCCACACGTGCTTTTCCTTTGATAATTTCAAAATTTCATTTTCATATTATATATTGGTATGCTTGTACTTTAGGGGCGGCACGGTAGTGTAGCGGTTAGTACGGTCCCATCACAAAGAGGAGCTTTTGTGTGGCATAACTCAGGGTTCTTCATCTTCCTCCCACAGTCCAAAGACATATTACGCGTAGTTGTGAATGTGAGTGTGAATGGTTGTCTGTGACCATGTGTCAGCCCTGTGATAGACTGGTGACCTGTCCAGGGTGAACCTTGCCCCACGCCCCAGTGTCAGCTGGGATGGGCTCCCTAAGCTGGAACAGTTATCGAATGGATGGTTTCATCTTTGTTAAATTAATGCCAGTGAGTATAAGCATGAATGTGGAATTATATAACTTCCATCCATTTGCGTTGAATTAATGTTTTTATTACAAAACCCTGTTCACCTCAGAACAAGGCTTCATGCACTTGTGTCTACTATTATATGTATTCTTGAGATTCTTGTATTCTTGCAGTGTTATTATGCCACCTGCATGTGTGCAGACAACCACAAAATGCCCAATAAAACGAACATCAAATATCACTATAGCTAGGTTCTGTATTTGCACAGCATTATGGGTTTAATGCAGAAGTTGTATGTCAATTACAGTTATTTACTGTTGATTGTAAAATTGCAGTTATTTACTGCATTAGCGGTAGGCTACATCCTATTCTTAAGCCACATTAAAGCAACACTAAAGAGTTTTTAGTGCCTTAAAATAATGTTTCCAAAATAGTTTCAGTGGTTCATCACCTCAAAACCGGGTGAACGGCACTTCAGTATTCACTCTGCAGCCCTCTATTGGCTGTAACCGCACTATGTAACTTTGCCTCGTGGGGTAGCGGTTTTGTAGTTCTAATGAGACTACGAATTTGACCTGCTTTACGGCAAGCGTTACAAAAGCCGGTAGGTGGAGGCTCTGCGTGGAGATCAACACTGGCAGGTGCGTGGAAGATACCTTGTAGCTAGGTAGTTTTTAAATTGGCGTCATGGCAGAGCCTGCAAAGAAAAGGAGGAGTATGATGTCCGATGTGGCGACGAAAAGAAAACGGGAGCATGACAAAGAAAGAGCTCGGCTCGTGTTAGCTAAGGCGTTAGCTAATTTGTATGCAACTATCACTATGGCTCATGTTAGCTAATCTTAGCTAAGGCGTTAGCTATAGTGCTAATATATATGCAACTATCACTATGGCTCATGTTAGCTAATCTTAGCTAAGGCGTTAGCTACTCTACCTTGTTACTGGACATCGTTCAAATCGTTAATCGTTTCCAGAGCCGGTTCTGCATACAAACAAATAATGTGCGTGCGATGGTAGGCTGCGGTAGGCTAAATTATTTACGACGGCAGTGATGGACAATTCCCTTCCAACCTGTAGGGGGACCGAAGAGGAAAACTTCTTAAGTGTTGCTTTAAAAACGCTGCCTGCTACCATTACAAAGCCTTTCGTCTGCCAAGAGTTGAACAAAAAAGTAGTCTCACTCTCAGCCATCTGGTCCTGAGGCTGGTTGACCTTTGACCTTCTCACATTACAAACCCCAGCCAGCCTTAGAGCAGTTACACTATTATTCAGAAGATTAGACTAACCAAATGATAAATAAAATAATATGTCACTTGTTGGAGTATATTTACGAGGGTTGTCCTCAACCAGGGAAATTCTTAAAAGCAGAGAAACCGTGCAACTGTTATATCTGAGTCTGGCCCTTCCGGCTGAGCATCGAAATATCATAACCAGACAGCAGCAGCTTTCATTTATGTATATTGAATACTGCACTTTTTGGTATTATAGAACACTGAATTGGTCAGATTTGTATAATAATGAATACATGTGAATGTGTCTCATGAGGAATTCACCCAAGTCAAGGTCTTAAAAAAACATTTGATATCATATGTATTGCTTTGCTTTCTTGACTGTGGAAGCTTAAGTTAAGTAGAAACAACAAAATAAGGAGATTTAAACAAACAAAAAAACAAACAACAAACTAATCCGAGGAGAAGGGAGTAAATATTCATGCAACAATCTGTCATGCACTAATTATACATATGTTTCACACTGCTGCACCACCAGATCTGCAAGCTGTTGTTTCATTAACAGCAACTATAACATCATCGCCTGAAGGAATGAACCTGGTGCAAAGAAGATGAAAGAAAATAATGCATGTGTAACCGGGGACCCCTGAATACAAGGACCACACTAACCCCACAAACACACAAGCTCCTGGATAAAGAGGAGGAGCAGAGATATGCGTTTCAACTTGCACAAATATAGATTTTCATTCAAATTAAAATGTAGTACTGCTTTGAGACAAAGCTGCAACAGAAACCAGATTAAAAAATATGTTTTACCTTCTTACTCAAACGTCTTCTATCACAATATTGGGCTTACCTGTAGAGGAGATGATGCCAGGGAGACCCACCAGAGGATGGGCATAACGGGAAAAGCTCCAAAATCACCAGTATTGTGAGAAAACACTAGCGCTGCAAGACAGAATCACATGGGGGTTATGGAGACACAGCAAAATAGCATGCAATACAAATAAATCCAAGAAATAGAGAAACTTCCACCCAGTAGCCAACCACCTGTAAGAATATGACGGCTAGAATAGTCAAGTTAGTGGCGAGGTTGGTCCACCCAGAAAAAAAAAGTGCCACTCCACCATAAGGCTACTTAGCTACAAAGCTTCAGGTATCAATCCAGTCTTATTGAATAAAAAATAGGTCCTTACTAAAACTTTTTGCATTATCATTTACTTGTACTGTAGTAACTCATGCTGTGTGTGTATGTGTAATTCCTAATCGCATTGGCTCCAACTATTAACTTCTCATACCGTTGCGTTTTGATGGTCAATGTTAAAGTATTGTTTGCTGCTACGACAGTTCAACTTACTTTATTAGTCTACTGGCTGATTTAATCATGTAGATAACCCCTCCACATCAGGGGTCATCTCACATTGGCCCTCTAATTCTTTACAGCATAGCTTCCACATTTTTTTTACTAGTTGGCATGAAAATGACGTGTTGTACACAATGCTATATTGTTATTTTCTTTGGCACCGTCTTAACTTTAATGACCTCTTCTGATCGTGACAATGTGTGCTTTTACAGGGTAGTATTCATGAGGGCCTGGTGTCATTTGGGGGAAGTGACATTATCCAGAGTAAATTCATTCTTTCAGGCCATGTTTAAACACTCACTGACAGGCAGGAAGGACGGGGAATGATGATGTGGGTTTACTCAGTGGTGACATAGATGGAGACTTGATAGAACAGCATGTCATTCAGTTAAAGTGGGCCACTGCAGATGAGGCCTAGACAACTCCACCCTCTCTGCAGTCTCAAGATGACACGCTGCAACATTTGAAATTTTGCGGTCAGATGATAGACTTACAAAACCTTTTTCATACTTTAGGTGGTTTACAGGCCTGTCTTTTCCAGGGCAATGACCTCAAACAAAACTAATCTAAATGAATAGAGAATTCCTTATTATAACAAAAGCCACTTAACCTGGGAGGTAGTTGGCCGTCTCTTGTCCTTAAGTGGTGTTTGTATTTGTTTTATTTCTGTTTTTCTTACTGGGCAGGGCTCTGATGGAAAATGGTAGGTAGTTATATGGTTAATTTTATAAATCTATTAATAAGGAAATGTTTTACTTCAAAGTTAAATTTTTGCTCTTTCAGTCACATATGTGATATTACATGTCATATCTGATATTTTAGAGAGGCCTATGAGCTTATATTAGATAGTAAATAACATATCATGTAAAACTGTAAACACACATGCAAATAAACACACATAACTTGGCATGACCTAATTGCTGTGACTTAAGGCATGAGGCATTCTAATTGCCACAAGACCAATAGCTCATATTCTTGATCCGACCAATTTCAATCTGCTTTACTGGTCCTCGTGACAAACCTTTTAGATCTCACTTTTCCTTGTAAATGTATCTACTCGCTCAGTCACAAGCTCACATTTTTCAGTGATACTTGCACTACAGAGCGAGCAACCGGCACACTTTCAATTGCCCCGTTGAAGAAACCCACTTCGTTGCAACCATGAGGCCTCTGCTACTGACCTGCGTTCTCATTGCAGGACTGTTTGGCTCTCCAGCCGCCAACCCTGTACCTGTTCCTTACCATGCTTACTGCAGAACACTCTGGTAAGACTCACTAATCGGCCTCCATCACTGGTTTCTTTGTCTTTCTATTCAAGCTGTGATAATTGCTCTCTTCCTCCAGGCTCTTTGCGATGCCTTGTTCTGATATCGAAACCAAACTGGTGCATCAGATTCGAGCCTTCAGTCCTTTGAATGGCTGCGAGAAATGTCACTATATAGTAAGTTTTGTTGTATTATTGCTTCTCTGGTGTTTGAACGCACACACGGATGTAAAGATTAATTTGATACACTCATACAGTACTCACAGGCTGAAATATACATTTTCTGTTACTCCACTGATCATCAGAAAACATGAATGAAGTTAGATTTATTTATATAATACCAGATCACAAATATGCCTCAAATAGGTTTATAAAATGAATTGCAATGAGAAAAAAACTACTATAAAAGTTATTGATAACTTAAAGTCAAGTTTTGTATTCAGTTCTATCCAGGGGTCCCTTTTTATATTTTGAAGAAAGCGGTGAAAGATGTTTTGTCTTTCTAAGTCTTCCTCCGTTTCAGCTTGTTTCAGCCACCGACTCGTCCATCGAGGTCCACCACACTTCCCCAGACAACCTGCACGTTGAGAGCATAGAGTTCACCCTCCACACCACCGTCCTGACCGGCAGCTGCCGTGTGTCTGTAGGTCACACTGATGTTCGGCCCTTTGCATGAATGACTTCCCTAAATCAAGATGATTACACGTATAAACATATATTTGGCTTGTTTGCAACAGGCTCAGTCCGCTTCTCTCGCATTCAGCAGCCTTTTTGATGGTGGCCTCAACTACTGCAACCTCCACAACCTGCTGTCAGGTGAGAGTCTTCTTCTAATAAAGATGAATTATGTTGTCATGCATCCTGCTACTCTGCGTTATGATTCCAATATCAGTTTTGAACTCTGTAGTGGATACACTTGACAAATTAAAAGAAATACTATGTAATACATAAATGTGGCATGATTTGAGTTCCATCTTTCTGCCTCTGCAAATTCATCTTTTGATTTTAGCAAGTGGCCTGCACTTAGCACCGGGCTTCATGGAGATGACCAGCGAATGGGCTTGCCTTGGCTATGGATTTGCCACCTGTAGAACCTAACAAGCTGGCAGTTACAATTATGGCTGTTGCAGTATTCTTTTGAAAATGTGCAAATGTTCCAGCCCATGCTGATGAGGGTCATGATGATTACAGGCCCCGCCTGTAACTCTGCATATCTGAGTCACATTTTTGTCATTGCTACATGTAAAATGTAAAATTCCTTTCATTTTGTTAGAAATGAAATGAAAAATGTAAATTTACAACATCATGGAAAAAGTGCATGAAACAAAATAAATAAAGAGCAAGAAACAAGTTATGGCGTGTTCATTTTAATGCGTTTCGGTAGACGAATGTCAGCATCATTGTCATCATCATAGTAAACTTTTTTTATTATTATTATTACTATGCAAAATCAATATATTCTGCATGATTGGCATTCACAAGTCAGATGACTTGTACTGGATGTACTTAAAGTGGAACACTACAGGATCAGGAGGCTTGACAGTCAGTAGAACACAGCAGTGGATGTCTATATATATATTATATGTAGACATGTGACTTGTTACATTCACTGATTTCTTTATTCTCCTTGAACCACAAAGACAACGTAGCCTACAGCTGGATATAATAGCTAAAATATATATTGATATTTTAAAACTAACCAGCATAGAAATATTAAAAACAACAATAATAAAACTGGTAACATATGTCCGTAGGCAAAAGAAACCATAGCTAATTGTTATGAATCATAACCAAAGTGACTGGTAAATGCATGTCTGAGTAATATTCCAGCCAATCAAAGCGCTGACAGCTTGACGAAGTAGCAGCAGGTGCTAGCTAACTCACTTCTCCCCGTCATTTCCGGGAAGCTGCGCATGCGCACTGACTAGTAGTGGGGAGTGAGACCTGTACAAGTGATCTGTTAACTCTCATATGGATTTACCAGTGGCTGTTAGGTGATACCTTCAACCATATCAAATAAACTGGGAAAATGTAAATATGTGTTAGGTTAAACATGTTGTATTACAGTATTTCCCCTTCCAAAGTATGTGTTGGACAGTGATATCCTTTGTCCTGAGATCTTTACTTTTCCATGCGTGTTCGGCTTGTGTCAGTCACAGTTACAGCTATCAGACCAACAGAAATTTCCCTGCAGTCTGACAGTTAAACTAAAGCAAGGATATGACGTAATGTAAAATCGACACTATTACCGGATTGATATTACGGGATGAGGGATTACCTTTTGTAATACAGCTGTGAAATTGATCATCTTTCCTCCAGATTCCAGGGTAGCCAGCAGGCTAAACAGGGCCTAAAGAAGAAAGAGAAGGGAAACAACGTAAGCTGATCATTGCATGAATAATTGCTTTAGTGCCCAAGAGTCTTGTGGATAGCATGACAAGTTACAATTGTTATGCATCATGCTTTTGTATGAATAAATATGTTACAGTCATTTGCTGGGCACACCATTAAAATCCCCCATGCAGGTGGAAGGAGGTTTCTGTAAAACCAATGTGGTCCGTCTATTCTTTTGACCAAACAACACAAAACCCAGTGAGCCAAACTTAAATGTTCAAACATAAACTTCAATCTAACTTGTCTGGCCTAACTAAGCTGTTAGTTGCATAAATGGTTACCTTACATTATCTAACATGGTATGCCCAGTTAATATTTTGATCATATTTTCATAAAATTTGCGGTCAGGAATTCAGGAATGTTGGCAACAAGAACACTATCGTTTAAAGCCCAACATTTAGTCAAACAGTAACATTTCCTGTCTGCATAAAGTTTAACTGCTAACATTCTTTAAACCAGGATTATAGCAGCCTTTGTGATTCACTTCCTTGAGGAGCATGTCATATATTCATATATTTAATGACTATGTTCATTCCTTTGTGTGGAGACAGTTAAATAAAAAATTTCTTCACAAACAATGTGCTTATTACTTCACTATCACTTTAACATGTTTTTCAACTGTAACTGACTGTGACTTTACTGTGACCAATGCTGGTCGACATTTCTTACCAAATTTGTTAAAATCTTAATTTCATTGTTGAATACTGGCTCAAAATGCAATCAACTGTTATCACATTATTTACATGTGGCTTCCAACAGAGTTTATCATCGATTATGACACCAAGAAATTTGTTTTCATACAGAGAACAGGTCTCTCTTGTAAATGAGACCCTGGGTCTCAATGAGATTTTACCTGTATAAATAAAGGTTAATAAAAAATAAAATAATACACTCACACACAATACAATTTACTGTGATTTTAACCTGAGTTTTTATTTGTTTGGTGCCAAAGATTATAAACTTTGTTTTATTTAGATTCAGTGATAACTTATTCAAATCAAACCAGTCTTTCAGTTTATTTAATACATTTTCAACTGGAGTCAGAAGCTGTTCTAGATTTTTACCAGAGCAGTAGAGAGTGGTATCGTCAGCAAATAAAACACATTTTAGTCATTTGGAGACATTGCAATTATCATTGACATATAACAAGAATAATTTAGGGCCTAAAAACGGACCCTTGAGAAACCCCACAGGTAACCTTCAGGTGTTTTAATTTTACATTATTTAATTGCACATACTGGTATCTGTCCTCCAGGTAACTCTTCATCCATTTATAAACAATCCCCCTAATGCCATATCTCTCTAATTTATTCATTAATATGCGATGATCAATAGTATCAAATGCCTTTTTTAAATCTATGAAGAAACCAACTGTATATTCCTTGTCATCTATTGCAGTTGATATCCCTTCCACAAGTTCCATCACTGCCATCGAAGTGGACCTTTTTGTTCTGAAGCCATACTGGCTATCACTCAAAAGATTATTTTTCTCAATGAAATTATCAAGTCTATTAACAAATCATTTTTCTGACATTTTTGAGAGCTGCGGAAGTAGTGATATTGGTCTATAGTTGGTGAATTGATTTCTCTCTGCACTTTTATAAATAGGAATAACTTTTGCTGTTTTCATTTTTGTAGGAAAGATAGCAGTTTGAAAGGATAGGTTACAAATGTAGGTTAATGGCTGCACTATATATTCAATGATACTTTTGACTAGAATCATATCAATATCAGAACAATCAGAGGATGTTTTATTTTTAAATTTTCGGTAACAATATCAAGTATCTCTCTATCATTTGTAGCACTAATAAACATGGAGGAGGATTTTTTATTAATATACTTATCTATTTCATTATTGCTTTTTGGCTCAGGAATATCTTTTGCTAGGTTGCAACCAACCTGAACGAAAAAAATCATTAAATTAATTTGCTATTTCTTCAATTTTATCCATAATAATCTATTTATCTTTTACAAAGTATTCTGGGTAATCCTTTTTTAGAGCTCTTTTTAATTATACAATTTAATACTCTCCACGTTTCTTGTGTGATACTCCTGTTCTGCTCCAATAATGTGTGATAGTACTCCTTCTTATTTGTTCTGATAATATTTACTAGTTTATTTTTATATTGATTGAATGACTATGAAAGACTTGTGTTCGGCTTAGTATTTATGTTTTTTTTGTTTTGTTTTAGATAAAATCTTCCAGGTTAGGCTGTCCAGACTCTTGACAAACAGGACAATGATTGTTTGATTCAGTGACTAAATGAATCATGAGGACAATGAAACTGTGATGAATTGCAAACCTCACCCTTAATTACTTTGGATATGGGCTCTCACTGTCATGGTTTTGAAGGGTAATCATGCTTTCCTGTCCTATGAAACCATGTGCCTCCGTTTATGTGCCAAATAGTGAGTTCAGGGGGAAGGTGTTATCCACATACAAGTAAAACCTTCTAAAGAGGACTGGGAATATATATATATATATATATATATATATATATATATATATATATATTATTATTATTATTAATAATATCTTTGATCCAAACTAGTCTGGACACAAGTATATATAACATGCTAGCATAACATTATGCTAGCATTTACCGAAAATCTTTATATTGATTTGGGGACGCCAGTGCAGGGTAGCTAGCTAGTCTTGTTGTTATACTTGCTGTTATATTACATTTACAATCTTGTCAATCGTACTTAATATTGTTGTCTTCGTCGTCTCGCTAGCATAGCGTTAGCTTTTTGGCTCATAGCTGAGCCAAAGGTTTCCATGATTGCCTCAAGTCATATTGTCATTTCTAAGGTTCATCCTATTTACTGGAGCAGTGAACACAGTTTCCGTTGCACAAAATATGGGATGGAAATTAGCATTAGCACTTAGGGAAGCATTTAGCATTTAGGGAAACTAAGTTGTGGCATGTAAAAAATGTTGTTGCAAAACTCATGAAATAAAAATGAATGGTCTTATTCTTTTTCGTTGGCAAGTGACCATGGTAGATGGATAATAATGGTCGGGCATATATGTCTTGTTTTCTTCAAATATAGGAGTACATTGTTTCTATAGACATTATTGCAGCATTTAAAACATTAAGTAGCCTACATTAAAACCAAAATGTGTTAAAAGTCAATAGTTGCTGTATAAATTAATGAAATAAATGCTTTTATATTAGTTAATCGCTGAGAAAGATTTGAATATCAACAAAACTTGGAAGATAGAAGTAAGGATTTATTTTTAAATTGTGTTTTGTTTTTTTGCTTTTACTATTTTCTGAATTTTTATCGACCAAACAATAAATCTTAGTTGCAGTTCTCATGAAGACAAACAAATATCCTAAAATGCCTGATCCGTTGAGTCCAACCTTGTTGGTGTGAAGGATGCCATGGAATTCAAGTGAAGTGTCATGCAAATCACTTTTCCATGGGTCCACATGACAAGCCAATGGTCTTCAAGTTGTTCCGTTTCATGCGATCTTCTATAAAAACCCTGACTGCCGATGCATCCACACTGTCCTGCACTCTGGATCTCTGGAACAAGAAACAAACTTAATCATGGCTGTGAGGAGTTTGGTTGTTGCCTGCGCTCTCTTTTTGGGAATGTGCATTGTCACAAATGGAGGACCAACTGATACAACACACGCTTTCTGCAAGATTGTCTGGTAAGACGTCTTCTGTTTGTGATCAAGTTAGATTTTTCCCCTCAAAACAAATAAATACATAGACAGTGACCTATACCTTTTCTCTTCAGGTTGTTTGGAGTGCCGTGTGATCAAGTTAACATGGCCATCGTGACTCAGATGAAAGCCATGGGCTCATACAAGGTGAGAAACAAAAAGTAGAGACATTTAGTTTCACATGGATTTATTTTGGTGACTGTCACATAAGTGTACTACGTCTTATTCCGTCTACTTAGTACGGATTTTCAAAACGCTCTTTTTTCTGGTTCTGATCCAGCTTGGCCCAGTGACTGCAGCCCTTGTTCAGGCCAACCACACCTCTGCAGTCGGCCAGATCGAGCGTGTTAACTTCACTATGATTGCCACAGCTATGAGCCTGGGCTGCCATGTAGAGGTGAGACAGCTACCTTTCTATCCATCACATTAATAGATGGATTGTTGCGTAAACACCATTAGGAAATGTTATGAACATGCTTTATTTGGTTGCTGTTCAGGGCTCCTCTGTGTCCGCATTCTGGTTCAGCCTTTTGGATAACGGCACCAACTACTGTAACCTCCACAACGTAATACAAGGTAGGTGATTTTCACCCAGTGATATTATTTATGATATATTTTAACTTTATAAAACGTACTTTTCAATTTTAATCTCTACCATTTGTTAACAGTGGTTAGTAGAGTAGCCAAACAATAGAGTCACCAAAATAACTACTCGAGTAAGAATACAAAAGTAGTAAATAATTAAACAATATTTACATTTGTAAATAATGAGTTGCTTCAGTAATTATACAAAAAAATAAAGAAACAAAACACAGGTAAGACTAAGGCAAAACTACTGTGTTTGACCTCCCCCAAATACTTCACACCCAATACATCTGTTTGTGATGACAAGTCATCGTCTCCTGATTAGATAACCTGCTACATATACACCAAACAGTATTCAGTCCGTATCTTTCAAGTGTGATCACAAAATATTAAATTAATATTATACTAGTAAGTAGACCAGTAAGTAATTCATTATAAATATATTATAATAAATTAAATATTAAACTATATTTTTTGCTTTTTGTCCCCTGTTTATATATATAGATCATGTGTATTGTATCAAAATGTAAATATAAAAGGTGTCGACATTTTACTGTATCCTTAAACTTAAACTTTAAACAAAACATAAACTTTAAAATCATGTGCATATTTTGGTCTCTCCTTTTCCGTCTCTCTTAGTCAGTCTACACCAGTGACTAGTTAGTCCTAGTCAGGGGAAGAGCTGACCACCTTCCTCGTAACATTTCATTAATGCATAACATAATAAATAAAGTAGCGTGATGATTACATCCACTGTAAAAGAGTAAAGGTAATGATTTTTCTCTAAAAATCTACTCAGGAGTAAAAATAATTTAGAAGTACAATTTAGGCTCCAAAAAGTTACTTTTTAAGGAGTAAATGTAACTCGTTACGACCCACATCTGATTGCTTATCATTGTTTTTCTGTTTCCTCTCTGTACAGGAAGTGGACTCAGCAAAGCTCCAGGCTACGTGGAGTTCACTAACGAGTGGCTTTGCCTTGGAGTTGGACTTTCTGCATGCAAATGAAATTGTTTGTGAAATCTGAAATGTGGCTTTTGTCCTTTGTTTAAGTTTAAGTTGTGTCCTGTCATACAGATGAAGAGACTGGATTTACAAAATAAAATCTACATTTGCAATGACAATGTTGTCTTTTTGCTATAGCACTGGAGCTCACCATTGTGTTCTGAATTAAGGCCATTAATTCAGTTTTTTAATGATCAGTTGTTTGTGGGACACATACGGGATACAATAATAATATGAACATGTGGAGCTGATTTATAGAGACCTGATTAAAGTGTAACTTCACCTCCAGATCTTTGCCCATCTTAATCAAAAGTAGCTCAATTAAGCAGCAAAAGTACAAAAAAGTAAAAACAAGAGACGCTGTGGGAAGAGGTGAGGAGGCGGGTCTGATGAAAGGGCTTTACTATATTCCATGAAGAAAATGAGTCCCAAATGGTCAACTCTATCCCAGAATTAGCCTTGCCATATAAGGGCCAGTTATAACTAAAATGTCAAAAATCATTGCAAAATTTTATAAAACAAGAAATATCCTTAACCAGAAGTCATACACTTTATTGTTCTCTGTTACTTCCATATATGACCTACTGCGTCAAGATATGGGGTAACGCATATAAAACCAACACTCAACCTTAGTCATAGTACTCAGAGGCTGTTTGAAATCAGAGAGAGTCGGTATGAACTGAGGGGATTAGGTGTTTTTAAAAAAACCTCAAATAAGAACTAATATTAAACAGCGATGTATTTCTGTCAGAGGTGTTAACCTGTGGAATAACTGTGATGATGAAATAAGAATGTGTAGTTCGATTTCCTCTTTCAAAAATATGTTTAAAACCAAAGTACTAAAATAATATATAAATTTGTTGTGAAAGTAAATGCTTGTTTGATCTAAATCCTTATGGTATAGTTCAGACCATGTAGTCTAAAAGTTGTCTTGTTGAATTTCTTTTCTCATTCGTTTTGGTAAAAAGGGTAGGCATAATAAGCATGAGCTTCAGCCTACACCTTTTCGATTAGCACTCCTCATTGTATTATGTATTTGTGTATATTAAGTAAATTCCATCTGTTGAGAAGGGGGGGGGGGGGGGATGAAATGCTAATCGAATAAACTGAACTGAACTGAAAAAAAAAATAAAGTTGTCTGAAAGCACCCCAAATACCAGGACAAATGTGTAGTACTTTTTCTTTACTTGACTATTTTCTTCCCATGGAGCTTTATACTTCTACTCAACTTATTTAAGAGGGTGATATTGTACTTTTGAATCCACTATATGTTAGAAAGCTCAATTTGCTTTACAAAGTACAGCTAAAGTGATTAGTGGATTCATTGACCAATTGTGATAATACATGCAATTTTTCATGCAAAATGTGGTATAGGGTATGTGAGGATTTGCTGCGTTTCCTTTTCATGATCTCAATTTATTTTCAATAATAATTGTAAATTTTGTTATATTGGTTTGACAAATATCACTGCGACGGTGTCCTTTTGGGCTCTGAGTAATTGTGAAACCATTCCTCCATATTTTCTGACTTTTTACAAACAAATCAATCAATGAATCAGGAAAATAATCAGCCGGTGAATGCATGGTTAAAATAAGCATTATTTGCAGTACAATTGACCGTAAGAAAAATGACAGAAAAATCCTGCTTTTATTTTAATTAATAAGAGTAATAATGTAATGATATAATATATAATAAAATAATAGTCATGTGGGACACAAAATCGGATGTTTTACTGCCACGTCGAACTGCAAAACATGTACCTCATTTCTGTCTGCAGAGGGCACCAGAACACAACACTCAGTCACAGTGATATCCAGACATGCAAACTTTGTCTGCCTTGATGGAGTATGTACTTGATGAAAATCTATATTGCAGGAGATTGTTGATATAAAAATATATATAAAGAGAGAAAGTAAGAAATGCAGTGTTTAAAATTAGTTCAGTGGTGGGTTTAGGGCTCTTATAGAAAAACAAACCAATAAAAGATGAAAAGTTGTCCGAGCTGTGTGTCAGGAGGTCTGTTCACATGGGAGAAGTGCCTTTTAGTCATCCCTCTCCTTGAGAAGCTCCCTGTGGTCATGTCTGTCTCAGACATGTCAGCCATACAGATGAACGGGAGTGACAATCTTCTCTTGTCACTAATGAGAAACCCTGCGGACTTATGATTAACAGCATTCCAAAACGAGTTTGCCATAAACAAAACAAAAAGATGTATGTTCTTGAGTTGCTAAATTATTTTTGCATCCCCGTTGACTTGCTTTTTTTCCATGTGTTGCCGTCACAGTGGCTGACTGTATTGATTTTGTCTTCCAACTTATTGTCAGTAGTGTGGCTTAGTTGATTTAAAGACAATTCTAATCTCAAGGCCTTGCTTTGTACAGAGCTATGTCAAGTGTTTAGCTTCAGTTTTGTATTGTTTTTACTGATTCATACCTACATTCAATTGTGTCTACAAACTATAAGTGAGAGACAACAGCACAATAAACACTAAGGTTAAGATTTATTTATAATTAAACATCTTAGATGCTTAACAATAAAGGACAAATGCCAGATATAAAATACAGACAAAGGATATAAATGAAATAGATATTTTTTATAAGTAAATAAGACTAAGCAAAGACTAAGCAAAGGGCGGGTGGGTTTCAAGCTCTTTTATAGTAAATGTATGAACAGTTTAGGAGCCACAACGTCAACAGCACAGTCTCTTTTAGTGGAGCGGGTATACAGCCGACATGCAGAGCTTTCAAAGTGGTCAGAGTAATCAGATTTATGTCATTTTATGAGGACCCAGCTTGAAGAAGTCCCAATCAGAGTCATTTCAGAGCACCGGGTCAAAAGCTTTGCAGCCAATGTGTTGCAAAAGCAGCATTCTTGACCTCAAGGGATACGTTGCTAAAAACCTGTGAGAAGGGGAGGGACCGTCATCTAGATGGGATGAAATTGTCCCTGCATGCCCTGAACCTCATCTTCCACATCTCAGCCAATAAAGACTATGGCGATTTATCGAGCCTTCAACATGGATATAACGGCTGCACGTCTGAGCCGTCATCTTGTCATCAAATGGATGGCATAGGCTCCACAGTATGTGGTCTTTTGCTCAGCTGTTTGCAGGGATGGTCAGCGCTGTGATGACTGTTCACAGGGCAGTTCCCTGCAACAGCAGAACAAATGCTGGTGTGGAGACCATCTGGTGAGTGAGGAATACAGAAATATGGGACACAGTCTGTCTCCCAAACCTCGCATCATCTTCACATGGTCTCCATGATATCAGCCCTTTTTTAATGGAAGCTGGTTAGAGTTATGTGTTACTTAGTGCTTTTTGCATTCTGCCACAGTGCATAAGAAAACTAAATCTATATATTAACAGCTTGATAGCATTTAAAATGAAGATTTTAGGAATATTTGTTAAAAACACTTTAATAATGACTTAGTTTTAGTTAATATTTACAGATATGTCTTGCTGTTGGCTTACTACAATGTCATAAAGCTTTTTGAGACTTTTCACAAACTTGTAACCAAAAAATTTTTCTGATTAATGACTTCTAACTCATCTATAGAGACCATTAGGAATAATTTACTATCACTAAAAAGCCATAATTACCACTTTAAAAAGCTTAATAAAGGGTGGACTTTTATTCACGTATTATTTATATTTGTTGTAATATTTTGAATTCAGTTGAATCATTATTATATGTATTATATAGTTAAGGGTCCAACTTCATAGGCTACTTACAATCTTCATCTTTAAGGGTTTTATTTCAGTATTAAACTGATTTAATCACGTTGCTCGTATTGGATTGTATCAGCTCTGCTGTCAACTGAACTATGGTCTCGTGATGTCTCGCGATGATTCACACGTATCGCACTTTATAGCTCTGCTAATCTGTAAACGGAGCATATCTTGAGTTCGGCTGGTGGTTGACGTGGACCGAAACAAGGAGCAACAAGTGAGAACAAGGTCAGCAGTTTGTCAGTCAAAGGTTTAGATGCATTTTAGGATTTAAATCGATAACAAGTTTCCGCCCCTCGTGCAGCAGCTCTGTTTACTAAACGCTGTTTTCGGTTCCGTTAACAGTTACACATATCGTTGCTCTCCATGAGTTTAAGACTAGGAGCACGTTGACGTTGCTGGTGTTTTCCAAACCGAGCCAGGGACGAAATAAACTCAACTCCTAGACGGACCTTTTTGTCAGTTCTAATAAAAACCAGGTCTTGTTCTTTGCAGTCCAAAGGTCCCTGTCACCGTGACGTCAGCCTGCTCAGCGCGTGTTCAGCCCCTCTCTCATGTCTGGTCTGCAACAATGTTGCCAAACAACATTGTCCATTGTTATTTGTCAATTTAAATAACTTAATAAAATTTGTATTTTCAGGTGGTTGGAAACCCCCGAACACCAGTCATGTCAGAGTTGAGTGGGAAGGTCCAGACCGTCCTGGGTCTGGTGGATCCGGACCAGCTGGGCCGCACCATGACCCACGAGCACCTGACCATGACGTTCGAGTGCTGCTACTTTCCTCCTCCTAAAGGCGACGAGGCGGTGGCGGAGAACCCCTTCCAGATGCAGCACATGCACTGGCTGAGACAGAACCCCTACAGCTGCCACGAGAACCTGCTGCTGCAGCAGGAGACCGCCGCCGTGCAGGACGAGCTGCTGGCCTACAGGAAGGCCGGCGGCGGCACCATAGTGGAGAACACCACCACCGGCATCGACCGGGACCTGCCCACCCTCAAACAGCTGGCCAAGAACACCGGGGTCCACGTTATCGCGGGGGCAGGGTACTACGTGGACTGCACCCACACCGAGGCCACCAAGAGAATGAGTGTGGAGAAGGTGAGGCCACAGTCTTGAGCGTACCAGCAGCCAGTTTGGCCAAAATCTGGCATGCGTGGCACGGGCCCTGACTGTCTCAGTCATAAGACAGGAAGAGCTTCCTGCATCAATTTGTTGTGCCGACGATTTGATACATCACCCATTCTCTCAGCACGTTCTGTGTTTCTAGTGAAGGATTTCTTCTGTGTCTTTTAATTGATTAGGACGGGTTCCTGCCTGCTCAGTCGAGCGCTTCAGCAGTAACGCGCTGAGAATGTGCAAGTGATCCTCACGGATGTTTAGATGTTATCAATCAAACTTGATGTGCTCTGTTTGAAGGGACACGTCCAAAACGGCAGAGAAGAGTTAGTTTTAAAGGGTCTCTCTTTTCCTGCCCCGTCAGCTCACCGACATCATCGTCAGCGAGGTGCTTCACGGGGCCGACGGCACCGACATCCGCTGTGGCGTGATCGGAGAGATCGGCACCGGCTGGCCCATCACGGAGAGTGAGACGAAGGTGCTGAGGGCCACGGCTCATGCTCAGAAGCAGCTCGGCTGCCCCGTCATCATCCACCCCGGTAGGAATCCTGCAGCTCCAGCTGAAGTCATCCGGATCCTTCAGGAGGCCGGTGGTGACATCAGCAAAACTGTCATGTCACACCTGGACAGGTGAGAGCTCCTTGGAAACGGGTAGTTAAGAGGAATACATACATTTTTCATCTGTAATCATCTGTAAATATCAGCTTTTTAATAGTTACAATCAGAATCATGGCGAGGTTGCTATTAGTCCTCCCTACTGCCTGTCCCACATCCCCTCCCTGGCCTTTATGTTCCCTATCGATAATAAAAAATATTATGAATTATTCATCATCTCGTGAATATCTCTCTAACACAGTTCTTGTTTGGTGTCACACAGTGTGAAATATTACCCATCTCTTCTCCTCTGCCTACTAGCCCCATGACCCCTCCCTCATTTCAACTGTTGCTCCGTCTTGTCTTTGCCTTATTTGCTTATATATTTTTTTCTTTGGTTTGTTTGTATTTCTTTTCTGTAAAGCATTTTTTTGTGTTTGGAAAAGCGCTATATAAATTAAATGCATTATAATTATAATAATTATTATTATTATTAGTCATGTTGTTATTGACTATGAATATGGTCATGTTTCACAGTCATTGTGTTAGAATGTATTAATGTGAAATATAGAAAGACTAATAGCTAAATTGAGACTAGCGTTTTCTGCATTGTAGATTGATGCCATTCATTACATCAAACCAAACATCAGAGACATGTGGTAAATAAACAGCCGGCTCATTCATTTTTAAATTGAATAATTAACTTGTATTCTATTTATCAGTGAATGCGAAAATTAGGGGGAAATGGTAAATAATATGTCCATGGAAGTCTGATTTTTAAATATTATTTTGAAGAAACACAACACACTTACATTGTTTTTAATCCTCTATAAAAAAAATCCCCTCATTGGTTTCTTCACTTTCCATCACTAGAAACATTGTCTGAGCTGCAGTCGATGCAAGGAAACCTTGTTCTCTGTGAACGGCAGTGATCAGTCTCCTCTTTCAACAAGAAACATAACTTTTGACTGTATGTGGATATAAAATATCCATCATATATAAATATACATTTATCAAATTTACATCAGTTTGAACTGAGGTGCTCTTTGAAAACAAATCTGGTCATTCTTTGTTAAAAATATTTGAAAACTCAAAACTAATTGTAGAGTAAAATATTTAAGCACAAAAAATATTTTTTTCCATTTCTAATATACATTTCTTGTCCGACAAATGTTTTTGGTTCATAACGTCGATTTGCGTGCTATTTTACCAACTTCGTTCAAAATTGCTATTCTTCAATTGCATTGAATATTGAGTTAAAAAATAAATAAACTGCTGATAAATTGGATAAACGGATCTCTTTCAGAATGCTGCGTGTTTCACCTTCATTGTGATACGCTTCTCTTCTCTTCCTGCAGGACCATATTTGATGACGGAGAACTGCTTGAGTTTGCGGAGCTGGGCAGTTACCTGGAGTACGATCTGTTTGGAACAGAGATGCTGGATTACCCGTACAACCTGGAGGTGGACATGCCCAGCGACAGCCAGAGAGTGAAGACGTGAGTAGCACTGCTCAGAGTTCAAGTGTGGGGAGTTCAAGTTTTGTTGTGCTTAGAAGCTGCCAGATGTGAACAGAAGTGTAGCCACATTGATGTGTCCACATACGACATTTAAATCTGAGGTCAGATCCATCTTAAATTGTATTTGAAAAGTATCTCAATACGTTCCCTCTTGTTAATGTATGTTTAATTGAGTGAAAAATGTCGCTTTTATGTTTGAATCCATGTGGAGCGTTGCAGTGAAAGGAGCAGCGTGTGTGTGTGTTAGAGATTAGTGATACATGTTTGGTCCGTACATACAAAACACGGGTTTAACAACAGATGAATCAGACTGGTCATTACAGTATGTCAGCCGTGTTGTGATGGAGTCGCCTTGTTTGTTCACCGTTTCTTTGTACGTGCTCAGCTTGGCGTTTCTCGTGAAGGAGGGCTACGACGACAAGATATTGGTGGCGCACGACATCCACACTAAGAACCGCCTCACCAAGTACGGCGGCCACGGCTACTCTCACATCCTGAAGAACATTGTGCCCAAGATGCTGATGAGGGGCATCTCGCAGCATCAGGTGGATAAGATCCTCATCGACAACCCGAAATGCTGGCTGACCTTCAAATAAAGCAAACGGGGAGACCCAAGGAGGGCGTTTTCGGAACAACCAAAAATGAATACTTTGATATCTTTGCAATAATCACAGTCCAAACCAATGAGTTTACGGTGTTCGTGCATCGTTTTGTCTTTTAATGTCAATGCTGTGAAATGTTTAGCAAAATGTTTCTTTCAAATGGAAAATAATTACAGTCTGTTGTTACATCCAGCTGAAAGAGTTTTAATTAAAACTTGATTTTAATATATTTTTAAATATATGATCATATTATTCACTTTGTAAGCAAATAATATGAAGGAGCCTCAAATTAAGAATCCCGTTTGTCACCAAAAAAAAAAGGCCTTTTTCCCACCTGCACAAATGTGAACGCAATCTAAAACAAATACTTTCTTTTCTCTCATGGTGCTCCCAAGTATGGTGCTAATTGTTTTTTGTTTCTGTGTCGTTGCATTGTATTTGGAAGTGACAAAATAATGAGCGCGTCTGTAATCAGTATGCCACTCTGCTCTCGTCACAATGCGGCTGTGGTAGATGAGTTGTCCTGTTGCCCCTCAGTGGGTGTCTGGGTGTCTATGGGAGGCTGACTGGATGAAGGACGTGCTCTCCTCTCATCTGGGAACAGGTGGCCTCACAGGGGGATTTCACCACATGATCAATGGCGCCATCGCCCCAAGTGACTGCGTGACGTGGAAAAACTGTGCAACTTTGACTAATCTTCTGAGAGGATTTAAAAAAGTGAGCAAGATTTCATTTTACATGATACTTTGCACATTAGCTGAGCGCCTTGACTGGAGCAGATCGATGGACGTGGAGGAAACATTTCTGTCAGCGTGACTGTCCGGTTTTGTGATGGTGACTAAGCACCAGATCACCCCGTTGACCCCAACCAGCTGTCACACCGAGACAAGAAAAATGAGCTGCGACGATAAATGTTGTGACAGTGCTTCAATTTGAACATCAGAAAGGCCCATTACAGACAGTTGAAATGTCTTCGTCTTTTCTTTTTCGTATAATCATGCATCACTACGGCTTTGAACATTTTCACTCAAAATGCAACAACTATCAAATATTTCTTTTGAAAAATAAATAAAGCACACATGGACTAACTACACTGAACAGAGTGGTGATTATGTGAGTATAATATATTTTTTTTTTAGCAGCTATTAAGTGCTGAAGGTCAATACAATGAAGTTTCAAATCTAAACTCATACAGTATGTGTTACCACAGCAGCATGTACAGTATGGTTGACATTCATTTGTAACCCTAAATATCAATCTGACAAGCTGGACACTTGTAACATTCATTAGTATTCTGTAGTTAGTAAGTACAGTTCTTTTTTCTTTCTTCTTTTTTTTCTCTCCGCACGACGTCCTCCACAATCTTTCTGGACTCTTTTAGCAGTATGGGAATGGTGAGCTCTGCCTCTTTAATAATCCAACTGACATCGAATTGAGCATGAGCAGTGAAGCAAACTATTAATGCGGGGCAGCTCTTCCTGTGTTTCAGTCGGCGTACAGCATGAAGCCGGAGAAGGTGCTGTACTTGTTGTTGTTGCCCCCGTGCGCCTTCCCGCCGTCCAGCTTGATGTAGATCTCGTCCCCGGGCTCGAGGTGCAGGACGACACTGTTGCTGGCGTAGTCGTAGTTCTGGTCCGCGTCTTGGGCGATGGCGCTGGCTCTCACCTGGAAAGCAAAAAAAAAAAAAAAAGGACATGAAACGTATGTTTTGAATTCAGAACCGCGAACAGCTCCTTTTTGGCGCGTCGTTTTCCGGGTACACCCGTGCGTAAAACTCGTGCGCAAAATGCTAAAAGTACACATTGATGAAATGATGGCTTTCTCACTGTCAATTGTAAACACAGACTTAAGTGTTGTTACATAGTACGTCACGAAGCGTCCTACCTGGTTGTTTTTACAGAGGTCAGCCCACATGCTGGTTCCGTCTCCGCCTCGCATCAGCACATGGTAAACAAAGAAGTAAATCCCCGGTATGGAGCAGGTGAATTTCCCTGAAGAGGGGTCGTAGTGGTTGCCCAGATTTGTGACTACGTCGTCGAATTTCAACACTTCGTATCCCTCGTGCTGCTTCTTCAGTCCCGCATAAAACGCGATCTTTGGGATCGTGTTGTAAGTGGCAGCGCTGATGGCACCGTTGGGCCCATTTGCGCCAGGTGATCCCGGTGGACCCGGTGCCCCTCTGACTCCGGGAGGACCAGCAGGTCCGGGTGGCCCGGGCTCGCCAACCGGACCCCTCGGACCCATCCTGCCAACGCGTCCCGGCTCTCCTTGAGGACCTTGGATGAACGTCGGGAGCGACTGAACCAGGCGGTTGTCTTTGATCGGGTTGGTCGCCTTGGCCGTGGCCGTGGTCGCGGTCCCGTGGGAGTCGCACACCATTTGACACGACCCGAGCATCTCGTAGCGGGCGGGAGTCCCGGCGGTGTTCACCACGACCGGGATCAGGACCACCAGCACCAGCACCAGCGCGACGCCACAAACACCAGTTGCGATCATCTGCGCTCTGCGGATTCGCTGCGTTCTCCGGAGCGGATGGTCTTCCAGCCTGCTTGTGGGCGACGTTTTTGCAGAGGGAAGAATTTCACCTGCTCTGGTTCCCCACCGCAACTTTTAGAGATAAAATAGTCCTTTAAATCTTTATGCGCAAAAGTAAGCATCCACAACTTTTACGCGCTGCCGTGTCCGCCCAATTGATTCATCTCAACTTTCCCCCTGCGACGAAAACTACAACAAAAAGACTTTCTTATAGGGAAAAAAAGTAACAGCCTGGTGGTTACGCAGCCCCCCGAGTCGGCTGCACAAGTTTGGCCACCACGGTGTCACAGGAGAGAATGGGCAAGAAACGAACGGTTCCCCGCTTCTGTGTTTGGAGAGTGAGGGGAGGGGTGGAGGTGATGGATGGGATAGAATCCACGCGTTTCTTCAATCAAAAGGGAGAAAGGGGAAATATACAAACACCGATGCAACTTTAACGCTCCGAAACGTGACTCCTTTATCTTATGTATTTGTTTGTGGAGTCAGGGAGCTCCTTTCAATCACTCCAACTGCGGTTTTAACACATTGCTTTTCTAATGACGGCTGTGACGTTACATCCCACACCATGTTATTAGAGCTCGCCCAAACAGCTCTAAAGGTCTAAAGCATAATTAGGCCTATTAAAGACAAAAAGCTATACACC
Organism: Eutrigla gurnardus; assembly: GCF_963514095.1. Lineage (NCBI taxonomy): Eukaryota > Metazoa > Chordata > Actinopteri > Perciformes > Triglidae > Eutrigla > Eutrigla gurnardus. The sequence goes on from NC_139918.1 coordinate 17,273,420, forward strand.
TTTGGCACCGAGTCACACCTCAATGGCTCCCCGTGTCCAATTTATCACTTGGAAAAAAAATCTATAGAGCCACTGAAAGGAAGGGGGGAGTCAGTAGGAGCTGGCAGTGAAGGATGACTTCACACAAATATACAGATGAAATGACTGAATGCTGGGGCGTTAAGAAGGGAAATAGAATGAGATCTCTTACTTCGTTATTGATGGGAATTCACAAATATGTCAAAAATTCAATAGTTGTAATGTTGTAATATGCCTTAATTAGTCATAGTTTTAATAAAACATGTACAGCAGAATGATCAATGGTTTATAAATTGATCCAAACAGGCCATATTGATTTTGAACATTTAAAACAAAACATCCGCACAGTGGCCTTTGTAAGGTTTGAGTGATGAAGGGCTAATTGTTGGCGAGGAGGGCAGATGATGATGTGCTCATGAATGCAGAGGCTGTCACTCTGTGTCGATGGTATCTCACTGCAGGTGGAGAAATAGATGAAGAGGAAGTGAAAACACCAATAGCCTTCTGTTGGGGAGGAGCACGGCTTTGATTGCAGCCCGAATGAGATTTCGATGAGAGTCACAAATGCAACTGAATCCTGATCTCAAAAAGTGCCTTACAGAATGTTGACATGTTGAAGATTAACAACTAATAAGCTGTAATAGCTACTTTGCAAATATCAAAGAGCTTATTCTGTCACAGAAGAAGTTGGTAAAATGTCATAAGATATGCAATATGTAAATGCAAGAGCAGGAATGTCAAGGACAAATAAGCAAATTATATTACAAGAATTTGAAAATCATGTCAACTTAATTAACTAAAACAAAACCATGTACAAACAAAAAAGAAAGAAAGAAAGAAAGAAAGGGGCGTATTTTGTTGGGACTTAAGAAAGAAAGATGCAAAACATTTGCCATCATGTTGCCGAAAAGAAGAGCGTCTCCATTTAATCAATAAAGAGACACCGTTTTTAATACATTTACAGTAAATTGTAGTTTTTGAAGAAAACTTTAAACTAATGTTGAATTTTCAGCAACTGTTTTTTTGCTTGTTTCATTTCATTTTTTCGTTAGACCCATCATGGTCACCTTGTTTTGTTGTATAAAATATGGAGGACAGGCAGCCTTGCAAGCTGACAATGCTTTGTTCGGCTGAAGGAACATTCCAAATGTTACCATAAAAGCTCGGCTCTGTTTTGTTGTTTTCATTTTAGAGCATTTCCAGAATTGAGGCCCAGAAATGATTTGTAGAGCTGCATGAATGACATCCGGCCCCCAGTGTGTTGGGATGCTAATGTTTCTCTAGTAAAGCAGAGACGGCGAGCCCCTTCAACTGTAGCATGTGTATGCAAATAGCTGAGTGAAAGTGATGAATGACATGACTGACCACAGTGGTGTCAGCGTGGTCAAGTCAAGGCCTTTTTCCCATGCAGCTTTTGCATATGTCATTGTTGGCGAATGATACGACCTTGAGATATGACATTTAAAGCTGCTGTAATCAATCATTTTATATTGAAGTGGCAATAGACAGGTTTGTTTAGCCTTAACTTATCATTATGAAGTAGTTGCTTCTGTTTTAGTCGTGATCATTTGTCCCATGCATCAGGATGTGACACTAACGACAATCCCAGGAGTCTCTGCTGGAGTTTGTGTATATGCTAATTAGCAAGATGCTAGCATGAAAAAATGATTGCATGCTAAATGAAACCATATGCAACGATTTCCTAAAAATATACACACCCAAAGATAATCCCTCTCGATGATCCCCTAGGACCACATATGGTGGTGTCTAGCAGAGACCCTGCCTGGATTTTGCTGGGCATCACCGAAGAGCGTTTGGACCCGGCACCTTCCTGCAGGTTTGTGGGAAGATGTGGATGTGTATATTTGTGCTCAAGAACGTAACCGTCTTGAAACAATCAAATCTGATTCACTGCTTTGTTTCTCACTAATGCTGGTACGTTAATATGACACCGCTGAGCCGGCAGCTCACAGACAACAGTGTTGATATTAATGCTCTGAACTGCACAAATTGCTCCTTTAAGATATGAACGTCGTAAACATTGTATCTGCTGAGCATCAGCATGTTAGCGTTGCTATTTTATGCATGTTAACAACGTGGATGATGGCTTGCATGCTGAATTAGTGCAGTTCAAGTGAAATTGCAACAATAAAATAATAAGGTTTGTGACTAGCCTCGCAAAAATGGATGCTGATAATTGACAAAGGGAATGACAGAAGTTCATAATTTCCCCTAAAGAAGGAAAACATAATAACTGTTATTGGTTATGTTGACATACTTCTCTCTCCTGTTTTTCCTTTGTTTTACTTAATTCATAGATCTTTGTTATGGTTAGCAGTAGTCAGGATACCATGAGATTTAAAGAATATCATCATTTCTAAAAGACCACACATTTTCTGTGGGATTGGCGTAAAACGAGAAATAGACTAGTATATAACAGAATAGCATATAAAGAGACACGCACACAGTGGGACATACTGTGGCGGCTATGAGTCAGTGAGCACTTGTTAGTGGTCAGGCTCTTTTCCTCCCGTTGGCAGAGCCTCCAGTGACTCAGGGAGACTTGTCGACCAGGAGCCAAAGTGAACAGCAGTGTCAAAATCCAACCGAAAAGCCGTGGGAAGAAGGCACACGACTTGTATCAGAACGTTTTTCACAGTAGTGCACCATATGAATGAACACCATTCTTTTCATTCCTGTCTTCACAATGTGTCCAAAGTTGACTTTCATCACTCTTTACCATGACAAGAGCTTCGTTACTCAGCTCACCTCGGCCGGCGGCGGCGGAGAGCGCTGACAGGTTGTTTTGAGTCTCCACTTTGGAGTTCATTTACAGCCAGTCAGGCGGGAGTCCTGTGGGAGCCTGATGATTTTTGACATCCGGACAAGCAGATGTTCAGAGGACATGAATAAAACATACGGCCCATCTGACCACGGACCGGAGACTTTCAGTGTCTAATGAAATATGAGGCGTGATCTCAATTCGCAAAAAAGAAAATCCCGTTGTCAGATAAGAGTGATGCAGCATGAAATATGGATGGTATTTATGTAGCCTGACCTGTGTTGCTAAGTAGGGTTCAATTGTGTTTATGACAATCAAAGTTGAGACAGGTTTGTCAAAGGATGTATGCGGTGAATGGGAAAGGGAACTGAACGGACCTCTCCTCACCAGCCGAGAATACAGACAGAAATCTCATGTGTCCGTTGACATCCAAGTGTTTATCAACTGATAAAACAGCATGTGTGCTGCCGGGCCAGTGATTACATGCACGTCCCTCAGTACTTTCACACCTTCTGCTCATTCAGTATTTGACTGACTTTGACTTTTATCAACAGAAAAGCCAGTGAATAGGCTGAGCTCAACAGTTCAGCTCAGCAGGAGGGGATGGGGTGGGGGGGGTGTACAACAGGACGCGTTACCACACCGCCCACTCAAAGCTGGTCCTGTGCTGTTTTTAAGATGGAGAGTCACAGTCATTCAGGGTGGGACTTAAGTTTCATGCAGCTATTCATTCAGGGGAAAAATCAAAGTGATTATTTTGTTTGATTTCATTATAGAGAGGTGAAGTCACGCTTCCTTCCACCCATCCAGCGACACCAATGGGACCTTATTTTGGAGAAGGGGGGGTACAGTAGTTAACCGGGATAAAAAAAATGACTACTGTAGATATTTTTTCCAAAATAGGGTCCCATGATGGTCCAGAAGCAAAGGTGGGACTTTGCCTCTCATTAGCTTCCAGTTAACAAACCAAACAGGGGTCGGTACATTTGTGACACTATATTAGTTAAAATATGACATCACATCAAAAATATTGATCTCCAACAGATCTGTCATTTTATTCCATTCATATATAGGCAGAAGAAATGCATGTGTGACTAAGGACTACGTCTGCTTTAAAAGCGGTGTCCATGAGTCTTTTCATTGTTCATTAACAGCGTAGGAGGGAGAGTCCCCGGTGTTCCTGTGTGAATTTCTGACAGAAAACACGTAATTCTGATGAGTAAATTAATAAAAAGCAACAAGAAAGCTTTTAAGTTACCTGCTCTCGTCACACACTCTTATGTTGTTGTCGTTTCATTTTTACAAGCTCACTGGGTTGAAAAAGCAGACAATTTCTGTTGACATATATGTTTGCATTTTTTAACTACAGCACTACTTTATGTTGCTAAATCAATAAGAATATCATGTTTTGCTCTCTGCAGCATCCTCCTGTCCTCCAGCAGGAGCTCAAAGCAAACATGTCATCACTCACGTACAGCCTGTGAATGTTGAATCATAGGTGGCATCCTGCGAGACGCTCAGCAACAACAAAGATATAAATATGACAAAATGCAGCCCATGAGAAGGAGCATTTTAAAGACCGATCCTAATAGTTTCATATTAATCAGTGAAAATCCCGTTTAGAATATGGTTGGAATACACATTCGGCCATCACATCACGGTGAAACTCTGCATGACAGTGATTCATAATAGGGGAAACTGGGACACATGTAACCCTGGGGATTAAATAAATAAACTACAATGGTGGACATTTACTCAAGTACTGCATTTAAATACAATTGTGAGGTACTTTGCTGGGTTATTTCTAGTACGTTATACAATTCTACATTTAGAGGAATACTGTGCTTTTTACCTCACTGCATTTATTTGACAGCTTTAGTTACTTTGCAGATTTTATATACAAAATGTATGATGGTCTAATGAAATATGACATATTTTTAATTTATTGAACCATCAAACATAAAGTGGTTGAAATTAGTTCCACCTTAATCAATAATATTGAAATCCTGTCAATGTTAATAATATTAATGATATTATTATAAAACTCAAGAAAGGTCCATTCTGCGCAATGATTGACTTCATCCTTTTCAAATAACACGTGTTTACTTATCTTTCAAGTTTGAATGCACTTTTACCTGATGGGTATATTATTATTGTCTTGTCACTACTTTCACTTAAGTAAAGGGTCTTGATACTTCCTTCACTGCTGGTTCAGAAAGCGGTCAATGTCATGTGTTATATTGCAAATTCTAGAAATATATAATTATATATATATATATATATATATATATATATAAAATAGAAAACATATAAATGAAGTGAGAAAACATTACACGTTTGGCGGCGTCTCTGAGGAAACGCTCACCCCTGCATTCCAGGAGTGTTTTCACTGCGCACAATCAAACTTTATGTATTGCAACCTGGAATACAGGATTACAACAAAGGATTATAACCAAACCAAATCCCCCGTGCAACTAAAAAAAAAAAATAAGTAGATTGATTTTCATCGAGATGTCAATCGATGCACCGTTTCGCTCATGGCATCAGCAGGCGGAGTGTCACATTTTCTGCCGATGAGATTGAGCGGCAGCGAGGGGCTTAGTGGCAAATACAATCGAGGAGAGTAAACATACTGAAGGCCGCAAGAGGCCGATCAATGACTCCAGTCTGGGATTGATTAATTACCCCAAGAAAGAGACTGAGGTGTGAGGGCACCAGAGAAACCTGATCAGAACAAGATTTATAACCCAATCTCTGTATCATCACTCCCTCCCTCTCACAGTTTTCTCTTCTTCTTCTTTTTTTTTAAACTGCCCTTCTCCATTGACTGACTTGAGTATGTCATGTGAAAGTGTGAATGACTTCTTAAAGGCTTTCAATACGACATTCAGAGCAGCAAACAACTATTTGCTATGTAATGCTATAGTGAAGTAATGGCGTCCTGAGCAGAGAATGTCACTCTCCCTCTGTGTGCGTTGTTATCCAAGCCTCTCTGTGCTTTGTTTACATGCCCACTCTCCACTGGTCCCAATAACTCTGTCAGCACTGTTGCTGTTGTTTGCAACAACTCTTGGGATGATATGAAAATGTCATGTAACAATTATCCTGGCAAAAATTATTGTGATTCCCAATATTATCCCTAAAATTATCAATATGCTTAAAACTCTTAAAATTGCACTCAAACATACTGGAATCACTTTACATTTATTTAAGAAACAAATATTTGGTAAACATCCTTTTTTTTGGTGGAAAACAATCAAATAATCAGAAATAAGATTATCATGAATCATAATGTATCCCTGCATAAATAAAGGATAAATAAATAAATGAAAGAAAAAACATTTTGTATCCTGTGTTTTTCAAATAAGGCTCTATTTTTCATTTGGCTACTGTGACCGTGAGCTAAACAGCTTTTCAAAGTCATGTGATGATATTTAATTATCACGGTATTGGAAATTCACCATGATAAATTTTTAATGAGTGTTTTTTTCATCCTGATCCATGATAAAATCCTGTTTTGTCCCATCCCTATTTGCAACTGTTAGCACTGTTAGCTGCAAGCGGCCGGCTTAAAGGTGCTATTGACAACATTGAAAACATACAACCACTAGATTTCTCACTCACACGCCCCCCTTCCATTGTATTCACACAACACAGCTGTTGCTCAAAGCACATGTTCTCAAGGGGTTGCCAGTTCGTTGCACAACCTGCGTTTTCATGGTCGAGTGGAGTGACACTCAGACAGACGCAGTCATGTAAAGTGATGAATTTTTCGTGGTATGAATTCATTTTTACTCCTCCTTTTGTCACTTAGCACTTGGGACTGGTACTGAAATGCCACCTGCTTACTGTCCAACAGCCATTTTTTCCACACTGACTGGCAACCCCAAAGACTCTTGACCCCTGACTACACAGAGAAACCACATGATACCAACTTCGCTATTCTATTGGCTCACGAGCCTTGCCAGAAGCTGCAGGTCACACATCTACACAGAGGTAAACAAAACATTCATTTTGGACATGTACATTTTTTTTTTGAATGATTAATTCATTAATTATTGTTTTTCACAAGAAGAGATACTTTGATTCTGTACCTCTGTACAAGCTCTGTGGATGTATTATTTTTTTATAATTATTTGTTGAAATAAAAATGTATCAATATGACTATTCCCACTTGAATATTTAACCGTTGCCATGTGGAGAAAATATGATCTGAATTTCGAATTAAACACATTTAACGTGTTGTAGAGGTAAAGAGATAGGTAACCTTAACCTACAAACTACTATTACTTCTAGCAGTAAAGCCTTATATTTAACTGAACGATTTGAGTGTCTTTTCATTTAAAAAAAAAAAAAGAAGCTGTCTGAAAGGCGAGTAAGCAATTTGACAATATTACCGACCTAAAGCTCTCATTCAGAAACAACCAGAAGCAATCACATGACAGCAAGCAGAAATCATCTTTACTCAGATCTGCAATTATACAACAACCCACTGCAAATCATTGTGTTCAACATAGTGATTACAACAACAGAGTTTAGATCTGTTAGCTCCGTCATACCTTCAAGAAAACAATGCAGCTGCTGATTGGAGATGCTGATGTTTCCTCTGTCTCCGTTACACTTCCCACAATTCATCAGATCCATTTTTCGCAGCGTGATGATAACCTGCAAGACAAAGATAGAAAACAACCTGGATGATTGATGTGTTTCTGCATACTTTTCGTGGACTTCCTCATTCTGGGAGTTTGTGCTCAAAGAACACTAAGTGAGTATACCTTAAAAAGATTTGGGGAATCACAGACATGTCAAGTGCTGCTCTATATAAATCCTCCTGCAATGATACACCCTCAGAACAAACAAAAAACAACAAAATGCAATCATGAGAGCGACAAATCCTCTAGCTTCTAGATTAAAAACACAACCCTCCATTTTTACCAGAAGTAAAATAAAAATGAAAAATATCCTGAACAAATGCACCTTCCACGTTAGCCTTTCAGCCACATAGCTGTGGATTTGGGTACATTTCCAGTAAATGTGATACATTTTTGTTGAGTTTTAGTTTATGATAAATTCCTGTTGAACAGTTTAAGTGAAAATATTCAATTCAGAGTTAAGATTTCAAATGTGGTGCGATTCTGTGGAATTACTTCCATGCAAAACGCCAGTTAAAACCTATAAGACTCTTTATAGTCATTACTGTCCACACATACAGAATAATGAACGCAATAAAATTGCCAACTCCCAAACGCCATCTCAGTAAGCTGTTCAGGTCAGTCATATGAATCTCGTCATTTAGGTCTGTAGTGACTGGTCATTCTCATAACCAGGACAGCCCCATGACAGCGCTGCTGTCTGATGCATGACCGTCTCCCAGTCGCCCGACATCCTCACCCGAACTAATGATGACCTTTGATTCCCAAAAGATGTCAGGAAATGAGAAGGGGGGGGGGGGGGGGGGGATATAAAGCAAACCCACCCAATTAATTTGGGGTGAAGGGGACTGGAACGTGTGAGCGTGTCGTGCTGCTGCAGGGAATGGTGAGGAGCTCCAGGAGAGACAAGGCTCAGTATAATTAGGATTCAGGAGGCCCATTGTCAAAGATAATTAAAGCTGACAGCCACTGTGGAGTAGAGAGGAAGAGAGCAGAAAACATCTTCAAACTACATGCTTCACTTTAACACACTTCCTACATAGTCTTTCAACCTCTAAAGCGCACACACACACACACATTCACACACACACACACACACACACACACACACAGCTGTACGACGATCCATCATCCCAGGGTGCTCGGAAACTGCCAACGAGGCAATAAAATAGATGACAGATTAATAGAGACAATAAAGGCAGGTGTTGTTTCCAGGTGACAGTTTCCGCAGACATTTGCCCATCTCACAGATGTGTGTGATTTCCGGGACTCAACCTCACTGTTATTTCTGAAGTGGAAGTTGTAGGTCTACTTGCTTAATTATGACATCCACCTCTATTTAGGAGAATAATCTAAAACTTGTTCTACCACATAGACTTTAGTTGTTATACCTGCTTGTTCAAATCAGAATGGCTTGCATGTTAACATACTATTTTTATGTGCAAAATGCATTTTGGTCAATACGTTCTGCCTCTTTTGCTCTCTCGCTACACGTCCTGTTTACCTGCATTCAACAAAGATGAACACTTCAGATGCTAAAGGCTTAATATGAATAATAATAACTTATTCTTACCAGTTGGTAGTACCTCCACAGCACACTACATGATGATAAACCAGGCTTTAATCCCAAATCCAATGGAAAAATCCCTTTGGCTTTTTGTCAAGGGAAGCAGTGTGATGCTAACTTCTGCGCCGGGCCTACAAAAATACATCATCCCCGCACCCCAAGTCAGTTGCCATTATGACATCATCATGAGGCAAACTCTATTGAGAACAAGTATTTCAATTTACTTTCAGAGCAAAAACATTTGTTAAACGGGAATATAAATCACAAACTACTGGTCATACCAGATCAAATAAGGCTGTAGCAGCAAACTGAGTGTGATATGAGCATGTGCATTTTGTTATGTTGCTTATTAATTTCTTTTTTAGACTTTTAAGGACAAATTTTCTTTCTGTCAAACATTACATAGTCTTAATTTAATTTAAACCTTGTTTTCTTAAATGAGTAACATTTTGTGAGTGAAATATTCTCAGTGTAATGAATAGAGATGGAAAATGACGAATCATTGAGGTGAAAACTGAGGTCAAAAAGGGACAAAGTACCCGTTGAATATAAAAAACTCCTATTGCCTAATCCCTCCGTTAATGTAAAGTATGATTTGGACATTTGGAACATAACACCTTCAATGGATGCATGTGGTATTAAACCAACCACAGTGCTCTATTACGTTATTCATACATGGCCAAACAAAAATGACCCATTTGTCTTAATCTAAACAAACCTGCATGTTAGAAAATAACGAGACATAATATCAACTGTTACATTTATTTTGCTTCTACAAAATCATCTCTGAATCATCATGCAAACTGGGACCGTTCTGCATATTCTGGGTCAAGCTCTGCCTGCAGGAATGTAATGTTTTAACCAGTTGTAAACATACTAAAAACGTTTTAAGCAGCATTACATTTTCCTTCACTAGTACCTTTTTTTCATTTTAGCTTGGTAATCATAAACAATTTCTCACATATTCACAAATACACTGACCTCGATTACATATATCCTTCAAAGTTGAAACCAAACTTTACACATATCTCTGAATGACATTCTTCATTTTCATTTGTTTTTCTCTAAAGCAAAACAGTGCCTTGTATCCAGTCTGTGAATGTCCAAATGGGATAGCTGTGGAGGCTGAAGTGCATCATCACAGAGACCACCAGAGCCACCATAGGAAAGGCACTTATTAATGACAAACTAAATTCTGATTGGCTGATTCTTTTTGTTGTGGTTGTTGGATTTCTCCCTTTGTACATAGGAGGGAGAGATATGGCAATTTAAGAATACTGCTGTATGAATTTATGGTGGAACTCCTTCACTTTGGCCAGCAGGATCGCCAGCTTGTCTTTCGGTGGCAAGATGGTCATTCTGGGAGAGGGGGAGAGAGAGAGAGCGAGAGAGAGAGCGGGCAAAGAAAAAGACAAACATTTACTGTGTGTCCTTGGCTAAGAGTTAAAGATTAGTGTGGAGTTTGAAGAATCGCTTCATCTTGGAAAGTAATTCAATTACTGGAGAGGGTGAAAAAGGTACACCTCGAAACAACAATCATCCTCTTCCTGCATGGAATACACAGCAGTGATGGCTTCACCCATCTGTTAAATAACGGCTGTTTGACACTCAGGAGTAAGTGACTTCTATGTCAACGCTACTTATGGCTCCACTCAAATTTGACAAGATATCACATTTATGGAAAGATTACATATTAATGTACAATTGTTGTTTTTTTTTATTGCAGTCAGTTTAACGTTAAGAGATGATGGCCGAAAGATGCTTTAATGTAAAGCATTGACATTGACATTGACCAGCCTTTTAAGTGAACAAATAAACTAGAGCTGAATAAAGAAGTTATCTTCAGAATATGAAATTATATTATATTATAGAAAGCGCTTTAATATAAAGTATTTTTATGAGCAAAGCTGTACCTGAAGTGGTAGGTTCCATCCTTCTGACCGAAGCCGCTGCCAGGTACGAGGCAGATCCCCGTCTCCTCCAGCAACTTCATGCAGTAAAACATGTCTGGCTCCTGGCCTTTGTCCTAACAGATAGGAAAAGAAACATTGGTGCACCGTTTGAGGCCAAATATTCTGCTGGCATGGTAAAGTTTTGGTCAGAAATGTATCCTTTTTTCCTAAGTGCAGTTTAGCTGTGACTATGCTGGCTATAATTATAACACTGTGACTCACAGTATAGCCTTGATACAAAAAGTAGTACATGTACTTGTTTGCAGCATTCCCACTTGAGCTACTTTTTTTTTTTTTCATTACAAAGAGAATTGGACCAAATAAGCAGAAACGGCTCAATTGAGCACCCTTTTGTAACCAACAGCCCATCCTTGTATGTTTACAACAATAATAATAACAATCCTAATACAATGGTTAATAAGATATCTTCTATTTTGTGATGTTTTCCAATAAAGTGTTCAGTGGGCCTGTGCGAGTCCCTTTAGGCAATAGACTACTTGGTTAGGTTTCGGAAAGATAGTGGCTTGGTTTTAAAGTAACTATGGAAGCGGCATGACTTAAGTTTGGAAGTTATGTATCAAATAAGTCAAAGTTTAAAAAAACATTACAGAAGCGGCGTTTGGAAAATACACAGGACGTGAACAGCAGTCTTCTGGGTGAAAGTCCTAGTGTGTTCGGACTACATTATTCTACGTTAACGGCAACATTTCTCCCTTTTGTTTCAGAGATGTAAGAGATGAGAGAGCAGTGTAGGCTAAAGATGTAGATGTGAAGACTGTAAGCTGATGTAAAAAACTAAATTAATACACACACATATATATATATATTTAAATAAATAATAATAATAATTGATTATAGACTTTACTGCATCGATGCAGAATCATTCAACAAAGCATCGCGATGCATCATAGAATTGATTATTTCCGCCACCTCTATCTGAAGTGGCCACTTTCCTCTGCATCAAAAGCTTTTGTTAAACCTTTTTAAATGGTCTCAGCCTTAGAAGGAGCAGAGTATTGAGATCAGGAACGGGCTCAATTGAGCGCACAGCGGATCTATTTAAACTGCCACTGGCGATATCGAGTGTTGCAAAAGGAGCTCAGTCCTTGCACATTGTTCTGGGGGGAAAGCAAAGCCCAAAACAAAGCAATGCTGCAGGAATGATCCGGTGTCAGCAGGTCACCTGTACTCTGACCGTAACCTCTGTAAGGCTAATCAGATAATCAGACTCCCCGGAATACCTACTGACACGCTATAGGAAATCAAACAAACAAGATAGTGGAAGGTGTGCTGAACCTGGTTAAAGAGCTATTTAATGAAGCATAGTGGAAATTATGAGATGTTGGTCATTTGCCTTGTTTTCTGCTTGTGTATTAAATGTAAGCGAGTGAAACAAGAGTTTTGGTGGATTGAGTGCCGTTAAGGCCATGGAGAAAAATAATAAGTGGAATAATAAGTTAACCAAAAGATTAGTAGGATAGTCGGATGGAGCGTTTTTGTCTAATTATCCATCAATGTGCTTTCTTTGAAGGGACAGCATATTCTAACCTCAAAATCATTGAAACATTTATGACGGTAGGTTAAGGACTGACCATGGCCTCCTTGAGGGCCTTTTCGGGGATGGTTATGCAAGGGAAGGAGTACATGGCGCCCTGCACAGGATTGCAGCTGATGCCTTGAACGGTATTGAGAACCTGCTCTGTAAGCTTGGCCTTCTCTGCTAAGGCACTTAAGGTGGCTGTGCGTTCCTGGATGAGGGAGGGAGAAGAGAAAATATACAATGGAGAGTACAGGGATAAAAGAAAAAGAGAGCAGAGAGAGATGTTATTAGAGTCATATAATAATGCATGTGTATTGGTTTACAAAGTGATTTCAGTTTCACAGGCTGAATGCCATTTAACACAGCAACATGCACATGTATGTACCGGATAGTATCCTAGAAAAGTAAAGACAATAGACAATCATGAGGATGAACTGTCTGAGGGCCGCAAAGGAAGGATACAGTGTCTTATAATTAGTCTAAAAGAGCAAACAGCACATAATCCATACCAGTGTGCAGAGAGCATATTGCCAAGAGAATGCAGAGAGAGAATGTTGCAGTATATGCGTGCATCGATTACGTTGTCCCATCCCCTCTGCTTGTGGGATTTAGACTCTGTACCTTCATGAACTTTTCGTGCGAGGGTTCCCCAGGCTGCGGGGGGTTGACCACCAGGTCCATAAGTGCCTGTCCGGGGACAGGAGGACACAGACGCACTGACACCAGCTTGGTCAGCTGGGCCTTCACATCGTCATCCATGTTGATGATCTCCATGTAGCCTCCACGGAAGCCACATCTGGATGCCACACAAAAACGGATGTAAGCAAGAAAACAGAGAGCGCTAGTTGTCGACAGTATTTTAACGAGGTCCGGCAGATTCATCCCCAGTATGAAAGTTAGCGCTGCCCCCTTTTGGTTGAGTAATCTGTCATTCTAGTCCTCCAAGTCAACCAATATTTTTCAAATGCTTTTTTCATGCTGAATGACTGCAAGAAACTAAACGACACATATTTGGTAGGCACTAAAATTGGTGCTTTTGTCTGATTCTTTGTGGAGAAACTCAGTTATAAAGATCTGTTGAATAAAATAACTAAATGATTAATTGACAAAATTGTTAGATGACTAAAAATGTCTCTGATCGAGGACATTCGGAAATGAAAGTGCAATGACTTACTCTCCCATGTAGCATTTGGAGGTGGAGTGGAACGACACCAGCTCCACTGTATTTGAGTACTCTGGGCCCATCTCAAACAAAACCTTCTTAAAAGAGTGGAACTCGCAACCATCAGCATACACATTATCCTGGTACACCTAATAGAAACAGAAGGACAGATGTCGGAGCAGAAAACAATAAAGCAAGCAGATGCAATAAGAGATGCAGAGAGACAGTACCTCATCGGCCATGAGGAAGAGACGTTCCTGTGCTGCGAATCGGATTACGTCCTCAATGCACTGTCTGCTCTGAACCTGACCTGTGAACATAGGAGGCTCCGTTACGTCCATTTGCTGCCATCTAGTGTCTCTTCTTGCAGCAGTACATGAAAAATGTTCCTCTAGAGATACTTAGGAGGAAACAAAAAGATGTGTACACCTCCCGTGGAAAGGATCTAATTTAAAGTAACTTAATTCCTGGGCATCCTGGTAGACGTAGTGATTTTGTCTGTCTCCTAAAATTGACACAACAGGATTATGTGGATTTTCTGAATGAGAAATGAAGGAAATGTTACCAGTGGGGTTTCCAGGGTTAATGATGCACAGAGCTCGGGGGTTGCAGTGGCGCCGGGCCTCATCCAGGGCGCGCTGCAGCTCGTCGATGTCCATACTCCAGCACTTTTCCTCGTTTAGGTAATAGTTGATCTGCACGGCACCCAGCTCGGCCAGCGCAGCAGAGTACAGGGGATACTGTGGTATGGAGATCATGACGCCTGTACGGGACACTCCCTCGCCACACACCAGCAGCTTCAGCATGGTCTAAACGTGGATACAGGATAAGGATGTAAAGAAAGATCACATATTGGCTGCATGATACTTTATAGGCAAACATAGCTGAGTAAAAAGGAAAGGAAAGTGGGGGACTTTTCCAGCTTTGAATTTCAGTTTGGTGCTCTGTATCCATGTTTTCTGCATTAAATCCTAATAACAGCATAAAGGTGGTTCTCTTTTTGAAGAACACATGACGAACACATTAGTCTGATGATGGTTCAATTCACACAGATAGCTCATAGACAACATACGACAAGGGGTCTCGAGTATGGTATGCCTGGCTTTTAAAAGGTCACAACCCACAAATGTTTGGGCCTCTGTGAAAAAATGTAAAAAAAATGTTTGATCTTGAATGAAAGCTACTTTTTGTCTCACAGGCTGATTGCAAAAAGAGTGAATCCACTCATGCTGCTAAATACGTCCGTTGTGTCAGTTCAATGTTGTAAATACGTTCCCCGCAAACAGATCAAGACATCAGGTAACCTTTAACTTCCAAACATACATGATTCAAACTATAATGGAGAAACAAAGTCACTTTAAAAGCAGAGAGGTGTTTTGTACCACAATGCCATCGCTGGCTCCTGTGGTGAGGTAAATGTCATCTGGGTCACAGGGCACGCCGCCGTCTCTTCGTTCAATGTAGCGGGCCACGTCCTGACGCACAGCGTCTATGCCCTGACTGGCACTGTAGGAACCTGAGGGAGATTCATATGGAGACGATACGAGTTGCTTAAACTTGGTGCTTCAACATAACAAGGCCAAACAGCTAGCAAGCAGAATTGTAACAAAGTAGGTGAGTAGGTGATGAGTGCGGTTATATAAAGCTCATTGTGCTTTGCAGAAACCAACATACCCATACTGTTCCCTCCACAGGAGTTGAGAATGCGATGTGCTCTACTTTTAGCATCTTCTGGGAATGTGCTGTCATTCAGCAGTTCAGGGTAGGAGCACAGCGCCAAGACCTGGAAACACAGGGAGGTGGAGGGGACATTATTAAAAATATATATATATATTGCATAGATTACTGGAAAAGACAGGAATAATAATATTGGCACTAACTGCATTAAGTAGTGAAAAGGCTGTTTCATAGACACTGATTAGTCAGACTGGAGGTGCTAAATTTAGATGAGCGGTTGGATGTAAGGATAAGAGCAGACCTGTCGGAAGAAAGTGATTGGCTGCTGGCCCATAGCATGGGCGTCACCGATGTTGGCCTTGATGACCTCAGCAAAGGGCTTCTTCATTCCCTGCAGAGCATAAACACAACATACAAAACATTATTATATATCTAAAGAATGGGGAGAAAGTGAGAGGATGTCTTCACTTCACTACAAAATAAAAAATAAATGGTCTTTTCTGAGGCGTACCGTGACCGCCCATTAACAAACCTGGCTAGATTCGTCATTTGTTATTGATCAGGATAATCGTGACATGACATTTTCATGTCACCCCAAACCTAATCCACAGGTAACTTTATTGAATTTTCAGGTTTCCAATGAAAGTTACTTTCCCCCCTTTTATTAGTGCAAAGAAAGACAAAAATGTGACAAATTAGACAAACTATACAGCATACATATGTACAGACAATAAGACATAACAGAGGTTAGAATTTAAATTTGGTACTGATTTGTGCTAGTGGAAGTATTAGGACATAAGGCAATAGGTAATGCTGTGTGTGTGTACATACATACGTATAATTGAGACACACACACACACACACACACACACACACACACACACACACACACACACACACACACACACACACACACACACACACACACACACACACACACACACACACACACACACACACACACACACACACACACACACACACTAATAGCCTGGATGCAGATAATAGGTGCAAACATGGGAACGGAGTTGAACCTTATCGTATTGATATAACCTTGTGTCACATAAACACGACATAGATTCCAGAGACTTTGAATCTCCTTAGTTTAGGCTGGGAAAGATCGGATGCATGTCAGCAAAGCAGGAGTAAACAACGTCCCAAATAATTAGGATGATATATCACCAAAATAAAGGTATTGGTTTACGGTCTTCCAGGCCAGTAACAACATTTCTGAAAGATAATCTCTCGAGCAGCTGAGGCAGCCTAGAGTGGACCAACAGCAGCGAAGTGCGCCACATACTGACACGCAAGCATGCACACCAGACAACACACTGCTGTAAAAACACCAACGGAACCTCTCACTGTAGAAATCAAAACAGCCTGTTGGTTTGATTAGTTCATTCCAGTTCAGATTTTAGGAGGTTTTCAGACACCGGCTCTGTCATTGGTCACACATAAGAGGCGTCTCTCTGTCTGGACCAATAGCATTACAAAGGGTGAATAACACCCCTCGGTCAAACCTACCGCCCTTTCATGACGGGGATCTTTTAGAAAAACACTGACCTCTGCTCCCGAAGAGGCCAGCGCTTGCTGTCCTCCATCGCGGATACAGAGTCTGGCATACAATAGAGAAGGTGAAACCGTGCTCTGAAGGCAGCATTTCTTTTTAGTCCCAAGAGTTTACAACAGCAATGTTTCATTGATGACGGAAAACAGTGAAGGTCCTTGAAAATACCATTGTAACGCCAGTAGTTCAGTGTAACAAAGTAACTTAACTTTAAATAATGTAACCATGTTATTCGATTTTTTTTATTTCTCAGTAAGTGGATACCAAATACATTCAATATTCAGTTAAATGCCTTTGAAATGAAAATGCTATAATGGACATTTCTAGAGGTTTCCAGTCATTCTGGCCGAATACGTGGGAAGATTTTTGATAAACAGGAGCCTTGTTCGTCTTGGGTCTGTCCCCATCTGTCTGAAAATGTCCCCATTCACATTCAGCGAGCAGCTCATTAAAACAAACAAAGACCACTATATAATAACTACACGTGAAGCCTTTATTTGTGCGCTTGTTAACTAGTACAGCATGTTGGCTCAAAGTCTCTTTTTATTCCTATTCTCGGTTTGGAACATCTAACAACTAACAGCTTTAGTATTTGAGAAAAGAACAAGAACGCTCACACAGATGAAGAGCAAAGACCTCAGTTTCAAAGAACAAGGCGTGTACGAAACTGGATCAGGATACGCATTCATGTGTTTAATTCATGGATGAAAAACGATAATACCCCTGTGACCCGTTCCAAAGGAAATGCAACACCTTTCAAACTGCAAGGAGTTTATCAAATGAAGGTTTTTGATGAACATTTAAAAAGCCTAAAAGATTGGTAGACTGTAGATGGATACTATTGAAAAAGATGTGAGACAGTTCTGCAGTCAGTGAGAAAATACATTGCGGTGAAGAAAAAGTTAACTCCTACTTAAACTCAGCTGCAATTTCTTCCGCCTTTTGAACACACAATTAGGAAGAAAATAAGTGTCCCATAAAGACAGCTGATCAGCATTGGTCAAAGTAAACAAACATGAAAGACTTGGTGCCAGTGAAGCATCTGGTAAAAGAGTCACCACTGTCATTACAGGCCCTGCTAGAGAACCTGTTTGCAGTACTCGTCCCTTCCTGTGCAAAGATCCCAAGAGTGGACAGCTTTCACACTTTGCTGCACAGTGTACACTAACAGCTGGTTGCCACATCACCGTAAACTGTGTGAGAGGAAGGGAGCGACAGAGCTTTAAAAAAAAAAACAGCAAAGAGAAATGCACAAATGGTTACTATTTATAATGAGCTGGAAAGGTTCTGTATTATCTGAGATCTAAAAAAATCAAAATCAATTTATACAATTGATTTAGAAGAGTTCACTTCAATGCTGGAGATGAGCTGAGAGCCTAATATGGATTTTCCTAATGATTTCTAAACTTTCAAGAACGTCATTAGAAAACCAGTCTATGGCTGTTTATATGAAGAGGTATAGTGGACAGATAAACAGGATGAAACACAGTCTCTGGTTTGGACTATGGACTTACACCTCTCACTGGGGATCAGCAGCCGTCGTTTAGACAATATGTTAATTATCTGACATGATCAGCCTCCTCTGGAATATTGGTTAAGATAGAGGACTGAAAAACAGGTTAGACATTAACTTAAGTCTACAGATTCATGATCAGCCTCCTCACAGTCAGTGCTTGGAAACAGGTTAGACATTAATGTCATACCAGTCAAATTTTCTGACAGGATCAACCTCAGGAATTTGTGACAGGTGGACTTTGAGAACAGGGTGTGAGCATGCACAGCAATTAATACGTTTTCTTTTGGGATAATGTTGAGGCATTAATAACGAGGAAATAAACTGGAGTGCAAGACTACTGCTGTGCATTATATCTAAATAAAGACACTGACTGTTTTCATAACCCAATAGACATTTAAAGTTTCAAGAGATTATAATAAATATAAACATAATGATGTCAATTCTTTACAAATATTAACAATTTCCCAGACGTGTGTGTCAAATACAGTGACAGTAAAATTGCTTTCAGCTTGTTAGGTGGAGTACCACATTCATTCTGATGGAAAATAAAGACACAGACACAAAGTATCGTACCTCAGAGAGCTCCCTCTCCAGCTCCACGGCGCGCTGCACGATGGGGCCCCGCACGGCGTACTCCACCTTCTTCACCGTGGGGTTCATGGTGTCGATGGTCAACACCTTGGCCCGGGACGACACTCCGTTCTCGGACATTTTCTCTTTGGGGAGCCCGCGCCGCGTCGCACTCAGACTCGACAAAGCTCTGCCGGGAGAGGAGGACGACAGAGGGGGAGAGGTGAGTTTGCTACCGGCTAAAACCTCGTTTCCCCGCCGGCTCAGGAGCCGAACGTTTCTGGGTGACAGCAACGACATCCGCGTGGCTGACATGATTACACCGCCTTCTCTCGGCTGGTCGGGTCACTTTCTAACGCCTCCGCTGTGCACCGCGGCGGTTGCTTCACTCGAGAGGAGTGAAACTAAAGTTGTAGCAGTGACGCCACCGCGCTCCTAAACTGACCCGGACCTCTCGGAGGTTAAAGTACCGATGGGGGCTTCGACAAAAACTTGTGCTACAACTCCAGTCTGGCTGCAACCACGTACACGGACTATAGCCTCTCGCTCTGAAACTCATCGGGGTACGTTCCCTGTACACATGGCAACACTGGAGCGAGCGCGAGCGCGTATCCCTCCCCCTTTGTGTGGCTTCGTGTCAACCGTTATATCCAACCCCCCTCTCCTCCGTTACCTTATGCACAGCGAGACCCGTCAGTCAGGGTCGGTTCTCCGGTTACCGACCGAGACAGATTTGAACGGAACGTGGCTCAGAGGGATTTCAACACCGAACCAAGTGCAGCTTCTAAAATGTGTCCCGAGTTAGCGCACTGCTCCGAATGGACCATGCGGTTTGGGTGGAGACTTTGTAGGCTTCTTAGTGAACTAAATCATCAAGAGTGCTCCTCCTATTTCGACTGCAGCCCACTTTTGTTTTCTTCTCTCTGCTGGGGTGCAATTCCCCTGACAAAGGAGCTATCCATTGTACCAAGATGGGCATGGAGGCCAGCGTGGCTTTCAGCTCGACTCTCTGCCTCTACACTGAAGAGTGGGACTGCAAATACATTGCAATTATGAGTATTCACCCAATAATGGTGTTTGTGTTTTATCAAATAGAATATAATATTATGTGGTGTGGCATAGTTTTTTTTTTTTTAATAATAAGTGCAATTGTTGTTATTTGCGTTGGGAAGTATGAGTTATTTTTGTTGTCTGAAAAAAACTACATTTTTAGTGACTTTCATTGCAGTACACTGAACTGTCTGTTGAGTGTTTGCCTCTCTGTTTGCCTTTTTTTTTGGCAAGCAATTAAGAGGTCTTATATGCTTGCAGTTGCACCATCTTCATGTTTTGTTCAGTCAATGAAGGCCAAACATTCTTAGTCTCATCAAGAGTGTAAGGAAACGTGAATAGATCGCTCAAAACCCACAGAAAGTAACCGACTATATTTATGAGTATCATTTAATTGTATTCAAAGCCAAAATATATTTTTAAAAAGTCTAAAAAACAAACAGCAGGCACTTATTTATCCCAGTGCAACATTTTCACAAGATTCTCACATACATTATGAAATACAGTGCAATCCTATGGATAATGTTATTATTCAGTAAGTCTACCCAGCTTCTACAAAACCACAATAACAGAGTTATAGACACAATTTTGCAATAAGCAACGCATCTCTTGGAATGCCAAACAAAGCCCAGCAGTTCACTTTGTTATGACATTTTCTATTGTTTTCATCAGCGTTAAAATCTTGAGCAGTAGTGATTAAAGATACCCGGTGAGAACATTTACAGTGATATCCTTTTCTATTGTGCATCTCTTGGTCTGTTATTCATTATCTACACAAAATGTTATTCATTATCTACACAAAAGATGGACAAATGGAAGCTGATTTCTGTTACCCTAAATCTGTAATTAAACATTGTATATAATAAGGATCTTCAATAAAGATATAAGAAAATCGTATCTTAATAGCAGCAACTTCACATTCCAATAAATAGCAGTTCACCTGTGTGTTAATATCTTTTTAAGTCACTGATGGTGGGTTTAACCAAGATTAAGATGTAACAAATAAATGGTTCAATTAAAACCCAGTGGCTGCAACTATATCAGAGAGTGTCTGTGTGGCCACTGTACGCAGTGCAAAGGTTGGCACTGACAGTGGGATGAGCAGGAAGAGCTGGTGCTGTGGTGTCTGCAGTCCATAGCTTTTGCACTCCTCTGTAACTAGATAGCACTGTATCGGCTGATGTGAGAATCCATGGACAAAGTCTTCAGTGTTGCCTCTCTGAGCCCTCTCCTCTGGGGAGATGCACGGAGTCTCCTCCTGGATGAAGTAGTGCATCGTGCTGAAGATGTAGAAGAGCTTCAGTAGCTCCCAGCAGCGGGCCTTGGAGGGTAAAGGAGGGTCACCAAGCGGATGATTAGTGGAAGTCCGCACAGTGGAGACTGAGCGGCGAGTTTCACGATTGATGAGCAGAAGTGCCAGCACATCAGGGCGCAGGGACACGGAACCGGGTAAGCAGCGCTCTCCAACGGCAAGGCAGTCCCTCAGGGTCTCTACCAGGGGTGTCCAGAAACGACCCACCAGCCCACTCTCGGCTCCGTGCAGGGAAGGTGTTGGGCCGCACAGCACACACACATCTGCTCCGGGGAGCAGTTGGAAGCAGAGCAGGCGGTGGGCCACGGTGGGGCTGCCCTTAGGAAGGAAAACCGGGTAATCACAAGAGGAAGAGCCAGAGGCTGAGACTGACCGTATCAAAGCTGAGAGCAACACAACTTCCTGTGGTGCTAGGCGCCACCAGTTATCAGTTGCTGCAGCTATCCGCCCATGGACGACGAGGCAGCCAAATTCACTGCCTGCAGCCTGAGCAAAGCCATCCACTGCCTCTTGAACTAGAGTGGGGTTTGGGGGCAACAGTGAGTCGGCGCAGTGTGTCAGGTTACCCAGGATGCCCTCATGCCTCTCCTCCAACAGCTGATCAATGAGGCCGAAGCAAGACCGCAAGTCCCTCTTGAGCCTCTCGATGTTCCTGACATTGGTCAGCTCATCCTGCCCCAACACCAGCACCATGCAGCTCCACGCGTTCTCCAGGAGGCGTTGCAAACGCACCTCCTCCTCTTTGCTGCTGCCTGCACCACTTTGTCCACCTCCGCTCACAGCAATGAGCATCACACTGTCCTTGAACACTCTCCACACCACCTTACCGCCGCCTTCAGTCTCACAGCAGGACAACGCGACTCCCTGACCACCCCCGAACATGTGGACACCATTCAGGGAGCCGATGACAGAGAAGGGCAGCTGCTTGGAGGCTCCTCTTGTGAAAAGAGGAACCCCACTGCTGGCTGTGAGGCAGAGGAGCTGGGTTGACCCATGCTCGAGCATCATCATGCTAGCTGTGCTAACTCTCTCAACACTCTTGTATTGTTTTCTGCAGCAGCGAATAGCGCTCAACAAACGGTCTTCATTGAGCTGAGTGTACTATGACCAACTACCAATGTATGTCGTTTTAGCGTTAGCGTCACCTCAGTGAAGATGGGCACGTTGTTGGGCTGTTAGCATCATGTAACGGCAAACCATTTCTCCTGCAGCGGACCGAAACCGGGTACAACAACGGAAGGCAAAACAACCCATCATGCAGCTAACCTATCTACCTGGACGCGACACACAGCGTCGGTTCGCTAACCACATGGCTTTGTTAGCTTAACGTGTATAATATGCTAGGTTAACAAAAGAAGTTACCGTCGTTTCCACAGTAACGCTGTCCCATGACTCATTCTTCCACTGGTCGCGATGGTTTCATTCGGCTGGTCGAGCTGCAGTTATGATTTACGAGCTCTGATGTAACCGTTGAAGGAGCGGGACGAGAAGACCGACCTGGGTTCAGTTTCCGGAATTCACGCAAGTGTTCCCTAGGTTTTGACAGCCACCGGTTCACTTCTCGCGAGAGCCGAACTAATCGTTTACGGATGACAACGCGCTAGCGAAGCTCCACAGGGACGCGGCCATACTGTTTTGATTAGGCCTAATGATTACTAGTATTTGATCATTGATGATTGTTGTATGCCTGTATGTGCGATTAATTCACCTTTATATTCATGTCCATGTATCTCCTCACTTATATCATACTTTTATTTAGCTGATAATATAATGTACTTTTCTGCACAATTGAGGATATAAGATATAGGATATATATGGATATAGGACATGTCATAAGGAAAAGCACAAGTGAAATTGCTAACATTACCCAATACCTCAGTTTCATTGAGTCCCAGTAGGCTATTCTGGTGAGCCAGCATGCAGAATAACAGGACCTCTTGTGAATGGAATGCAGGAATTATTAATCCACCCGTGCTACTGCGATATCTCAACATGTCTGCTTTGAGTAAGGTCTATACCAGGACCCTGAAGCAGATGCATGTCATTAAGCCATTGTTATCTCTTCTTTTGTAGATGTAATATTGTGAAAGAGCATCCTTTATTAGGTAGAGGTACTATTATCTCAATAATACATTATACTACAATAAAATGTGGACATGTATGTCAGTCATGCAATTTGAACTGCAGCAAAAATAAAAAATAAATCCATTGGAGTAGTAAAGAATGTTTTTTTTATTCATTAAATACAAAAAAGTCCAGAACAGTGATGACTAAAATAGAATAGAAAAGGCACACTTATTTACTCGAAAATCACATTGTGCCATGAAAAATAAAACTGTCTCCTTTCTTCTACTGTGGCTGAAAATAGATGGTCATCTTCCTGACATGATTCCAATGTGTTCTACACTCGAGAGATCCCGTGGCAGCATAATGGCTTGGCATGAGGAGCAGTGTTGAGGTCAACTTTTCCCTGTAGCATCAAAATGAAGGCCTGCAGGATAAGGAAATAGAAACAGAGCCACAGATAGAAAATGTATTTGAATGAACTGAAGTGAGTTTGTTTGTTTTTTTACAAAAATGTTACAGGTTTAAACTTTTTTTTTCTTCCAAATTAACTAAATTTGTAAAAATGGAGATACTCTGATGTACATTATTTTAAAGTTTAAAACTAAATAATTTCAGATACATTTAATGAATCCTTTTAATCTATCAATGGTAATTAAAGGCCTTATTGTATGATACCATTAATATGTATTCTGTGACTGCATATATTGTATAGCATGTAGTAATAGTGCATTGCAGCATTATGAATTACGGCTAAAACATCCATATTGTTGTAAATATAGTGCGTTCATAATTTTTGGACTGAACATACACGTAGATACATAGACAAAAAGAAAACAATACATTTTATGAAGCAAAAGGAAACACTTGTGACACAAAATATACGAGTACATCCAAATCTTTGGACCTTTTCAGAAGTTACACCAACTTCTTGTGCTGTATGTACAGAATGCATGAGCACATCCATTAATGTGTCAATGGGGTGGTGGCACTCACCAATGAATGCAGTGGTTTCACAAGAAGGAGCAAACCTTCTGCGGCCTGAAAGGATTGGTGCTGGAGGACACACCGGTGAGCAGAGGATCCTGCAGGGCATTCTGCATGCAAAACTGTTGAAGGTCCGCAGCTGCCTGGGAGACCTGGTGACAGAAGAGGAGCCAGTACGTAAACCATGACATGGGGTTATATGGGAGTCTCTTCAACAGGCTGGTTAAAGGGACACTCCATCGATCACACACCTGTATTCAACCATTTAAAACTGTTGTATAAAGTCTTCTATGAGATTTTCAAAGTCTGAAATATAACCCTGACCTGGTGATGTCATCAGGTAGTACTGTACTGAAATGCATTATGGAACTTGTAGCTTTTTTTAAAGCTTGACCGGTACTAGAAATGAGGAGTTGGGCTATCTAGGCCTCCTGTTGCTTCAATTCGATCTTAATGGAAAATAAAAAAGTCCAACCAACCTTAAAGAAACTGGATAACTCACCGGGTAATGCTCAAGTCAGTACGTTTAAATAACTTAGATTACACTTTAAGTAGACAAACTGTCACAGGCTAGACGCCCGGACATTATATCCTCTATTTCAGATGTTGAGTGATTCATCTCAGCACTGTACAGTATCAAACTGAAATACTTCCCTTCAGTCTAAGCAACGCCCTGCTAACTAACGCTACGCCTTTGGACTAGCAGCTAGCGGCTAGCAGCTAGCCTCGGCCAGTAGCTAGCGTTGTTAGCGGATCGGGGTAACGGTAGACACCCCCCTCCGTAAACGCCTTTTAGCATTAAACGACGTTACCTTCACTCTGTTGATGCTCGCCTCGAAACGGAGCTGCTGTACGACTTTTTTCATGGCAACAAGATTAGAGGAACCAGACATTCTCGACGTTTTTGTTCTGCTGTTGCGAAAAATAAATGCCAAGCAGTGGGTGGGATTCTGGGCTGGATGCTGCCGAGACAAAAGCAAAAGATGATGACATCCGGATTCCGGTTGTTGAAATGTGTGACTACAACTCCTCTTACGGACGCTAGTGGGCGCCAAATCAAAAAGAATAAAACATTTCATTAAAAATATCTTTATTGTATAAGTACACCAGCAATAGCAGCCCATTATCAATCTTATGTCAATATATACTCATTAAAATCATAATTTATACATCTAGAAATGTAAACAGCACAGTCAATTTAAAAAAAAAATGAAAATAATCCACATGTTAAATGAGATTTCTTTCTCAAATATGAACAAATAACTACTTGGTAGATCCCCTCCTCTGAATATAGCTTAACATCTGATTTGTCAATGTTGATTTGATTGTAAAAAATAAAAATAAATAAATGAACAATGGAAGAATCATTAAAGTGCTTCATATTTTCTGATCAGCTTTGGTGAATGATCTGTGCATGTCCATAAAAAAGCAACATAACTAAAATGCTGTAAATGTAGTCTTCATCAGTTGTGATGGAATTAAGCCATGAAAAAAAAAAGGCACTGAAAGTTCTTCAAGTGAGGCTGTTCTCATCTTCACCCAAAGAGAAGATACTTAAGTCTCCACTTCGAACTCTGTGTTTTGATTTGACCCGAATATCGCCATCGGACTCTTGCCAGCTTCCTCGATTTGAATGTCTGGAGGAGCTGAAATGAAAATACCGAATGAAAGGATGAATAGGCATGACATGGCACCAATATTAGCAGAAACAGGGTCTGATCGCAGCACTGCAAACAAATTCAAATTACCTGCTGTCCGGTATCAGGCGGAGTGTCCGGTAGAGTTCAGTTGTGGATGGCACAGTAGCACTTTGTGAAGGTTTGGGAGTGGCGAATGAAGTGTAGGTGGACGATTTGACCAGCTGAGCTTTCATGGAAGACATCCTCATCTCTGGCTCACTTCCTGAAATGCAGTGGATATTCAAGTCACTACATGCAGTATCTTTGTATTTCATAACTAGCCTTCTTCATTCATCAGCAATTGATGAAATGCACCCCTTCTCTTTAAAGTTAAAGCACCGTTAGTCGCACCCAAATCCGATTGTTGCATACTTTTCTGACAGATTGTGGATTCTCTCTTAATCATGTCATTTTTGTCACCATCTTCACCTCTATTTATTACTTTTTAAAATTACACCGACTTACGGATTGATAAGGCACTTTGACCGTCAGAAGAGGAATATCTCCTACGGTCTGTAAAGGGAGTCATGTTCAAAAATTGATTCTTGAGCCAAGAAGCGCGGTCCTCCTCAAAGGCCTTTTTCTGTGAAGTAGAAAAAGATTAAAAAGGAAATGCAGTAGCCACAATATGTTGTAGTGCGACTGGTACAATATCCGAGGACTGGAATACCTCTCGCCCCAGGCGAATAGCAGCCTCTGTGAAGTTCTTTCTCTCCCTCTCAAAGTTTCTCTTCTGTTCCTCAAAGAGCCTCCATTCCTCTTTGAGACGTTCCTTCTCCTCCAGTGTGTAGCAGTCATTAAGAAGAGCTGCTGTCTCATCATCAAATGATGTGTTGAGTTGTTGCTGGATGGACAGAAACAGACAGGTGCCCTCATAATATAAATTTTGTCCACATTACTGTTTAAAATTTCACACACACACACACACACACACACACACACACACACACACACACACACACACACACACACACACACACACACACACACACACACACACACACACACACACACACACACACACACACACACACACACACACACACACACACACACACACACACACACACACACACACACACACACACACACACACACACACACACACACACACACACACACACACACACACACACACACACACACACACACACACACACACACACACACACACACACACACACACACACACACACACACACACACACACACACACACACACGTTTAAAATACTGCTTAGCAAATGTTTAACTCTGACAACCTGCTGGCCGACTTGGCTCGTATTTAAACAAGGAGAAACTGACCTGGAGGAGCTGTTGCTGTGCATGAATGAACTCTTTGCACTGCTGCACTTCACGCCTCATCCTCTCCATCTCATCCTCATGGGTCTCCCTTGGTATCACCTCCTTATTGGACTCAAGCTGATTCTGCACTTGCCACGCTTGGCAAACAAATACACCAACAGTTGATGATTTTAATTTCCTTCTAGGCATACTGAATGTCTGTAACCGCTACACATTATTCCACAATCCTATTTTTTTTATATCCTCACATTAAGCTGCTGATAAATTACCACCACTAGAACCTCATTTACTTTTGCAGCATTCCAGGGTATGCGACAGTGTTGCATGTACCTTGGCTGTCCAACTTCTCCATGTGGTTCCTCAGCTTCCTCCACTGCTGGCGGATGCTGTTGGTCAGCTGCTCCCTGGCATGCTCACAGGATTGGTCCAGAGTTTCCCTGCTAGAGTCTCCCACCTTCTCCTCTCCGTCTGAATCGGCCTGAGCAAAAACAACAGTAACAAACAGAGTAACTTAACATGCAAGAGTCTCATCTCCTTTTACCAAGTTTGTTTTGTTGTGCATTAATAGAAAAGAAACAATTTAAAAACCTGCTCCTGACTGTCATCAGCAGCAGCTCCTCTGCTAGAAGGCTTGCGTGGACTCAGGATATGCATCATCTCCTTCTTCATCTGTTGGAGGACTTTCTTGAGCTCAGCGTTCTCCAGCATCAAGGACCTCTGACTTGCCTCGTAGTCACTGAGCAAGGACTTGTACATCTCACCCTCGTGGCTGCAGAGAGCAATTTACAAAATAGTTATTGGATTGATGACTACACAGTCTGAAAATATGGTCAACAAGATACAAGATTATGTTCACGATACCCGACTGTCGCTTTTGCAGTCTTCCAGTGGCTCCTTTTCCCGTCCGACCGTCCCAAACAATTCAAAACATCAATAGCTGGTTGGGAAAAAGAGGACGACAAGATTTAACCAACATGATCTGAAATGACCAGAATACATTTTCTTCGATGAAGGTATATTTACCTAGTTTCTTATCCTTTCGGTCAACCAGCAGCTGGCTGAGGCGTTCCTTGAGCTTTGCAGCTTCTCTCTCTTTTCTCTTAGCATCATGACTGTACTGAGAAGCACGGCTAGAAATGATACTCTGGAGCTTCTGAACCTGCCCAGGATGATTGAGTCATGAGTTGGCCAGGCTCATGCACTTGTATTTTGTAAAAACAGAAAACATGAGTGTGGCACATTATGAAGATACAGTAAAATTATACCTCATCCTTCTCAGTTTTCAAGCAGCTTTGCAAAGTCTTGATTTTGAGTTGTAGCTGCCTCTCCGTCTCATGTAGACCTGATTTCTCCCTTATGGACAGTTCCAACTGATCCTGGAGGGAAATACACAATTCTTACTAAGAGCACAGTGGGTTGGTAATGCTTTAAAGAAGATACACATTCAGGATTAAAGCCACAAAAGTGGATTGCCGAACAACCCTCCATCCTAAAATTGGAATGCGCCATTTTTAATTTAAGGATTTAAGACTGTAAATACAGCAACAATATCCACTCAAGGTGGAGTACATATTTGCAGTTTTCTAATGTTTTTATTAAGAAGTTGAAATAGTTTTAGCACACTAAAACACCTCCTGCACCACTCCCATCTCAAATTCTTATTGGGATACAAATAACCTTCACTGGTAGGTTTCAATAGAGGTATGTTAACCAAGCAAGCAAAGACAATTGTTGAGATAAGGGGATATGGCCATGGTAGTGCTATTCTAAATGATAGGAGGAGTGAACATCGGAGCAAAGTACTTTGCCAGATTTGTCCTTGTTTGCATTTGGCAGTATAGTAGTCATATTAGTTTTTGGAAGAATGGGAAGGAGGGATTTTCCCGTATACTAAACTGTGCATTTTTTTTCTGCTCTCTAGTGGTCAGCAATCCATTACTGCGCCTTACAGACTCAAATTATAGTCCGTGAGTATAAAGAACTGGAATAAAGGAAGGAATAAAACAGGAGTAAAACAAGACGGTCTTGTTTTGAAACTGGACTGAGACAGACCCTGAGAGACTGCTAGGGATGGGACGATATAGGGTTTTATCACAGATCACCAAACACTAATAATAAGGTGATTGCAGTTTCCATTTTCGAGATAATGAAGAATATCAGTGAATTGAAAAAGCTGTCTAGCTGGCCAACATGTAGAGAAATAGAGCCTGAGTGTTCTTATAATTCCTGGAGGTCTATTTATTACAGACTCACATAATGTTGCCATTTTTAAAATGTTATATATATATATACACAAACACTCATTTTCTTTTTGTCTTTTATGATCTTCACTTATAAATAAGATGTGTTTTATCTATGCAAGTATGTTATATTTTGCTGCCATTTTAAGAGTTTTAAGGACATTTGGGTGATTATCAGGATAATATCGTAAATCGCAAATACTTTGGCCGGGACAATCATGACGTGACGTTTTCATATTTTCTCATGTGTAGAGACCGCATTCTCTTACTTGCCTTGAGTCTGGAATTGTTCATCTGTATGTGGTCCAAGGTGCTGGATTTCTTCAGCTGTTCTTTCTCGAGCTCTTCTAAAGTAGACATATCGCGTCGGTGAATCTGCATTAGCTCATACATGGCGTTCAGAGCTGGCACAGTGTTCAGTCTGGCCCCCCCAGGTGAGCTGGCCTCAATAAATGTGGAGGAGAGGCCCAACGAGTCAAGCTCCTGGGAAAGAGAGGAATGATGTCACCGTTGTGGTGAATGATCTCGACAAAATTAAAAGCTTCAAGTGCAAAAAATATATTGCCAACATTATGACAGTACCTGATTGATGTATGAAATGCACTGAGGAATATTATCCTCTGTGCAGAAGGCACTTATCACATTATAGGAACTTTTGGAGAGGGGCAAAGGGGAGTACATTGACACAAGGTTGTTCTGTCTCGATGGGGACATCGTCACATGCGATATGCTGGATATCTCATAGTTTCCTAAACACAGAGAACAAAGACAGGAAAATGATGGCAAGTCAGATTACTTCAACGCCTGAGAGGCTGGAATTAGGTTGCTTCTCCAAAATGAGAACACAAATATGGGTCACCTCTTGCAGATCCCAAAAAAAGCACAGCTGATGAGCGTTTCTATTCTCGACACATTCTACCAAATACAACCCTTTTACAGAGCAACTTACCCATAGATGTCCCGATTGGCACAGTTGTCCACCACTCTCCCATATCACCGACACATCAGGACAGGGGGATGCAAGGTCATGAGTTGCCAACCAGGAGGTGGATTAACAGGCAGGCGGTGGATCAGAGGCTCCCACTGGAACTGAGCTCTGCAATGGAGCATCAAGCTATGAGATAGACCAGCAATAGATAATCTGGGTTGCTGCTTCGCCCACAGAGGATTAACTGTCCGGTGTGTGCCAGTGGGGCTTAGATTGGAGTTTAAAAAGGGCCCTCCTATTGGCCATTGGCAACTGAATAGCAGGGTGGTAAAATGATCTGAGCGTAACACCAACAGATCCTCAAAGAAACAAACAAGGGAATCCATTGCAGTCACCCTAACCCTGAGAATGCATTTTTTTTTTTTTTAAACTTTAGTGCCGTCAAGGAGACAATATTCCGACCTTGACACGCTGTGGTGAAACAAGCTAAACCAGATATCTACCACTCCCACATTTTACATGGTGCTGTTCCAACTTGAGTTCAGGGGCTGTCAAGCACATTGTGTTGTCCTGTCAACTAATGAAAGAGTCCAAACTCGACAGCACGGCACCGCGGTGAGGACACAATAACTACCAGGCAAAACAAGTGTCTGCTTTTCTGTGTCCAACGTGTGCATCCCAGTAAACTCTCCAACGTTGTTATCTAAAAACCAGACAACATGCACAACTGTTATCTACAGTAATGCTGACTGAGGAGGCGAAAAGGTGAAGCGTTCTTCAGCTTCATTTAGTTGGTTTACCATGTCGTTATGTTTCAGTTCAAGAGGCTTGATAATTTAACAGGCACTGGTTAAATAAGATTAGTAGATAAGTTAGCCGATATAATTAAGTTATGTTATCTAAATAACAACAGGTACTGGCTAATCACAAAATAACAGGTACTGGTTAACTGAGCTAAATATAGTTAAGTTAACTATATGACAAGTACTGGTTAAGTTAGATATTTATATAAAGTTAAGTTAGTTAAGTTAGATAAGAACATGTACTGGTTAAGTTAGCTATACATCCGTCAAATGACAAGATAACATTAGAGTTATTGTTTGCTAACGTTAGCTAGTTTGCTAACATTAAACCCTTGTGTATTCATAAGTTACACTGAAACATTTAACCAACTTTTACGTGTAGGCTAGTAGTTGCCCAGGTAGCTTTGTTGTGTACGTCCCGATCTGTAACATGCTTGCAATGATTAGGGATTGAAACTTACAAACAAATGTACTAACGTTAAATGCTATGGTTGTTGTTCGCTAACCTGGGTAATAGCTGTGTGCTACGTTACTAATACTCACGGGAGCGGCGTGAAACCGGTCAACTCAGTCCGACAGTTGCCGAGTTGACGTTGTCTAAATGTTGCCGAGCCGATGTTGTCTAAATGTTGCCGAGTTGACGTTGTCGAGATTAACGAAATGCTCCTTCGTGGAAAAAACACCAGCGAATACCGCGTCGGTTTGAGACGTCGCCTCGTCGGCAGTGAAGCACAAATGTCACCTGTTTTAATGGGACGCGGCGGAGTGGCGATGCTCCTCTGGTATGAAGACTGGCCGCTGCAGCTGCTGCTGGGTGTGTGTGTGTTTTTTATAAGTCTACTCCTCGGCTGCCCTCAAACCAAACGCCATTGTTATTGGAGGCAGTGTTGTTAAGCAACCAGTATCTGAGGCGTACATTGGATCTGAACATGAGCGACGGACGATTATGCAAATGAGGCACGCCGTCAGGTGTCATGAAGCCCTCCAATGGCAGCTGTGTGGCAGCGAGAGGTAAGCATAGATATCTATGGAGGTAAGTGTGAGCTATAGTGCCACAAGATCATTCAGTAGTGATTCAACTTCTTTACTCAAGTAAAGTGAAGAGGTACAGACTGAAATGTACTCAAAGTATAAAGTAAAAAGTATCACTATGAAGGGCATTTCTACTGGCTGTTTTTTTTTTACAATGCTAACTGGCTATCGCGTCATATTGATAAGATATATAACCAATTATTCCTCTCAAATGCATTAAAACTAACGTCATGAGCCAGTAAAAGGTGTTCTTAATATTCAAGTAAAGTACATATACCTGAACATTCTACTTAAGTACATTTGTACCGGTATTTGTCCTTTGTTAGCATGTAGCCTATAGAGGACATACTTTGTTGAGACTTGATACACTGATACATTTTGTTTCCTTCTTTCATAGTTGTCAGTGAAAATATTATGATGAGCTAAAGACAAGTATAGTTTACTAAAGTAGAGTTTTGAATATAATGAGTCAGAATCGACCTAATTGGAAAAAAGATAGAAGATAGATTTGGTCCAAGCCGCAAAAAATACACAAAGTACAACCATTGAGACAATTCATATGTACTTCATATATCAATAAAGTTGCACACAGAAAATATGCAAAGCATAAACCACAGCACATAAATATACTGCAACTGGTTGAAAAGTAACCACAATAAAATTAATTCTAAAGTAAGTTAAGTACTTAAGTCACTTTTTTCATTATATAGCACATTTAGGGTAAGTTATATTTTAAAACCAGCAAATCCACTTTCACTTCTTAATTATTTTTAATTAAGAAGTATATTCAAGTGTAAAAAAAAGAGAGACACACATGGCCTAAAGTTACTGTGTTATTATTATTGTTCTCTGGGAAATCTGTCTTGTAAAGAAAAGTTGATTTGAAAACCTGAGGAGGGGTTGGTTGTCAGTGCATTCATACTGAAATAACTACCATGGTTTAATACACTGGTGACTGGTCACCTGAGCATTTCAAGTAAAAAAAAAAAAAAAAGTAAGAAGTAAGAAGTTATTCTGGCATTCTCATCACACATCAGTATAATCACATTCTGCATGTACACAGTCAGAACCCTTTGCAGCCTTATTCAGTCTCATAATACGGCAACACTTTGTCCACACTAGGCTAAAGTAAAAGCCACCATCATCTCACTTCATGCAAAGCAGCAGCACGGAGAGAGGCAGCAGGCGGCTGGCTCTTCATCAGTCTGGTATCTTCCAGACTCTGGCTGGTCCCTGCACTCTGCTATGAAAGCCTGGAGCTGGGACACTTTCACACTGTCTAGCTGGTGATGCTGGTAAAAGAAACAGTGTACAGCATTAGGGCACTCAAGTGGAAGAATACATCAAAAACTCTGAGCCGTAAAACAGCTGTCTGACCTTGATGGTCTCGTAGGTGTCGGTGATGAGAGCGATGAACAGGCTGAGCACCATGTAGATGAAGAGGGAGATGAAGGAGTAGAGGTAAAGTCTGCTGAAAAGCCACACCATGTAGCCCTTGTGTCTCATCTTCAGGAAGGTGGCGTACATGTCGTCCCCATTGATGAGAGAAAACAGGCACTCTGTCACCTTGTCCAGCGTTCGGAACTGGAAAACAGTTGTTTTGCTAATAGTTCAGTGTCACCAGAACAGAGTTCCCCGATGCATGGGAGGAGTTATTAGGCTGCAATGACACTAGATAAAGATTCATTATGATTGTCATACTTTGTCGTGGTAAGGCCCAAGGACAATCCAGCCACAGAAACAGTACCCGAGGTAGATCATAGCTGCACAGCAGCAGAACCGGATCACATTTGGGAATGCAGCCCTAAGGGTTAAGATTAGAATCTAAAGAGGAATAAAGGTTGTCAGTTCCAGGTTGGCTGATACATTACGTGCAACAAAAACAAACATAAACGCATAAAAAAGCGCTTACATTGTATTTCCTGAAGAAACCAAGGTAACGAATCACGCCGACCCAGACGAGCATTGTGGCTGTTCCCAGCAGGATACTGCAGATGTCGTAGTTTGTCATGTACTGCAAGAGGAAGTAAAGTAGGTCAACTAGATATCAAATTAGTGCAAGTTAAGGGTTTAATTATTAGCTTTAGCTCCAGGCCAACGTGTCGACAGAGAATCATATAAACTAAAAAATAGAGCAAATGAAGCTCAGTCAAAAGACAAACCTTTGTTTGTATTCCTATTTTGAGTGCTGATCCAGTGATGGTCAACGTGTCGCTGACGACGATGAGGATGTACCAGCCGTTCACAAACTCCATGCGGTCGGACCAAGACACAATTTTATTGTAGTAGGCGTGAAAGAATATGTTGAACTCCTGCAGGAGAGAAAATGCCGATATTGTAAGATAAATGAACAACACACGCAGGATTCCTACACATGGCACTTGGATCGCTCAACTTCCACATGAAATGATTACAAGTTTTTTGCTGATGAGAGGTTACTTTTTAATAAGTGAGGAGCACTTATATCATCCGACCAGTATAAAACACTGGCTATAGCCCTGAAATGTCAATAATTCTGAGGTTATGAGTCAAACCCTCTCAAAAAATGAATATTTTTCTGTGCTACTTTTGTTTCTGTCATTTTTTTGTCAACATAAATGTCTGAATACGTCGTGACAGGATTCAAATTTGGGATCCTTTATTAAATGTTCATTTAGTTATATATTGTTGGCTTAAAAGGTAGTAACATCTAGTCTAAAACACTGTTATTTGTCTAAAATATCCACAATTTGTGAGGTCTGGGCGATAACTCAATATGATGATTTATAATACATCAATGGGATCATATTGTGACAAAATCATATATTGACATGTCATGATACACAGTTACATCAACTAAATTGATCATAAATAACTTAAATTTCTCAAGAAACCTGATGTGACATATTGAGGGAATATCATTTGAAGCTGTTATGTTAATTTTGCATGAAAGTACGTTTCATTTGTCAAGTATTTAAATATGTGTAAACTACCCAAAAGTTTTTAATTCCAAGAGAAAATACAGAGGACATGAACTCAGTGTCCTGCTTCTGGTTTGCATATTACATGTTGTGCTTATTAAAATAGTCATGTATTAGGCTATAGTGGCTCAACTCCGAGTAAATAAATATGCGAGTGTCCTGTGCATTCATCAGTGGTGGTGATGATGATTGATTTGATGCTCGCGACTTACAAACTGGAGTTGGACGCCATTGATGACAGATCGCATGCAGAGGATGAGCGAGGTGAAGCAGGCGAGGATGACCACAGAATCAAACGTCAGGAGGAGGTAATCGTTCTTACCAGCTAGAAATCAAGACCACACATTTCAGGCTGCTGTCACCAGCTTGTGTTTGTTACTGCTGCTTCTACAAAGTTAGTCTTTTAACTTTAAGTTAATACCATGGCTGCCCTCACAAAGTGCGTTCTGTCGCAGGCAGTATGTATTTAATTGGTAGCGTTGCACCTTGAACTTTGACCCTCTGATAGCCAGAAAAGCATGCTGACTTGCATTCTGCTAAATCCTGGTGTTTTTGGCATAATGCATTTGACATACTTAATTTTTTTCTGGCATACTAGATAGTATAGTATGTTTTTTTGTGATTGTCAGGTCAGCAATCTTACAGAGAGATCATACAGGTGTCAAGGGTAGCACAATGGTGCTGGCCTTTGAAGCAATAATCAGAGGTTTTTGTTTGACTGGGTCACACAATATGTTCAATGGTTGGGATGAAATTTGAGTTGTTCAAACTTACAAGTGCCTTCCACGTTCCAGTCTTTGCATTCATAAATCCTCACATCATTTTCCACGTCGACCTTTATCTTCCCGCTGTGCGCGCGGTTGTCAAACATGATCTGTGCAAACACAAAAGATTTAATTCATGACTTGAGTTCATGTCAAAACATCCTCAAAGCTGAGGTGAAGGTGTGTTGTCACCGACCATTACATGGAAGTCATAACAGTCTGGAAGCTCGTGGTGCCGCACAGTCTGCAGGTTGATTGTTTTCAGAGTGAGGTAGACGTTCACCGATAGCAGCCTGGACACACACACACACACACACACACACACACATGGATTACCAGTCTGACCACCTGAATGCACGACACCAGCACTTTCAGCTCGGTCACCTTTTGAAATCCAAAGAGAGGTTCACACGTGGGGCCAAACCTCCGTCAGCAAACGCCTGCACAGGATTTATGGGAATACAATCTGTGAGGAGGAAATATGGGCAATAAAGTCAAAAAGAGTTGAATTTCTGATTTCATACAGAGGAATTACTCAATGCCCGTTCCTACTTCCTCTTATCAGGGAGTCGCAAGTAAATCCACATTGTGTGGAATTTCCATCACATGAATCAGCTACCATAAATACACACACTCTGCTGTTAGACACCAACAAGCAGCTGCTCCTCCATTTTTATGATTACATTTACTTTGTTTTGTACCTTTATCAATATGCGGGTCAATATCAAAGGTCTCATTTCCAGGATCCATACTGCTGTTTCTGTAAAACTCTTGACAGACGATCAGAGGCGTGTACTCGCCGCCGACACTCTCGTATGCAAGATTACCAACCGTCAGGTTTTGGAGATTTATGTACTGGAAGAAAAAGAGACGGAAGAGTGAAGGAGTGTTCTTGTCATACATGAAATCCCTGCGTGATCCATCTGTTCAGTACCCTGTTGATGATGTAGTGGATGTGATCGTACACGTCTGCCTTCGTGTACAGCGCATAGCTTCCCAGCCGCTGATCATTGTATCCTTTTAGAAACAGGTGTCTGAACGTCACCAGGTTCTCCTCTTTGAAGGTCACCATCATTTCATTGCTCAGGCCGAAAGACACCAACTGAAGCACGTTAGGGGAAAGACATTGAGACATTTCCACATTCATGCCTGATGATAAACAAATAGTGAGGTTTGTCGGTGGTACCTGGACTGTGATGATGGCTATCTTTAATATTTGTAACATCAGTTTCCATGGTTTGCGACCCCTGGCTCTGTATTTCTCACACGGGTTCATGAAGAAGTACTTGAGCCTCCGTCTGAAGTCCTCCACCACCTTCGCCTGCAGGGTCCGAGTGGGAGCGCTCCATCGGCAGCCGCCGTTCAGCCTCCTCTCCTCTGACGACTCACAGTCCTCCATTCCACTCTGAGACCGAACATACATGTGACATGGCTTCATCCATTCCAGTCATTCTGATGTGTATCAAACTGGTTCTCCGGCATGTGCTCAATGTCTTTCTCTAAACTCTCTTTACAATCTTACAGTGGAGTGAAGAGCAATTCTGCTAAAAAAGAAGAAGAGCTAAGGTCTAAAAACATGCACAAAATCACATTTTAAGCATTATTTAAACCATAGCTTTTGTAGCACGCAGCAGACAATAAATGCAGACTTCAATACTTGTTTGGCACATAACATATTACATGTTTTAAATTAAAAAAAATTCACAATTACTATAAATTCTCTAATAACATAAAACAACGAAAGCAAACATGAATTTAAAAGGCTTTGTAGATATCTTTATAGTGTACGTTTTATACAATATTGTTACAACTCCTTGCTGGGATGTAATTTAGTACAGAGAGTAAAAACAGCACATTTGAGGAAAAAGACAACATACATATTTATATGAAAAATGAAATAGATGAATTACCTGTGCACCAGTGAGCCACAGCGACTAGTCTAACACTCTCAGCTTGTCCCTCGTCTTTGAAGACCAGACGGTGCAGTCACGACAGCAGCCGTCACCACAATGACATGTCATGGCATTCCTCTGCGTCATATTAAGATTTTCCGTAACAGATACAGAATCTCTGCACATTGTTAGTGTCTCTGGGCGTCTGCAAGAGCAAGAGCTGTCAATCCTCTTTCTAGAAAGCAGACAAACTAATGAACAACTGCATTGTTTCCCCCCAAAACCACCATCACCAAAGAAAGGAAACATTAGTTGAATTCATCTAGTAAAACCTTTACTGAGATTATTGTACATGAAGGAATCAAGTAATAAACGGGACATTGTTTGTTGTTCCACAACAGGTTTTGTGATTCAAGACTTTTGTAGTGATGAACTAAAAATCATCATTGCTCTGGTCAAAATGCACCGTCTTATGAGATCACACCGGCTCATTATAAACATATTATATAGAATTCATTAACACTAAACATTACAGTGTAGAAAACGCTCTTGTGGCACCTAAACTGCTGAGGTTTCACACTCAACGGTTCATCAGGAAATCACGCCTTTGGTAAAAGAAAAGGAGCAGGAAAGGTTGAGAGGAGGTGAGTCACGGGAACCGAACCTCAAACCTCTCTGTAGGCCAAAACGTGTTTGAAGCACGAGCATCGGAAGCTATTGTAGGTACTGAAAGGTGGCATTGAGTGCTTTTTAAAAAAAAAAAAAAAAACATAATTTTGCCAATTTGAACCGTTTTATTTAGGTCATGTTATTGTACACCTGCTTATATTCAAAGAACATTTAACATTTGCAAATCGTGGCTCATTTCGTTTTGTTAAAAAAAGGTTTTGTAGAAGATTCTGTATATTCTTCAAACCTGTCGTACTATTTTGTACCAAAACTAAGGGAATGAACTGGCAACTTAAAAACCAACACTGCAGCCCAAGTGACAAATTGTCCCCATTTTCTTCTGTAAAAAGCTGATTGGTATAGTAGTATATCCCCTGTACAACAACTTCCACCTAATCAAAGACAAGACAACGATGAGAGTGTTTTTCTAGGAGTTGAGTGGTTGAGGTTTTCTCCCTTTA
The DNA here is from genome assembly GCF_963514095.1 of Eutrigla gurnardus. NCBI lineage: Eukaryota > Metazoa > Chordata > Actinopteri > Perciformes > Triglidae > Eutrigla > Eutrigla gurnardus. The sequence goes on from NC_139918.1 coordinate 17,312,568, forward strand.
ACTGCATGGAAAAGTGTCTTAATGAGATGTGGAATTAAAAGAGGAATTGAGAGAGCGTGAGCGGAGGGGCTGGAAGTTTGGGTCCCCGCCGCTGCTGGTGCACCCCGGGACCCCGCCATCTGAGGGGGGTTGGACCATCACCTCCTCTGGCAGCGGAGGCGCCCCCGGGTCTCCGGGCCTCGGGAGGCTGGAGGAGGTCGTGGAGGAAGCCACGCCGATGCTAGCGGCAACCACGGTGGGCGAGTCTCCGCCTCTCCTTAACGAAGGCGGATTGAGTGAGCCTGCAACGTCTGAAGTGGACGGACTCCGTTCTCCGTCCGGGTGGAGGAGCAGGGTGGAGTTGCTGGAAAACGAGGGGACGTCGCCGGTGGCGCTCGGGGGGCTGAGGCTGCTGTCAAACGAGGAACTGGAGGCCTCTGCTGTGGAGCGGCGGGTGAAGAAGGGGAAAATGGAAAGGGAAGTTATAATAAAGCATGAAGAAGAACAACAGACTGGAGACACACAACTAGATTTCATTGGGACTTTGGTCTATTAACCTCTGAGGGACTCGAGCTTCTCGTTTTTGGTCCTTTGCACCTCGTCTGTGATTTTGGTGATGATGAAGTTCTGCGAGCGCATCTCCCTGATGGAGTCGATCAGGGCATCCAGGCCCCGGGGGTTCTCGGCCAGCGTGTCCAACAGCGTGGCCGTCCTCTTGGTCTGCGTGGACCTGCAGCTGATTTCCTCCGCGTCGTCCCGGGTCAGGATCCGGCGGGAGCGCAGGTAGTCCAGGTGGCGTTCAGCTCTGATCTTGTCGCAGAGGTAGTGGCGCATTCTGGTCAGCACCTGGAAATCCCCCATCACACGCAGTGTGTAGGAGAGGGGCAAAAAGGGGAACAAGTTGAACTGTAGAGGCCCTGAAAAGGTGGGAGGGGGGGGGGCACTTCTCACCATAGGGTCTGGTTTTCACTCACACAAGGACTGCAGTGGGTAATGTTCACTATAAGTCAACTGGAGAACCAGAATGAGGGTTCTAAGTTAGTTTTATAAACACAAATACAGTGTGTGAACAGCCTATAACAAATGTGTATAGTGTGGTGTGTTCACAGTGAATAGGAGATGTGCATGCTGAGTCTCTGGGTGTGCTCTCCATGCACTAGTTCCAGTGTTAGCTCCTGGATCAGGTGTTTATGTGGGCACAGAAAAGGTGTGGTGAGGTATTTCCTCCTTTTTAAACAGGCCTTTAACGCCAAACGGGCTACAACTTAAAAAGTGCCGACAGACCAATAAGTCTGTCTATATCCCTCCGCTTCCAGCACCTTATAAAAATGGGGGGTTTATCCGGAAGTCAGATTTGACTGAATGATCGTACTCACGTCTTTTTTAATGTCTGCCATTTCATCTTCGGTGAGCTGAGGAACCTCCATCCCTCTCACCCGCAAAGTGAAAATCCAAGTGTTCCGGGTGCCGATAAGCTAATAAAACGTTAATAATGACGTGAACCACGTCCACGCACTGATTGTGAGCGTTAACAAACGCCGTTCTTCATTGTTTAGCGGCTAAAAGGCGGCGTGTCCACTGTCCATTCTACTTTAATGTTGCTAAAGATCCCCGGACTTCCTGATTGTGTGTCGAGGTTCAGGTTCCGTCGTGACGAGAAGAAGTAGGCGACGAGCTCAGACCTGCTGTAAAAGTCGGATTCGTGTATTTTGGTATCAGTTAAAAAGTCTTAAATTAAAATAAAAAAACGTCTCTTACAACAGCCGACTACTCTATCGAACTTTCCTCGAGTTGATCCGAGTCTGCTTTCAAGTGCTATGTAATGTTCCTGATGCAGGTGGAGCGCATTTCCGACTTAGTCGACTGGGGGGCGCTGTTGGCTCTCTCTCAAACCAGTTATATTTACACACCTCATTCAATTTTGTAGTATTGTAGTATTTCAATATAATACTACTTTTTATCTGACAGCTAAAGGTATTTTGGAGATTATGATTTTACATAGACAACATCAAGTATTATAAATGTGATTGAAAGTTGCTCAACAGGATGCAAAATAGTTTAAATGAACAGTGTTATTAATGTAGTAGCAGTTCATCAAATTAGGATTGTAGGTTATAATTAGTACTACACCCAGTCAGACTCTTTAGTTAATATCACATAAGCATGCACAAGTTAATTTTTTAACATGAATATATGGAACATAGTAATTTTACAAGGTTCCCTTAAATGAAAGAATCTTATAAATTAATTGTGACATGTAGCGAGTGGGACGTGTCTTCTAGCTTTGTGTTTAAATCCACTAAGACTGGTTTGTTTTGATTTGTATTAAAAGGTGTGGCTTACCAAAAGGTGAATAGAGGTTAAATCCCACATGCACCCCCACACTATGACTGACCATGACTCCAAACAGAATTTAATTGTTTTGGATACTCACTGTGTGTGTGACGTGTGTGTGTGTGTGTGTGTGTGTGTGTGTGTGTGTGTGTGTGTGTGTGTGTGTGTGCGTGTGTGTGTGTGTGTGATGTGTGTGTGTGTGTGATGTGTGTGTTTGAAGCGTGTGTCATCAGGCCCAATTTTCACAAAGAAATCCTCATGTGAGCTTGAGGAGCTGGAAGAGCACAAACTTGTGTCGAAGTCAAGGTGACCTGCTGCTGCTGCTGCTGCTGCTGGTGAGAAAAACGAGAGTTGGGGATTATGTCAGCACACACACATCCCTGTATTTCTCATCTTACCCGCCATTAATTATGAATACCACTGCTGTGTTCAATAAAGGGGATTTGCTATAATTCCTCAGCAGCTGTAATTCCCTGCTTTCTCCACTCGTACCACCGACTTTGACTCTCTTTCACATTTCCACTGACAGCTTCCAATCCAGGTTAAATGTCTGCTTCCAGTCTTTGTCGCCATCTACTCGCTGAACTCACTTTCTCGCAGCCAATAACTCTCTAAATTTACACCCACCCTGACATCACTCCTTCATTTTTCCATCTCCACTTCGATTCACTTTTCCTCCTTCCCCTCCCTCCTTTGGTTAGCCTCATTCAGAAGAAGGCTTTTGTGATTGGCCAGTATTTATATCAACTAGGTCCCAGTGCCACCTGGGACAATAGTCTCTAGTCAGATCCAGGTCACGCCAAGCAGAACCACTCTGTTGGCTCTGCATGGATCAGTCCAGTCCAGTCCAGTCCAGTCCGTCTGCCACACGAGCCAGCTTCCCCAGACAGACTGCACCGTCTCACCCACTGGCATCACACACAGGTAGGTAGGCACGCTCGCATACATCAGCAGGTGCTGCATCACTGCTCTGCCTCAGACACACACACAGGTTGGCAGTGTGAGATCTGGCTGACTGCACTAACCTGCATCATGCACACAGGTGAATATTCACACCAAGCTTACCTCTGAGCCCAGCAGACTCTGTCAGAGTGTCTGTTTTCACAGCAGATGGCAATGCTGGCTGTGATGCCAAAAGACAGGTAACGGTAAGTGCATGAAAGCTGCATGTTTAATAGTAGTGTAAGTGTGCATGTACAGTGTATGATGACAGAAAATGTTAATTAGTGTCTATTATGGAGAGACAAGGTAAACACAATGGTGATAAAAGCAGTATTTATTATGACATCACTCCTATATTAGCCTTCACACTTAGTAGAAATTGTCGTTTAACACAATGGCAACATGTTTAACAAGCTGAAGTGACCACATATGTTAAGACTTCCTGCTGTGGGTGAATACATGACGGGGCACAAAGAAGTAGGCTAACTTGCCCCGGTGCTGGTACCCGCTCACCGTCCGTGTTTCGCAGATACTGGAGTAGTTTACACAGGATTAGCGGAGGATAATCCATTTACAGCATTTAGAGACATGAGTCGCCATCTGTCTGCATTTATCACAGCGAGGGAGCCGTCGGCGCCGACCGGCCGCAAACAAACACGTCTACGGTAAGAGGAAGCTGTCGAAGATGATGTATTTTGTGTTACACCGCTAGCACAGGTGTAAACTGGCTAATTATTCAGTTAAATTGCCGGGTTTGTTGCCTTGTCGCGACCTTTAAACTGCGCGCGCACTACAGCCAGGTTAGTTGAGATTTGCTGCCTTCACTTCCGTCGTAAACCCCGGCACTCCCGTCGTCGCCCGTTCGTGTGACATGTTGTCATTCTCGTTTTATTCTGTGATGCGCTGTAGGGTTAGAGAGAGGAGAGGGCAACACACACCAGCCATCAAAGTGACGTCAAGTAACGCTGAATAACTCAGCGAGTTGACGAAACAACACCGAGTCCTCGCTTCGTTTCTTTGTGTGACCCAAAATGAAAACTCAAGATATTAAAAGCAAAACAAGGTTAATCACAGCGAATGTTATTTAATTCGTATAATTAAATAACATTTCGCCCCTCCGAGATATTCACCACGTGTCTGTGTAGCTACTGTGTAACTTATTTTTCCGACCGCACGCGAAGGCAGCGTTTGTCCAAAGAGCACTTCATCGCTGCGCCAAAGTCCAACCAAGTTTGTCACAAGTCGCCCGACGGCTACCTAATGCGTGTTTTAAAGTGCGCACGTCGTTAACCTTCCAACTTCGCAGTGTGTGTGTGAGTACTGAGTCTTAACACTGTTGATTTTAATTCTACCACTGATTGTTGCTTCTTTGATAATTGTCTACGCATAATAATTGTCTTCATGCTTATCAGTGCCGTTTCACCTCAGTGATTGTGTTCTACTCTACCTTTTCTCCAGCCACTCTTCCAGGAGACCCTTGCTGCGGTGATGGCGAATGGATATCTAGAGATTAGCTGACGGCAATGGCGTTTCCAGACCAAGAGCCTGTCTTTATCACCTGCTGGCATCAAACATATGCAGTATAACCTCTCAAAGCACATTTATCACATGCTATCAAGCATATTCTGGCTTTATTGCTACCATTCCAGCGTACCAGCAAATCCCCAAACATTTTCCACCTGCTCAACAGTTGCCCAGGTTATTAGCTGTGAAAAGCTCCTTCAGTGTTTTTTTTCTCACTTCAGAGAACTCCATTCCCCGATGATGCGGACGGACAGCAAAGGCCGAAGCGCCTCCCCTCACAGGATAACGTATAAGTCTGACTTCCATGCCATCAAATGTTCTTTTGACACTGCGACCAGTCTACAACAAGGGACCAAAGCTGCTTCTGCCCAGCACTCCACCAGGCTGCTCTCCAATCCGTCAGATCCCGTGATGTCCCACACCAGCACCGCCGCCAACACGGGCAGCAGAGGGAGAGTCCACAGCACCAGGGGGACCAAGATCAGAGAAAACATCTTCTTGCAAATGGACAACCAGCAGCAGAAACAAGATGGTGGCCCAGCGCAGAGTCCTGGCTCCACACCCCTCCTTTCTCCGCACGACCCCACGCTACAGCTCCAAACTTCACCTTACTCTCCGTCCAGACGCTTTGTCGTCGCATCCTCGTCGTCCGTTCTGAGCACCGTGGCCAACATTTCTGCTGCAGGATCTTCTCTGCAGGACAAATCTTCCAGATCAGAGGAAAGAGTGGATATTGACAGAGCCGCTCTGGCTCAGAAGTTCTCTGTGACCCGGAGGTTGTTCGAGACCAAGGTGGTGGAGGTTGGGGGTCAGGTTTTAAAAAGTATTGCCGGCAGCGGAAACAAGGGGAAGGCGGGTGGGCAAGGAGAAGGGGAAGAGGGGATAGGAGGAGTCAGTCAGATGGAGGAAGAGGAGGAAGAAAGCGGGGAAAGGAATCCCACAGAGGAGGATAGCTTTGATAATGACAAATCCATAAACCCACCCATCATAAATATTGCTTCACCAGAGCCTCCTGCACAGGCCTTGCTGACAAAGCCCCCTAAATATCCTGTGTTGGATGGGCCTATTGAATCATCCCTCAAATCACCCGACTATCTTGACAAATATGATGGAACTACAGGCTCACAAACGGAGGACGAAAGGACAAAAAATGCATCTCTTGACCTCTGCTTGACCTCTGAGGAGCCAGTGAGGGCAGAGCTAGTTGATGTGAAGAACGGGTCATCGGAAAGTGATGAGAACGACGAAGAAAAGGAGCAGAAAGATGACAAACAACGTCTTCAGAATGACGGGGGGAAGTACATGGCTGGAGAAACCGTGCAGGAGCTAGTGGATGACGTTTTCGAAGAACCCAGCATGGAAACACCAAGGCCGTATGCGTTGGAAAACAGGGGGGAGCTGAGAGCGAGAGATGGTGGACAAGTTGTTGCCTCAGAAGAGCACCAGAAGGAGTTATCAGCCAGCATGTCGTGTAAAAAAGAGACTCGGGATGACGGGGAACGTGGAAGAGACAAGTATCGGCAGGTGAATGAGGAATGGGAGGGTGGAAGGGAGGAGCAGCACGCACAGTTCTTTGGACGGGCTGAGACGTCGACAGAAAACGGGGACGAGAGGGAGAAAAAGACTGTTGCAGGAGTGGGAGACAGCGCTGGAAGGGCCGAAAGAGGCATGATGCAAGAGGAGGACAATGATAAGAAACTTGAGACATACAGTGTGGGAGAGAGGAAAGGTGGAGACGAAGAACACAAACAGAGTGGAGAGAAGGATAGAACTGAGACAAAAGACTCGACACCTGAGTGCAGAGGAGGCAGTGATGGAAAAGAAGATGGTGTAGGAGGAGAAATGGACGCCCAGACGGGACTTCCAGTCGTCTGTGGGATTGAGAACGATGCTTTCACGTATGAGCAGGAAGCCCATTCAACACAGGAATGGGAAAACTCTATGGATGGAAATATGCTTTTATTGCAATATGAGGAAATTCCCGGTGTGCCTGAACTAACCGATGAGGAGGAGGAAGATGAGGATGCAGCAGAAGATGCAAAGAGAAAGGTCAGGTTCACCTCGGCACCAATAAAGGTAAGCGACACCTTTTTTCTTTTTTTTTAAATAAAATGAATCCAGTTTCCGTTCCAGCTGGTGTTTGACTCCACGTTGGAGAAGTGCTAGCCCCAAAGTCATGTTTCTCCTCCAGTAGAGGAGGTGGAAAGGCAAGATCCCACATGCTTCGTTCCGTCGGCACTCGGGTCAGAGTTGCCTCCATATAAAAGCACGGGAAACATTCCTGTGGCTGCGTATGCCGTTGATCTGGCTCAGCTCATCACAAACAATAGGAGGGGCAGTCTGTGTAGTAACAGCACCTGGAAGGTGTGAGTGTGTGCATATTGTGTGTGTTTCTGTAATCCTGCTTGTAGAGTTTAATAAAGTCTTGCCTGCACTGGTTCTCTCTCTCTCATAATCTGACTGATCTGCCAACATAAACAGTCTGGTTGTGTCAACAGCTGCAGGTTGATGTCTTTCCAATCTGCTCTGTGGTGAACGCGTGTCCAAACGATCGGTGTGAACATGAGCCCCGAGGCCGCAGCGGCTGACTCAAACTGTATGTGGAACGCTGTCTTTCAGGTGTACAGCACTTATTCTAACGCGGATTATGACCGACGCAACGAGGACATCGACCCGGTGTCCGCCTCGGCTGAGTTTGAGCTGGAGAAGAGGGTGGACCGGATGAATGTCTTTGCAGTGGACATAGAGAAGGGTGTGTAGCTGCTCTTTCTGTCTTCCCTTTATTTGTATTTTCTTGTTGGCGTCCATATGTGTTTCCACATCAGGACCAACAAAAACAAACACATCTAGTGCACAATTTATATCTTTTATGCGTAGGAAATCATGTTTAAATGTTTAATCATGAATAAATGTTGTATTCTAGGAGAGGAGGGTCTGGGCATCAGTATAATTGGAATGGGTGTCGGAGCGGACCAGGGACTGGAAAAACTGGGGATCTTTGTCAAGACGGTCACTGAGGGAGGAGCCACACAGAAGGATGGAAGGTGCATTTCAATATCAGTCTCTTGTTTGCTGGTGAGTGTGGCTCTCATAACAGGAGATTTTCATGTGTGTTAGGATTCAGGTAAATGACCAGATAGTGGAGGTGGACCGGGTGAGTTTGGTGGGAGTCTCACAGCTGTTTGCAGCCACAGTCCTCAAGAACACGTCGGGCCTCGTCAAGTAAGTTGTGATGGTTCAGTATCTTTCTCACTATCGGTATACAATGCCTGTACTTTGGGAGACGGTGGAGCACGTGGCTGGTCCCACACTATGTAGAACAGTGATTTTATTTGAGTTGTTTCTTCTTTCTTCTTTTTAACGGTCCTTGTGATCGGTGGCAGTCAACTTCTAAATGTTTGTTACATAAGTGGAGTTATTTAAAGACAGTGGTGGCAGGATAAATATAATTTTCTTTAAAAGGACCACACAAGTCCTCTAAAAACATCTGTTTAACAACGTGCTTTAACCCATCAACTACACGATGTATACATGACATCACTGCCAACCATCTTCCTAAAGGTTCAGACTGTTTGCCAGCCTTTCACATACGAGTGAAAGATCTCCATTAGTGGCACTTTCTAGAATACAGCCAGCAAAACTTTTAATCCCAGATTCAAACGCATCCTCTGCATGCTTTTTCTTTGTCCTCTGAAATCGAGGATTCCAACAACAACAACAACATGCAAATAGATGACTTTCATCGACAAAAATGTTGAACATCGTCTGTAAACAGACCATCTTTGAAAGAGTATAATGCTTGCAATGACAACATACTGCAACAACACAGGAGGCCCTTTTCACAGAACACACTTGGTCACAGCAGGAAAAGCACAGGTATTAAATGAATGACTGATACTTCCGTTTCAGGTTGATGCTGCCATGTCGTGCTATGCCATCGTTAAATGAATTACCAACACCTGAGCTTTACCCTGATGGGGTGATTGGTTACAACTCTCACTGATTTCTCTGTTTGGCTGCAGGTTTTTGATTGGCCGAGAGAAGGAGGGCGTGGAGAGCGAGGTGGCACGGCTGATCAACGAAAGCCTGGAAATGGATAAAACACCCCGAAAGGTGTGTGTGTGTGTTTTCTGAAAGACGAGTTTGAATCATGTCAACAATTCCATGTGGGTCGACTGTATGGTTTTACTGTGTGGTTGTGTTCTTGTTTTATATGAAGAGTGGAAGAGCAAGCGATGATGTGGATTATGACGGTAGCATGTCGGAGAAGTCAGTGGAAGAGGAAGAGGAGGAGGAGGAGGAGGACGTATCTGTTCTCTCCAGTCTGGACAACTACAGGCTTTGCCTCAAATACCAGCAGGTAGTTTATATAGTTTATATTATATCTAGGTTTTTAAAATCAACATGAATTAATTGATTTACATTCATAAACCATATAAATAAATAAATAAATAAATACATTTTCTGTCTTCATAGCTTCAGTCACAACTACGAAGCAAAGCAGCCCAACTCCGCCACGCTAGAGGGAAGGTAGGTCACTCAGCTGGATTTGAGATGTCTTTCTCACACGCAGACCAAGACACGTTACTCCCCTCGCTACCTTTGCATCCACATTTGGAACAGTCTGACCCATTTAACTGTGTACGAGGCGGCACGCTGTGGAGTTACTGGGCCGTGGGCCGCGTTCCAACACTTTCTCTGCCTTTGCCTTGAAGTTATCACCGCTGTGACATAATTGCGAAAGTCTTTCTTCTACCCCGACGGTGGTAGATCAGTGAGTGCTTCATTTGTTGTATGAAAACCCTTTGAAGTGAGAGGAGATAAGGAGTGGATAAGAATAGTTTTTGGCAAGCTTGACGTAATAAGAATTTCTTCCCCTTGTGCATACAACAATCGTCAGACATTTATAAAACGTTGATAATCTGTTTTGTTGCTGTACGTCTGTCAAGTTAAAGGCATGGGAGGAGCTGCAGGCCGACTGGGAGGGCCAGAAGTTTGATCTGGAGCAAAGAGTGGAGGATGGAGAGGAGAAAGCTGACAAACTAGAGAAGTATGCTTCTATAGTCTGTGCTTTTTACTATATAAAATAAGTGTGCTTGCCATTGTAGACGTGATAATGACTCATTTGTAAGTGTAAAGCCTGCAAAATGATAATCACGTTCAGAAACATATTGAAGCTGATAATGATGGTTACGGTGTTGAACCCCCCCCCCCTCGCTCTATTTATCAGGTACTGGCAGGAGGCCCAGACGCTGTGCCGGGTTGTGAGCCAGAGACTGGCTGATGCCCAGAGCCAATCAGAAAGCTTGGAGATCAAATACAGCAAGGCCAAGAGACTTGTCAGGGAATACCAGGCCAGGTATTTATCTCATGCAGCCAATCCAGTTATTTCATTAAGTGTAGTGTGTTGCTTAGTAAAATTGTGCTTTTCAAATATTTAATTGTTTCCAGAGATGAGGAGGCCGAGAACAGAGAAGCTGATTTGAGACGTGAAATGGTGGAGAGGGAGAAGCTGCACAGAGAGACCGTTGAAAGGCTGCAAATCCAGGTGAGAGGAGAATTCTCAGGCCTGTATGGATTTTACTATACGGAGCCATTTGTCTGTAGTCATTGTTTCACTCTGCTTATCCCAGATAGGACAGCCAGAGAGAGGCGAGGCTGCACCCGAACAACAGAACCACAGTCTGGACCTTTCACTCACGGGTAAGCAGCAGAATTACTGTCACTTTTTTGATATCATAAATAAATGTTTGACATGTTTTTGATTGAGTTGAAAAAGGAGGGAAGTTGTTTTTATGGTTTACATAATCTAATTCAAGAAAAAAAAGAACAAAAGGGATCGTGCTTGTGCTTCAGGTCCAGACTGGTGTATTCCAGTTCCTGATACAGGACGTCTAGACTCCAGTGCTCACAAAGCCAGAGCTCAGCTGGCCCAGAAATCCAAGCGCCACCCACCCTCTCGAGACAAACTCAGGGAGAGCTTCAGAAAACGGGTAGGACACGGAGCTGCAGGATGTGACACTGAATGATCTTGTTTCGTACTGTGAATCTCTCTCTCTCTCTCTCTCACCTCCTCTGATGCTTTTAGCAAGATGAAGTTCAGAAAGCCGAGGAGAGCCAATCGCTGTCTGCTCCAGCTGCGATGCGACGGAGCAGCAGAAGTGACCTGTCCAGTACCTCGTCCATCTCAGCCCTCAGTCCTCAACCTCTGACCGGCTCCGTCTTCACTCCTCCCATCTACATCACCGACGCGGTCACTCCCTCGTCCTGCAAATCCTCCTCATCCAGAAAGTCCAAAAGGAAATTTCCCGACTTCAGGTACGGGGTCTCTGCCTCCCCTTTCTTTTTGTCTTAGATCTGAGAGCATTAGATCAAATATTTGTCTGTTTCCTGGTTTAGAAGCCAGAGTGGTTTACAGATTCCCTTGTTCCTGATACTTATATCTATAGTCCGTTTGTTTTTCAGTGGCTTTCGCATGTCTCTCAGCAAAAGAAGTGAGAAACACGGCAAAATGCCAATAAAGAACAGGTGAGATTCTATCTATTTGTTAACTTCTTTTCTTTCTTTATGCGTGTGGCATTTTAATGGACATAACCATCGTTTTCAAGCAGGTCGTCATGCGGTGACCTGGTGGATGAGCCTGCTGCCGTCTCTCCGTCGGGTTCAATAACCTCCATGCCGTCTTGCCTGCCCTTCCCCTGGTTTGGAGAGCGAGGGAGAGAAAAAGAAGTGGGTGACGAGAGAGGCAGGGAGAGACTTCGGTCTGTGTCCAGCAGCAGCTTACCCTACCTGACCACCACCGGTAGAAGAGACCAGGTAGGAAAAGACGGCCAGCTTTCCCTGCATGCCAACCTCCGCTCTATGTCTTCTGATTTCTTAATATGGCAATTAAATACCTGCATGGGTAAGCATGCAACAGATGTGAAGTAGAGTACACAGGCAGTGGAGGTGTTCTCTCTTGGTTGCAGAGTATTGGCTCTCCAGTGGGCTGCTCCAGCATGGTGGGTCATGTCTCTGAGCGCTCCCTCTCTGCACACTCTCACGCTTTCACCTTTTCCTCCACTGAGGTGAGTCTGTCCATCCCTTTCTCTCTTTTTTCTTACTTCCCTCCCATGGAGCACACGCTGTCCAATAATTTTGTCTCCCCAAGCCTACTCTCCTCTTTTTTTAATGACATTTTCCTCTCATTTCTTTCATTCACGTCCCGTCACTCTGTCTGTGTCTCTGGTGTCCTGTCAGACACTGGACGATGACCCAGTTCCCACCAATAACAACAACCAGTGGCAAAGTCGACCCGTTTGGGAGTGGGACAACCAGCAGGTGTGTCTGTGGTTAATCGCCATGAACATGGATGAGTATGTGTCCGAGTTCGTCGCCAGAGGTGTGGATGGGCCACAGCTGCTCAACCTGGACAGCGAGAAACTCAAGGTGAGCGGTGGTGATGATGATGAGGGAAACGAAATGATTCATCACATGTGGTGGCTGCAGATGCACTGATTAGATTAAATGACCCATTCTGGCAAATTATATTCTGGTATATACTCATTGATTGATATTATTTAATTGTTTTTCTTTTAGTAACTTGGCAGAACATTTTTTTTTTTTTTTAAATGTGTTTTCTTGCATCTGTTTGACATTTATTTAAAATCTGAATTGCAAACTATTTATCTATCTGTTAAATTCAATACATAAATTAGGAATTAACTGGATAAATGCAGACTAACTTAGGTTGTTTTTTTTAGGCAGATGCCAGAATAATTTTTAAAGAGTTTCACTCAAACTTACGTAACATTAACAAACATAAGGATCTCTTTAAAACTGGTTATTTAAATAATTGTTACAAGATATGTCCTGAGCGAGACATTTCACAGTTAAACATATGCTTGTCAATAACCCAAATCACATCTTTCGTATATAAATGTCTTTATCAGTTCAATTAAATTTTATTTTTAAGTGTTGCATCACAGCAGAAGTCATCACGTTGTTGTGTTAAGTGTTAAGAAAAAACTGCCTCAATACGCTTTTGGGCAGAAATCTCTTGCAGCCCAGGCCCTTGGGTTCCAACTGCATTTGGTGTTGGTAGTAGTAGAGTAGTGGTAGTAGCATAAGCAATAGTGGTAGTATTAACAGAAGCAATAGTTTAATTGACATACAGTATATGGGATTCTACTTTAAATGTGAAAGAACATACAGGAGGCAATGCTGAAGTATCAGCAAGCTGTCCCCTTTATTGGTTTAAAGCCCCCTATTTTTTGCTGATGTGACTATATTTGAGTGAAGGTTTAAGAATGATATGTGATTTTGTGAACCCTCTTTGGTTTCTCTGTCAGGCTCTGGGGGTTTGCAGTCAAAGCGACAGGTCTGCCCTCAAGAGGAAGTTGAAGGAGATCAAGAAAAGTGAGGAAAAAGAACAGAAGAAAGGAGAGAAGAGGCTGAGAGAGCAAAAGGACAAAGGGAAGTACACCGTTGTGGACAAGGAGGGTGAAGACAAAGGGAAAGGGATGACCCAGGACAAGTCTGTCAAAGACGGCAGACGCAGCGGCAAAACCGTAAGAACCGAGTCACTCTTATGAAAGGGAAGGGAGGTGATGTCAGAGATGCACCACCAGCATGAGTTTACAGCCTGACACGCACCGAATACTTGAACCAGTTTCTATCTAGTCAATAGATGCACTGCACACATCCTCTGTTGTTCACGTCTTCAGAGCTTTCATTTAGGAGACGCCACTGGTTGGTTTGATGGAAATCTCTTTGGACCAGAGTAGAGGTCGACTCCAGCACCAAAGTTCACACTCGCAGCAAACATGTATCTCTCTGTATACGTCTGTAACCTGTAGGATAAACTACAGTTTGTTTTTTTTACTTTTTATCGTGAACCTTAAATTATCCTAAGAATGATTTTAATATTTAACGATGGGATGCTTTAAGCACTCAGGTATTTGCTGTAAATGCTTTTTTTAATATGTTAATAAATAACACTTTCAAATGATTCCTTTTTGCCTTAAACTTGTTTATTTTGCCTGGAATAATCACACATGACGCTCATACACGACTTATTTTAACATTTTATTCAAGAAACTCGCTCACTTTCTTTCCATTTTACAGCCAGTGAATAGAAGGTGAACTCTGTCCATAACGTACTGATGACTGACTGATCAACAGTTAAGGCAGATGCATAGAAATGCTTTAAAAATAAATGTGGTTTTGAATTGGGTAAATGAACACATTTTAGTTAAAAAAATAGAAATAACAAAAAGATGCCCGTGTATGCATTGCATGACTCTTTGGCCTGTAGGGCACGTAACACAAAGTACTCCTTACGAAGAATAAATACCAACAAAATAAATCTAGAAATACTCCCCCAGTCAACACTGAATGTAGTAAATGTACAAAACAAGCTCCAAAGCTGTGACAGACAGTAGTTGTGCAGGACCATCAACTCTCCTTCCAGTGATTCATACAGTCTTTATCCAGGATCAGTCGAGCACTGAAGGATGAATTTTCTGCGTTTTTTTTTTTATTTTTTATTTTTTAAACAAATTGCCTTTCTTTCTTGATATTTACAGTCCAGGGTGTGCAAAGTTGAGGCAGGAAAAAAAAGAAAAGAAGAGTTCATCAGAAAGCAACAGGAAATCTGTGGAGTCAAATTCTCATTGGCTGTTAAGAAAAATGTTCATTGTCATGCCAGGTTGTCATCCAGGGCTTCTTTTCTAGGTTTTCCCAGTTCCCGTTCCCAGGGGTTGTTGCTCTCTCCTGTTGTTTGATGCGAACAGCGTTGTAACTGGGAACCTTGTCTTCATATTTGACACGCTTAAAAAAGCCACACTGCAGAGAAGGGGAACAACAAAATCAATATTTTGTTTGGGGGGGGGAGGAAGACATTTAATGTCTGTTTGCCAAGATGCAGCGACTCCGTTAAGAGGCGGAGACGAGCCGTCTGCACTGAAAGGAAACCCCTGTTTAAATGTAAAGAGGAAAACCACCCTGAAGATCAAGTGACCGTATGTGCGATAGCAAAGAAAAGTAAGTCAATCTCAGCTCGCGATAGAATCAAGCAATACATCATACCAGCAATGCTCCTGGACCATAATGCAAAGGGAAATGGAAATGGAGGAGTCGGAGAAAATCAAAGAGATGCAGATCAGCCACCATGGTGTAGTTCCTCATTGCACATCAGCCATCACCTCCCCTGGCCATGCAGGCAACACGCCATGATCCACACAGGATCATGTGTGAAGATCTATTTGTCTTCTTTTATGACAGCATTCACGTTTATACTGTGAGAATAACCCACCGCCTGCCTAACACCAGGAAGCAATGTTTTATAGCAAGAAGGAGCGAGAGAGAAAGTGTCACTCATTCATGGCAGGCCGGGTCATTTTACCCTCTCGTTTTTTTTCCTATGCATTTGTCAGTCTCTCTTTTTCTGACGGGTCCTCTTTATTCTTTTTGTCAAAGACTCCACACTGAGGAGAGGAAAAGGGTTAGACATTGTGTGTAATTGTGGTTACGGATACAACCGCTGCTCTGTAAATGCTTTATAGGCCGCTAGGTCTTCAGAAATCATGACAACATAGGTGTTTTTTTTAGCTGGGCCCCTCATCCTTCAGACCTACCTTCCACAAAAGGAAAGCCAACAGGGCCAACAGTAGCAGCCCGAACAGGATGGAGAGCACGATGATCCACCACGGCACTCCTCCGTGCTGGGCTGCCTGCCTCTCCGGGAAGACCGTCAGTTTCACCTGGGGGACACAACACAGTGGACATCTGCATTTAAGTCTTGTTGTATAAAACTTCCACGTCATGCAATAAATAATCATGTCTTGGGTCCAGAACTGTTGCATATACATCTTTTTCTGCATTGAATTACCTCCGTTTCCTCGTTTTCCAGCTTTGTGTTCTTTGCTCCGCCATCGATATGCAGAGAGGCCTTCGCCTTCACCACCAGAAAGTTGAACTTGGAATATTTCTGTTGTCAAAGAGAGTAGTCAAAGAAAAAACACAAAATACACGTTACTAATTTGCCGCAGTATTCCTTTGCCCTTGAATTAACAAAAAGGATCAGCTTTAAGCTCCTCAGAACTCCACATAGAGGTTTTCCAATACAGTAAGTGTGCTCACTTATAAAACATTTTAGGGTAGAATACAATGTTTTACCAATGAACTAAGTTTTGAATCAAGGACATCTGATGAAAACTTAATACTGCTCTATTATGAATGATATGATCATATTTGCTTTATGTAATACTTACATTTGTATTAAATACAGTGTTTGTGTATTTAGTTTCCCGGTTGTCCCAAAACCCAATTTTTGTTGCCATTTAACATATTTTTCCCACAATTTTAATTCTAAATATACAATTAATATTATAATTTCAGTCAATCAGGAGAGTAAGGCTGATTCTCAATACCAAACATTTAGCAAAAACCCTTAATTTTGTTTTGTTACCTCCGTGAAGGTGCTGTTCCAGAGGCGAGAGTGGAAAGTGATGACTGCATTACTGTCGAGGCCCTGCAGAGGGCACTTTATCTTCACACATTTTGCCCCCTGCTCACAGGACTGTCAACGGAGAAGGAAGCACAATGTTACCACTACAGGTTTCCAATGAACATGACATCTAGAAATATCAAACAAAAAGAATAGAACTTGGTAGCTTACCAGAGTTTCATGTTCCCTCTTCTTGTCAAGTAAACGTGAAATAGTGCCATCGTTAATTCCCTGGTTGGTTTCTGCTGCTCTTCTCATCCTGTTACTATGTGCCTTGAAGCAGAGGAGAATATGTACGTTATAACATTAAATCTAAAGAGATAGAGAAAGTGAAAAGGTATACATGCAGGCTGAGTGACCTCCACATCTTAATCTGATGTTTTCACTGACCACGTTGAGAGGGTTGATCATATCTTTACGAGAGCACTCCATCTGGTCCACTCCAGTGGAGCTGATCTTCATCAGGTAGAGCAGCCAATTCCCCTCCGCCGTCTCCATCGGCCAGTCGATGTCGAGGGTGGCGGTGCCGAGGCCTTTCAGGCGCTTTCCCAGATTGCTTATCTGCAAATCAAGACAGAGTCAGGTTCAGGCATCAGATGGTATCGTGTGATTTAGCTCACCAACGCACCTGTACGAGCAGAATGGTGGAGAGCTAAACAACATGAGATCAAAGGAGACACGAGGAGAACTAGCAACCTCCGATCTGGTCCTGTACTCACTCTGAACTGGTGTGTGACGGCACTGCCAATGTCCATTTCAGTCTTCATGGCTGACTCGCCTTTGACCTCTCCTGAAAAGTAGACCTGAGACGGCTTGACTTGTCTGAAGAGACGGAGAAGTGCAGGTGGTAGCATGAATATGTGAATGCTACTGTGTTTTTGGGCTTAAGCTGTGTGTGTGTGTGTGTGTGTGTGTGTGTGTGTGTGTGTGCTTCTTACCCTGATACAGACAGCTTCAACGTGAAGGCCACCGTTGCCTTCGCTTTAACGAGGGATATATTTCCCTGGGCGCTTGTCCTGTCGGATCAGAGGTCACACACGGATCAGAAACACCTCGTGTACTACAAAAGTTAACGCGCAATTAAGGCAAGTGCATTATGGTCAAGGAGCGTTATTTGTAGGATTTCTTTTGCTTGATACTATTGCTTTCTATTGAAGTCTTACTTACGTGTACAGCTGAAGATCAATCTCCAGTTCAGTCGTGTTGAGAGAAATTTCCGATGTTCCCAGAAGAATGTAGAAGGTTATCTATATGTACAAATACAAAGATATTACGAAGAGTTAATAGTGAATCTCATGTAGAGGAGGTAGACGATGTCTAAAAGGGGATCCTGCTCTCACCTCTTTGTTACGTTTGAAGGGGTTTGCAAGTTGGCAGTTAGCCAGAGAACCGTTTTGATTGGCAGTACAGCCGCCATTCTTATCCTGAAATCAATAACAAGACCGAGTCAGAACCGCATTGCAGTGTCTCTGTGTGTGTGTGTGTGTGTGTGTGTGTGTGTGTGTGTGTGGAAGAGAGAGAGAGTGACAGCGAAAGAGGCACTCACAATAGGTTTAGGGTGGTAATCAGAGTAGGTAAGGGAGGGTGGGAAGGAGGCATTCAGGTAGGCTTCGTGTGCAGGGTCTCCATTTGTATTGGACACTGTGACCTCCAAGGCTAAGGAATTCTGCTCGCTGAACACGATCACCGGCAGGCCGCCAACTCTTTAGAAAGACGCAAGTTACACACCCATATGCCACGGAGGTAATACATCTTATGAACAGACGTGTGCGTCCTCTTACTGTTGTAACGGCTCGAACGCGTCTTGGCCCTTTGTCCTGCGGCCGTAGCGATACTTCACCTGCAAGTTGCTCTGACAAACGACGCCACACCCTTCCTTTTTAAAATTCACCTAAAACCACAGGACAAAAAAAAAATTTTTTTTTAAATGACATGGATACAGTGGGAACGTCAAAATGTACTGCGTGCATATAAAACCTAACATGCGTGCGCACCTCTGATCGAGTTGGCTCACTCGCCTCCATGACCGGTACCATTTGAGAAGTTGAGCTTTGTCTGCGTTTGCGGTTGGCGCCCTGGATTTCCACGGAAACATCGACGGGAATCCCGCGCAGCTTGTCGCGAATACTTTCCTGTAGAATGACACGTTACTCACCATCCACGATGCGCTTTGACCAAGGGAGGAGAAGGACATTTCTGGAGAGAGCCACTACCTTTATGACGAGATGCCGCTTAATGCACTGTTTCTTTCCTTTGGTGTTTATGGTGATGGTCCCTTTGGGGGGGTCAGTGAAGGTCGCCCGGGGAAGACCATTCTTCCCTTTTTCAGCGTCCACTTCGAGGGAGTATGCCACCGCTACATAGGACGCAGACGTGAGAAAGAGGTTGGGCAAAGAATTACACATAAAATGCTGCTGTGTGTGGTTTGTTGCTGTTGAATTGCTGATAACGAGACTCAGCTTACTCAGACTGGGAGCGTAGCTCTTGGGTCTGGCGGTGTAGGTGAAGCATACATCAACTTCCAAGCTGGAGACACAAGAATCGGTATTGATGTTGTGTTCAACAGCGTTTCCCCCCAAAAGTGAATAGAAACGCCGACGGGAAAACAAGACACGTACCAGAAGCCGCCTTCACAGTTCTTCTTGGAGAAGTCGATTTCCTTCGGCGAGAAATTGATTTCCCTCTCGATGTCAATAATCGGACGGGCTCTGGGGAGGACACAACTCAAGTGAGCAACTCTGACCGTGACCATGACCAGAGAGAGAAAAACGTGCCAGTTCATTCACCTGAAGACGAACACAGCGTCAGACAGGGATCCGACAGCCAGGTCAGGGTAGGAGTTCCTGTCCAGGTCCATGTTTCCTGCCAAAGAGTATCCAAAGAGCTTCACTCCTAAAGTCTTGCCGTACAAAACCTAAAGCAAAAGAAACGGTATGCATTCATCCAGATTTAACGATGAGCAACTAGCTGTCATAACTCCATTGTAAACCACAACCTCACAAAAGTAATATTATGCTATACAATATCCCCACATTTGACCTAAATTTACGTTTTAATGTTTATGGTCAAACTGATTTAATCACCCTTTTCATGATTGAAACAATACATTCATTTGGATTTTAGTTTCTTAGATGAAAACGTTACACATTTGGACAAAACACTTTATGACATACCTGTTTTTCTTTCATTGGGCTGAGAATCTTGTCCGCTCCGTGGTAGATGTAAACCGCCCCTGCTTCCTCATCATCATAAGGAGCTCCCACTGCGAAATCTGACAGCAAAATACAGACAGTTGACTGACTGCCAGTGTGGCTCTACGGATACATATCTCTCATTCAATGGAGGGGCATCTTAGAAGGAGCAGCTGACGGTAGCAATCACATTACAGCCTCACCATGGTAACCATCCTGGTTGATGTCTCCCAGGTTTTCCACAGCCAGGCCAAACATGGAGTTCTTGGGTCCGTCTATTCTGACGCGCTCGTCTTCGCTGAAGGTTCCAGCTTTGTTAACGTAGACGTAGACGGCTCCACCGATATCCCCGTCCTTCTCAAAGTACTGTGGCGCTCCCACCACGATGTCCTCCCAACTAACAGACAAGGGCATCGCTTGTGAGTAAGTGAACAGTAACCCTTCTCAGAACAGACGTTTCAAGTTCTGCGCGTCACCCTGCGTAACTCACCCGTCCGCATTGAGATCCAGCACAGCCAAATCGTAGCCGAACGACGAGGCCAGCCCCTCACCTTCCAGGATGAGCTCTTCATCAAGTGTGCTGGTTTTAAATTGCTTCAGCAGCAGCACTGCTCCACTGTGGTTCGCTCTGGGAGCTCCTGCCACCACTATAAGCTTGCCCTGCGTGGTCAGTTGCTTCCCCGAGTCCAGAGAGAAGCCTGGGAGGCAGAGACGAAGGAATGTTTGCTTACGAAGTCGGAGTCAGGTGCCGAAGTACATTTCTTTGTGACAACGAAGTCATGGTGTAAGATTGGCAATGAAGGGTCGGAGAAAGCAAGCTGCATTTTACCCATGTAGCTGTTGGCGGGAGAAGGGACCAGATTGGGGTCCTTGTTGGTCTCGTCTCCTGCCTCAAAAGGGCCGTCAGCCCAGACGCCCATATCGAGTAAGGTGTCGTTCCTTTGCTCCAAGCGTACCACACCTGGAGGAGAGGACGGGTTAAGACGGGTGACTTCCAGTGAGCACAACAACAACAACAACAACAACAACAACAACAACAACAACAACAACAACAACAAAGAGAAACACAAGACAATAATCCTAATTAGTGATACATGACTGACAAAAAAGTATCACTTGCAAATCCCTGAATGAAAAATGAAGATCATAAATTATACAGAGTTATGTTCTCTTCAAGCAAACCTTTTTCATAGCTCACTTACTAAGTGCAAGCTGCAGGCACACACACACACACACACACACACACACACACACACACACACACACACACACATTAGGCTACCTTTCCAGTTGTACGCTCCAGGAGCCCCAAATATGAGGTAGTGGTAGTCCTTGTCGAATGTGGCAGAGAGGCCCTGCTGGCAGGAGCCGAACATCTCATGCCCTCTGGACCGACTGTCACAGAAATGCCAGCTATCTCCCTCCTCCTGCGATCCGGGATCAATAGTCAAGGACTGACTCAGCACGTAGCAGCGGCCGATAATGTCACGGGTTTCGATGTCCTTGCCCACATTATTCCGCCGCTGGTAACGATGGGCACAGGTCTGCCACGGAAACAGAAACACAGTCAAATTGGTGTCATGTCCATTAAAAAGGAAAAAAATCCCCTTAAGTAGCGTTAAAGCCAAATAAGGCAATTATAGTACGTATATTTGACATACTACATGTTTTAAAGTAGATCTGCATTGTTTATGCCAGTTGCTGGAGCCATTTATCACGCAAAAATGCAATACGTTCTGCATTTCTCTATTTAATATATTTGCAAACGTACAAAAAACATTAGAATTTGACCTTACAAATTTCACCTTGGACGCTTAAAAATTGTAATGTCCTCCTTTTTTCCTATTTCAGGGACTCAACAATTAAGTAATCTAAAAATACATTTTCAGATTAATCGGGAATGAAAATAACCTTAAAATCAACTGAAATAATATTTGTCCGACTGATTCAGAGCTTCATTGCGCATCACTTATTTATTGCAACTGATTCAAATCCAAGACCCAACTTTTATGGCTGTACCAATAATGGATTATTTTAATTGCAGGCCAAAAATGGATGATCATAGTTGTTACAGATTAATCTACTAATTATTTTCTGATGGTTAAGCGTGTACATCCTACCATCATAAAATAGTGAAAAATTTCTTGTTTTATGGAAGAATTCAAAAGCTGATCAAAATCCTCACATTTGAAACACCAGAGATAATCTGCGTTGATTGACAAATCAATTAAGTCAACTAATTGACTCTACAAATTGAAATCAGTCATGGTCAGATAGGAGGTCTCACCATTATCTTGCCTCCTGGCCCCTGACTGCTGACTGACACTCCCATCCACTGGTTCTCCTTGCTTTCCCTTCTTGTATCCTCTACAGACACGGGGACAGAAATAGACACAAAGAGGATATTGTGACTCATATACTGGGAGTGGAAAGTGTGCAAAATGGCTTCAAACACATGAGAGAAGTGCACAGGTGTCAGCAGATATCTCACCGTTGTTGTCGAATTCAACTCTGGTGCAACCACTCGAGGAGGAGGTCATGTCACAGGTGTACAGTCCTCCTGTCACTTTAGCTTTTTGGTTGGGCAGTTTTTTGGCTGTCGGCGCGCCAACCAGCAGCCTGCAACGGACACACAAGTTCATCTGTTGCAGCTCCATCAAATGCACATTGTGAAAGAGGCTTAAGCCGCGACACTCGTTTTCATCTGCATTCTGGCATTTCTTCGCCTCGCACATTATACGATCGCACATACCAGTCCACTGTGTCACACAGCAGCTGTATTCACACACACACACACACACACACACACACACACACACACACACACACATCCGCCACCAAACTGATGTTCCATGTCCTCACGGTCCGATTCATTCAAAGACCCCTTTCAAATGCCTGCTGTAGTTGATTGAACCAAGCTTTCTATCACACACACACACACACACACACACACACACACACACACGCACACACACACACACACACACACACACACACACACACACACAGGCCACCATTGTGAACCAAGGACAAGAGCAAATGCCACACCCTAGTCTTGATGATGGGCATCGAGGGTTTCCTACCGAGTGAATCATACAACTCAAGCATGTCCTCTTATGAGCCGGTGCTTTGGTGAGGTTTACAGTGTCAACACACCCACCTCTCTCTCTCTCTCTCTCTCTCTGTCTCTCTCTCTCTCTCTCAATCAGCATATTCCAGGAGCTCACTCTGGCTTGCGTTGTCTGCTGACCTCCAAAGTTAATGTTGCACAGCACACTGTCTTCACCAGATGAGATTAAGCCGAGCCGTTTTCAGCCGGAGCATAAAGCAGATACGCACAGCATCTGGGAGGGAATCTACAGAGACACACTGTATAGTCGCTGAGGACTAATGCGATCAGCATGTTTTGCAGCGAAGGCCCTCGCTGCAAAACACTGCAAACACGAACTGCGACCGGAGAAAATGTCAAGTCATGCAGCGTAACAGGCGTAAATCAGCGTGAATATTGCCTTCAGCAGGCGTGATGGGGATTAGCAAAGGACAATAGATCTCTTTTATATGACATGCAACATTATGTCTGGTTAAAACTGTTCACAAAGTTGCCCACAGTCTTACAAAGCTGCCATTATGAAAGGGATTTAAATGGGTTTTACAGGATATATTGAGTAAAAGTATGAAGAAATGAGACATCACATATCATCACAATGGAATCAAACTCACACACTGTTTATCCAATTTGAACCACTGGATTGGTTTTGCCTTTCCATAACCCTAACTCAAAAACCAGAACACTATTATTTGTGCTGATATATCACCCAGTAAGTGTCTGTGGCTTTTTTTTAGACTACTGGGGAGGATATGAAGTCAAATCTCCACCTCTATTAAAGATGAGTCTGATTCAAAGCTGAGTGACTCACAGTGAATCCCAGGTGGGCACATCTCCGCTCCCATAATCCTCGGAGACACAGGAAGTCGGGAGAATGGACGGAAAGAGCTCTGCCAAGACACATTGGACTCTGGGTAACGGGGTCACTGGGTCTGCTGCCTTAGTGGATACTGTAGTTCCTACTTCTACATACAACACATTGTGATTCTCATTCAGTGTTTCATTCCGCTGTTTCCTAAATGCCACCAACAATAGTGCACAAACAGCTTTATATCAAGATTATGTTACTGATTCATTAAATCATTTAGACAGCAGAACGTTTTTGAGAAGTTGGAGACATTTGATGCAAATTATAAAAAAAAGCTTTGTTTCTAAATGAATTTGAATTGGAGACTAATCTGAAGAGACACACGTTCTCTTTATAGCTACACGTTATTATAGTGCTGACATGATGTGTCAGGCACCGGCACTGTGATATGGTTGACCCGCTGCCTCACTGACAGCAACAGTTTGTGTGTGTGTGTGTGTGTGTGTGTGTATGCTACACAGGCAGAGTGGCCAGACATTGAGATTGAGGTGTGTTCTTTTTTCTTTCACAACAAGCAAACTGGCTGCCGGCTAGGGCACAGATCATCGCTAAGCAACAGCCAGCGCCACCCAACCAACCAGACCTCCAAATGGGTTGCAGATTCAGAGGATCGTGTCATGTGTATCCATCCGTCTGCCAGGTTGGAAACCCACCGAGTCCAAATACCAGCTGATACTCGGCGTACAGATGTAAAACTGATTTATGTCAGCATTCTTTCAGCCTTCGCCTCTTTATTTTGCTCAGTTATTTTCTCTCTCTTTGATGTTGGATATCCTCAGCTAACCTGAGGGCAAGGGTGTGTGTGTGTGGGGGGGTGGGACTAAATCTGACTCTCATACTTGTACACAGACCACTCAGAGACAAAGTTCACTGAAATACTAAACTCTCCACTCTTCCCATCTCCTCCTCCACCATTTCTGGAATCTAGACACAGCATGACATTGACATTACTATTTCACATGTCGGCATAACTTTTTATTTTTCGGAAACACACACATGCATATACTTCCTCATAAACATCTCTCAGCCTGGATCCAAACCCCTTCGAGTCTGTCCTCCTCTCCCCTCTCTTGATTTTGTTATACAGACAGCTCTAGCTGGCAATTATGACCGACCATGGAATGCAACACACACACTGACACACACATACAATCCCACTGGCTCCTGTCCTCTCCTGCAGGTACATGTAACACTCATCCCTGCAGGGCGTGAACCATACTGGATACTTATATACTCAGTATATAAGGCTGAATAAAAGTTGGCATTCATGGCTGGAAAATTATTTAGACTCACACATCCATCAGTGAGGAGATATGAGGGGGAAATAAACACATGCCCTTATTCCAGCACATATTGTTATGTGTGTGTCTGTCTGTCTCCTTTCTATTATCCCAACTTTCCCTTTTTTTTCCGCCTCAGGTTAGGAATGTATCAAGCAGCAGACTGAGCTCTCCAAGTGGCTGACAACAAGGCAACGCCTTGTGCTCAGCCACAGCATGCATCAGCACCATTACAGTAGAACACACCAAACCAGGCACTCACTCACTCACTCACACACACATGAACACACATGCACTCCATAACAGCGGTATGAGCAAAACAAACATGGCCTCCTGCTCAAACATGCACGCACACATTCAAACCTGTGGCATAACGCGGCATGGACACGGTGCTGCTGATGGTTCGGACAAGAGCATGTTGCAAAAGCCTTGTTGCTTGTTCGATCTGTTCAACTGCCCATCAAAAATTCCCAGAGACCAAATTGATGCATCAAAATAGCTAATTTTGTTTGATTAAGAGTCCAAAACTAAAGAAAATTGCCTTTACTATCATAGAAAATGAGGGAAATCAGAATATCTTCATATCTAGAGCAAGAACAAGCAAGTGTTTGCTTTAAAATGACTTATAACAATAATGATTTTCTGTCTCTATACTACTTGGTTACTGTAATCACCTACTTGCCTCCACTTGTCAGTCTACGTTATCTGATATCTGCTGCTTACCAGTACACTTTCCGTGTTCTGCTTTCTTATGTTTAACTTGACACTCTGAAACGGGGGGACTTTATGGAGGCTTTGGCCTTGCGCTGATCACCATGTGTCTTTCATACAGACACACCCTAAAACAAGGACACACACATGCAGTGGCAGTGTGTGTGCAGCGGGTGTAGAAGTGTGTAAATAAGTTCAAGAACCGCGTTTCACCTCTGTGGAGAAGGTTAAAGACTTGGCAATGCTTAATAACCCTGGGCCTTAATATACATAATAATACCTCCCTGTTATACATTTATGGTGACATTTAGTCAAGTCAAGTAGTTTTTATTTGTCCCAGCTTGGGCATTAGTTGCAGAAATACGATCTGCTATATTTGGAGCAGAGTTTCACCTCATCCAATCACCAATGTTGCCAACCAATGATGAAAAAGTGCTCTGTATTCGGGACAGCGATGGAATTTACTCAAGTACTGTATTATAGGTACTTTCTATTAATTAAACAGCTATTACATTTCTTCATTAAATTCATATTTGTATGATGGTTATAAAATACGTTGTTAAAGACTAATCTACCAAACAGTATATGCAGTAAAGCAGTTAAAACAGCTCCACCTCAACTAACCACATTACATTTTTAAACATCTAATTCATCAAAATTTCTTTCACTTTTGATATTTTAAGTACATTTTGATCGTTTCTTCACTTGTGTTATACATGTTCAATCCCAGACATTGACAGTGGAGTATTTTAATCTGAGTACTTCCTACACCATTGATTATGGCCCAGCAGAACAATCTGAAATCCTTCAATCGGAAACACAGGTAAACATGTATATTTCTGGCAACACTCAGACTCCCAGATTACAGAATTTGCCTGCTGTGATCTCAGCTCAGTTGCTGTTCAGTTGCTATTCAAAACCAGTGAGCACTCGATGGCAGTTAATCCTTCTGAATCAATGGCCATAAAAATGCCAACAGTGATTCAATGAGATGTTTTGGCCCATTTAAGCCGAAAACCACTGTGGGAGAAAGTCAGGGAGAGAGAGAGAGAGAGAGAGAGAGAGAGAGAGAGAGAGAGAGAGAGAGAGACTTGGGCGCGCGCCGTTATGTGCACGAGTGCAAAACTCTGCTTCGGAGGTCCAATATAAACTCACAAATAAGTAACCTGGAAGAACAGGCTCAACACAGATTAACATGGGGCGTGTGTGTGTGTGTGTGTGTGTGTGTGTGTGTGTGTGTGTGTGTGTGTGTGTGTGTGTGTGTGTGTGTGTGTAAAGTACAGTTCATTCTGTTACGACGCAGGAAGATTTTAGTGGGAAAACGGATACAAACGGATACTGCTGCTGCGACACACCTGAGCTCACACCATCGCGCGGCACTCGTGACCTTTCAACGGTGTCTGAAATGTGTGTGAATGTTCGGGAAAGTTCTCACAACCCCAAATAAAACGCACATTGCTCTTCAAAGCTGTGACTATTTAATTACATAGTTACAAAAAGTTATTTTCGTGATTATAACAGCGCGTTTCCAAGGCGAGGTTCGACGCAGAAGTGTTCCTTTAAAACTCACATTCTCTTATCCACCGGCTGGAGCTGCCAGTGCATGGCGAGAGAGAAGCCGAACAAACTGCCCGGATCCCCGTCCTTCCGCAGGACGTCGTCGGTGTCCAGGTTGAACGCCCACAGTGGCCCACATCCCCAGAGGAGGACGACGACCGTCCACGGTAGACAGGTGATCCCGGCCGCCATGACACACGGGAAGATTCCAAAAACTCCACTTGATGGGTGAAAGGTGGGTCCTCACTGAAGGTGCAGAGTGCGACTGACTGGCTGCTGTAGGGGATGAATGTTGTGCACTTTACTTGCAGCTGCCCCTCCCATCGGCCTCTCCTGACACACACACACACACACACACACACACACACACACACACACACACACACACACCATCCCACTGTACCACACCTCTGCTCTATATCTAATTTGTCTTGTCAAGTATATTCAAGTTGGAATGTTTTGAAATCTAACATGTATTCATTTTAGTGAAATCTGCTTGACAAGCCTTGTTTGTCTTTTGTTTGCAGCAGATCAATACTGTAATCTGACCAGGTCAATGATGTGGGAGGCTTTGTCAAAACACATTAAGGGCAATACAACTGTGTTTTAGCAAGTTTCTGACAGTATAACCCCATAATAAAGGCTTCAGAGGCGTTAACAGAGCATATGCAGAGTCCCACGGGAGGGTAAATACTGGCAAAATACCAAGTGACATGAGAGTGCGATCTGCACACTTGCTCAACGCTGTCACAGTAAATTGTGTTGAGTGACTGTCTTGCCTTTAACAAGTAGAAGCTGAGACAATAGGCTGGGGGGTGAGACCAGGGAGAAAGATCAGCACAGTCGTTGGCACAGTGCATTTATACAGAAATACCAGTGTTTCATTCGGGCTGTGGATGATCCGTCGAGACAACAATAGCAATATGACTCAGAGTGGGAGATGGAAACAGAGACTGAGATGAAGATGTGATTTTGGACCCAAAAAAATGAAAGAAATAGAGTTACGCAGCAGTATAGCTGGCTTCCACAAACCAGATTAGCCCAGATATCCTTTCTGCGTTCTCCCTCACATCATTACATGCTATCGCCATAGGGCCCGTGTCTTCTGTAATGACTCAGTGGATGAGTCACAGAGCCAGAAGGACCCAGAGACTAGACCGGGCACAGACCAGCACATTAACAAACTCCCTCTGGGTTTCAAGGCATTCCATGAGACGCTGA
This sequence comes from Eutrigla gurnardus, assembly GCF_963514095.1. NCBI lineage: Eukaryota > Metazoa > Chordata > Actinopteri > Perciformes > Triglidae > Eutrigla > Eutrigla gurnardus. Next base: position 17,340,769 of record NC_139918.1, read on the forward strand.
CCCAAAGGCCTGTCCCGCAACGCAACATTTCAGCAGACAACGCCGGCTTTGTCTGCACTTTGAGAAAGGGGGCAGACAGAAAGGGAGAGGGAGAAAGAAACTGCCCACTTACAGTATAAAAGGCTCAAATAATGGTGGAAGCGGGGAATGCAGAAAGGGAAAGGGGGGGGCAGGGGAAGAATGTAGGTCCATATGCAGGTCTGTTATCTACTTAAGTCTCCAGAGAAGATCAGGTCTGTGAGTCAACATGATTTCACTGAAGTTTACTCTTGATCTTTTATCATTAGATTTCAATTAACAGAGAGGAAAAATAACGTCTATTTGATGTGTGTTTGAACCCAAGGGCAGGCTAACTGAATCAGAGTTTCACAAGCTTCTCAGGTCAGTCACATGTTTGGCAGATGTCTTGATAAAAATGATCTCTTAACTCTTATAATAAAATCTCCCTCTTGGATGTAGTGGAATTCCTAAACCATGTGTCCGCCTGTCGACTCCATTTTTGCGCCTGTTTCGTTGCGTTTCCGGTCTGACTCGGGCTGTTCCTGTTCCAGGTAAGAGAGGCAGCCAGCTGGCCGATCACCGGTGATTTATGGTTGGAGCCGCCGAAGGTCAGACACAGGAATCAACCTTATCGCTGATAACGGTGGCGCTGTGCAACGTGAGGTCAGGTGTGTTACGAGTTCTTTCACACTAGAATATAGAGCTGCAGCGATGATGTGCTTCTGTAGTGGGAAGTTACCATCGCATTGATTGACAGAAAGCCAACAGGATTGTTTTACAATTATTATTGCTGAGAACAATCTCTGTGACAAATGCAAGTTTATGATACTTCATATAATCTTCACAAATGAATGGCACTTTTATGATTTTATGTTAGATTATAAACAAATTACACCACGGTTAAAGTGTCATTAAATCACTTTATACCTTTGTTTCAGATGCTTCAGAATTCACCAGAGGGGTATTTGCTGATGTATTTATATTGTGTATGTACCGGTATTATAAAGTACAACACTTTAAAATCTCTTAGGCCAGGGTAGGGTGCCAACTCATTTCCATAAACTTCCATACTCCAGTGTGCTTTATATTTACATCCAATTCTTTAACAGACAACTACTGTTTAATGATCGACAAAAACGCCACACCCCATCAACAGCATCATGCCCGCTTTTCTTCTTCTCCTCTACTATTCTCCAGGGATATAAAGGTCACTCATCTACACAAGCAGAGCGAAAGGCCCCACCAGCGACAGTCGAACATCCATTTATTGACATTCAGTCGGGATTTTAGCATAAAAGCACATAACTGTGAATGAAGGAACAGCAAACAAGTTAAAATAATTACCAACTGTGAATAAATCCTTGAGGATAAACTGTTGAATGAACCAGTATATGTCTCAACTGGCTTCCTCATCACGTAATTAATGAATCACTGCTGATAAACTGCTGAGTCATGAGCTGATTGGCACATAATTAATCATTGTTTAAAAACATAGTTACTCTTAGTTATTTGAAAGGGTTTTATTTAATCACAAAAAAACCCTCATATATGCATGGAAGCACGGCAAATTATTTTAATGAACTCTACCCAGAATTAAGAATTGCATCAGACCACGTCTGTGTATAGCATGTCCATGTGGAGAACAAACATTGCCTTGGGGTGCTGAATTAGAGGGACGATGGAGCAAAGTTCTCTGACACACATGTTAAAAATTTGGTGCCTGGACTCGCCCGAGCCACATCCCTGTAATTGTTCTTGTAGCTGTAGATTCAGGTACACTAAGGAAAAACAAACGCACACTCACCTGAGGGTGTGGCGCACTGAGCTGAGTGCTAGGGTGTGTGTGTGTGTGTGTGTCTGTGTGTGTCTTTATGACTGTAGAAACATAGCCTTGGGATACTGATAAATGCACACACACACACACACACACACACACACGCAGAATCAGTTTCACAATCATATTGAACTCCAAACCCGGGATCTTTCACAACTGCAACACATTAAAGCACTCTCCCTGAGCGCTTGTGCAAGCCTGTAAATACGCCTACAGCAGATCATCTCTGATTAATTTATGGATGATTCGGAATCAGATCCGAGTAATGTATGAAACCAACCAAGAATGGCTTTAACAGCAACGCAGGCCAGACAAATGGGATTAGTGAGCCAGTTGGGTTTGAGTAATGTAATGTAACTTAAAGGAATAGTTCAACATCTTTGGGAACTATACTTATTTGCTTTCTTTAGTGTGGTTAATAGAAATCCATAACAAGTCTGGTGAGGATGGTGTGTGTGTGTGTGTGTGTGGAAGGAAAGCAAAGCTATCAGTTAGCAAGCAAGTGACATTGTGGGGACAAATGTCTAATTTACATCCCCCTGTGTGGTATCTCTTATTCACAGTATTGATCCTATTTTTCAGTAGAACTCATACTCATGGTTAAAACATAAAGACACACACACACACACACACACACACACTGTATGCTGTAACAGATCCTTCACCTGTCTTGATGAGTGTATTGATTACAGTCAATAGGAGTAATTGATGTCTTCTCTTGTCCAGCAGTGATGTAACGCCCTCAGGGTGATTGCAACCCCCCTTACATATATCTCCTGAGTGTGTGTGTGTGTGTCCCAGGCCAGCCCTGGCCAGAGGATGTAATGTGAGATGTGAGATGAAAGTATAGGGACAGGTCCTTGTGTTGGTGGGTCCAGGTGTGCAACAAAAACAGTTAACCTGAGGGAGATGCACAGTGAGAAACGCTGTCTTTCATTTGGTTCAGTTTTCCCAGACTTATTCATGCTGGTGGAGGTTAATGTTTGTTTCAGCTCATAAAATAGTTTTCTTTTCAAGCTGATCTGATCACCCAAATGCCCAAATCACCCACTCCTCCCAGTGAGCCCCCCCCACCCCCCCCCCCCCCCACCCCACACCCCACACACACACACACACACACAGTTAAAGGGTATTGCTCTGAGCTGCCTAACCAGTTTTCATCTGGTCCACACTGTAATATAGGGCATTCTAGGGCAGTGAGCTCCAGTGTGTGTGTGTGTGTGTGTGTGTGTGTGTTATCAGAGACCTTTTCGAGCTGCCTCCGGCAATGCACACGGTCTACTCACTCACACGAACACAACTGCACCTCTGCTCTTATTTTGGGCAGTCTGCTGTAGTTGTTTAGAGTCAGGAAGGGTGTCAAATGAACAAAGAGAAACACAAAAGCTACACCCAGGAATCAAGGACACAACGGGATGCGTGGCTAGCCGTCCTATCTGTGGTCCGGGAGCACCACGTCACTCTTCTTCAAATATTTCCACTGTGTTAAAAAGACAGAGAAACTTTCCTTGCGGTGAAAGAGTCAAGAGGTCAAACGAGAAAGTTTTCCGCCATGTAACTGCCAATCAAGAGGGATCCCGCCCTGCTGCAGTCTGGTGACTCGAGTTTACAATCGTCTGCTCCTGCCACACGCATACACATACATTCTTGCAAATTAACTGTTGCTTGTGACACACACAGCCTCTATGTGGCCTTTGACCCCAAAACACCCTTCATTTTAATGTCCCCAATGCAAATATACTCTTAATATGACACGTAAGGTGACCGTTCAAAGGGTTTTATGTTCTCAGCAATGTTTTTCTTTATCTCCTTGAAACCTGCACCCTCAAATTTGCAAGAAAGGTTCTTTAATCAAGACATTGATTTAGACCAGAGATCTTCAACAGGGGGGCTGTGACCCCTAAGGGGGTCCGCAGAGATACTGCTTGATCCCAAGCTTTATTTCTTCCAAAAATGTAAATATGTCCAACAATACACATTAACATGAATACAAACTATAATAAGAAAATATAAATCTTCCTATTTATTCAATGTTATGAGGTGGCTGCACTACACATTATTATTGAATAAGCAACACAATTTTATATGACATGTAATAGGGGGTCCCTCCGCTATGTCACTATAAGCTGAGGGGTCCTTGGCCTGAAAAACGTTGAAGACCTCTGATTTAGGCTATGATTCAATGAATAATTACCAGTATATGAAATGTCTTCCTCCAGTCTTTGTATACTCTACATACACATACATAAGAGAATATCTTTTATAAAAGTAAATATACTATTAATATTAAGGGAATATAAATTTGGGGAGGACCCTGGGAACATGTGTACCACTTTGGTCCTGACTGAAATATGCTAACATGCTAATTAAGATGACATCAATGCTCACAGTGAACATAGTGACATTAGCATTCAGCTACTTACAGCTTCATGGCTGATAGCGTGTTTATAGACGTGTTACCCTCAGAGTTTGGAACCTAAGAAAGAGTGGAGAATGAAATAACAGCTGCTTTCTACGTAGCTGGGTTCAGACCATGATCTCAACCAAAGGAGAAACAGTGTGTTTCTGTTGTTCCGACAGTTTCTCTTCACCATGGCGATGTCCGTGGAGGTGTTTACTCCCTCGACACCATGTAGCTACGTGTCCCGGCACAGTGCTTGATGCCAGCTAACAAACTCAGCGGTTTTTGCCTGGGCTTCAGGTGCTCTGAGTCCAGAGAGGGTTACTCAGTCATATTTAGTACATGCCATCTGTGCATGCGTGTGTCAGACAGATCTGCCTCCACAAGTCTAAAAATGATGCCTCGCTTTGTTAACGCCACAGTTTCACAGCTCACCAAGGAAACCCAGCATTCCTGTGCAGCTCCTCGGTGAGATGCCAGGTAGGTGTGATATATCACAGTCTCAGTGTCACACACATACAGTGATGCATCTATGTACACCTGGGACGGGGAGAAACATAACACACACATCTACTCATCCAGCAGAGAACAACTTAACCACAGCACACACACACAGAGAGACACAGAGAGAGAATGGAATGAATGAGGAATGCAGATGGCAGAAATTAACATCACATGAGACTGTAGAAACAGCAGATAAAGACCTCCAAAATATACATTTTTTAATGGATTGATGGTGGGTTTCCACCCTGATTGCTGTATTTCATTTGAGGAGATCAATATCAGTAATATCTGTAATATCGCGTCTCTATCTAGGCTCTAAAAAAAGGCATCATAGCAAAGAAGAAAGCACACACAACAGCTGATCTGATGCAACGTTTTTAAGGCAGGATGAAATATTCGCCACTTTGGCCTTTAGAGAATGTTGCATCAATTTTAGTCAAATTATTTTAATAATATCAAAGGATTTGCTGAATTTATGAGTCTGTCTAATGACCACTTACATCCATTTGAACTGATAATGTTGCTGAAAGAGCCACTTTCCAAGAAGTGGAAGTGTTATTTCAAGGATGGAATACCAAAGAACAGGCAAGGACTCACAGGAGAGCAGGAATGAGTCCCAACATGCAGGAGAACAGCGAGAGGCAGGAGAGAGAATTCATGACCACAATCCAACACCTCACCCCGCCACTCCCTGCTCCTCCCTAAAACTTACCCTCCTAACACCTCTAATCCCCCCTAATATCCACCTTCTGCTCTCTGCCTTCACTTTCTCTCCTTCTTGACAAACCTCTTATGTCTTGTCAGTGTTTATGTTTCTAATTTAATAAATCATATGCTGATGGGAGGCCATTAAGGATTGTTTTTCATGGAAGGAAACTCACACTCCCTCGGACACCCTCACACACACACAGACACACACACACACACACACACACACACACACACCCTAAAATGAAATGGGGAGTCCTGCACTGCTTCAACATATAACACAAAATCAATAAAAAATAAATGTTTTTGTGCACTTCAGTTCAACATTTTAGATCTGTCTTTAAGGTATTAAATTCTGAATTTGTCCCCAAAGTTTCGTCAAAGCTGAATAAATGTACAAGTAATTCCTTATCATCCTATGTCTTGCATCAAACAGAATTATAATACTGCATCTGAATCACTTCCTGCCTGGAAGACTGCTCATATACCCATTCACCTTTATTTGTCTAATCCTTCCTGCCCCACCCACAAGCAGGTACTGACATGAGCACACACAGAGAGAGAGAGAGAGAGAGAGAGAGAGAGAGAGAGAGAGAGAGAGAGAGAGAGAGAGAGAGAGAGCAAGAGAGCACATTTCGACAGGAAGTGAAAACACATCAAGAAGGCTGGAATGCAGTTTGTTGATGTGTTGTTTGTTGATTATTTTTGCATGTAAATATAAAGTTAATCTGTCATGCTTTGGAATTGATTGATGACTGTGGGAATAGATATTCAACATTGATTCATTATTGATACTTATGGATTTATCTAACTGCTCTTTCCATTGGATTTGATGGTCAATGTGTTTGTTAAAGTGTGTGCTGCCATCTACTGGCTATAATGTGTCACTGTGTCACTTTCCAAGAGTCCTCACTGACTTAACAATGACCTGCCTTCCAAATAACGTGCTTCCTCTTTTGATTTTTAGTACTGCAGCCGGCTGCCCTCACAAAGTACGGACTGTTGCATGCAGTACGCATCCAACTTTGTCGTAACGTTGCACCTTGAACTCTGACCTCCTCCATCTGATGTGCAGAGAAAGGATTGTGGGTCAGAATCCTGCAAAATGCAACTGGATGCAGTAGGAAATTTTTAGCTTACTGCATTCGGCATGCTACATATTGGGATATGCTAAATATGTTCTGCCATACTAAATAAGTATGGTAGAACAGATCCAAGAATGCACAAAAAACATCAAGTACGCAGTTTGTGTTTCATGAAGGAAGGAAAAACGTATCGACCACAGGAGCAGAACCCCTGCTGAGCTCATATTGAGGGCCGAAGCACCTATTGAGGTCATGTCTTCTAATGTTTTGTGGCTTTAAGGGTGATTCACATTATTTTAACATTTAAAAATGTGATTGCTTTTCTTTTAGGTAAAAATTAAAATTAAAATGATAACTATTATTCCACAACATAATTGCTGTGTAGATATTTCCTAAAAGTTCAGTCAATTATTAAGTAGGACCAGCAGCCACTTTTTATCTACACATAAATGGCACAGCCTTCGGGAGCAGTTTGAGGTCAACATCAGCATGCGGATTGGAGGAGTCGGGGATCAAACCGCTGATCTTCTGAGCCACAGCCGCCATATTCACCTCAATCAAATTGAATATACAGATACTGTATGTGCAATCACTATTTAATAATTATAAACTTTACAGGTAGAAACAACTGACTTGTTTAAAATACGTCTACAGTGTTTTGATATCTCAGGTAGTTTGAGGTAAAGAGATTACAGTTTACGTGGTCTTCAGCAGTCAGACAGCAGATCGCTCTCTTCTGGCAGTTTGGTGAGAATCTCCACTCCATCAGATGTGACGACCACCGTGTGTTCAAACTGAGCCGACCTGCATGGATGTCAAATTTAAAGAGAACACATGAACAATTGCAAAGGAATAGATCAAGTGGGGTGTTATGCCGATTAGCTTTTTTGTGAGTTTGAAGCATGATATTAAAAGACTGATATCAATCAATCAATCAATCAATTTATTATTTAAAGTGCAAAATCACCATGGTACATGGTCTCAATACACTTAACAGTAAAAACAAGAACAATAATAGCAGACAATAAAAATAAATAAATAAAACAATAGTAGAAATAAAACAAGAGTAAAACACCAGAGGAGAGTGATAAAATTAGTTAGTGTTAACCAAAGTATTGGGTAAAAAGGTATGTTTTAAGACGAGACTTAAAAATCGCAGTGGATGTAGCATCTCTGATGTCTTGTGGAAGGCCATTCCATAAGAGAGGAGCACGGTAGGAAAAGGCCCTGCCACCAGCTGACTTTTTACTGATATATGGGATGACCAGGAGGTTTGAACCAAGAGAACGAAGAGGACGTGACGGAGTGTAGGGAGTAAGTAGTTCTGTTAAATACAGTGGTGCAAGTCCATTCAAGGCCTTATAGGTTAAAAGAAGAACCTTAAAATCAGCTCTAGCTTGAATGGGCAGCCAATGTAAGGATGCCAGGACCGGAGTTATGTGGCAAAATTTACCTGATTTCATTAAAAGTCTAGCGGCTGAGTTTTGTACAAGCTGGAGACTCCTGGTAGTGCAGATGGGGAGGCCGGAAAAAAGGACATTACAGTAATCTAAACGGGAGGACACAAGGGCATGGAGAACCACCTCGGCGCTACGCAGGGATAGAGAAGGGCGGATTTTGGCAATATTCCGCAGGTGAAAGAAAGCTGTTTTGGTGATTTCACTAGTGCAAGTATGGAACTGGAGCTAGGGAGCAATTAGCTTAGCATAAAAGACTGGAAACAGCTATCCTGGTAGGTGCAGATGCATCGACGTTCCATCTCATTTGGTTCAAATCCACAGACAAACAGGAATGTAAAACCAACTATTTCTGTTGTTATGGGCTTTTACATGCTCTAATGGTGCCAGCTGGGGAACCCTTTAGTCTGGAATAAGTGTTTTGCTCGACATTTCTGGTCATCCACCACCACGTACCTTTTATCGTCTGCGGACACTGCGGTCCACTTGTCCCTCAGGATTTTAAACTCCACAGAGCCCTCCATCAGTATGGGCTCTACAAATGAACAAACGGTATCAGGCCTACACTAACAGAGGAGCATCTTCATAAGCATGCATGCAAATTTAAAAAGGTTTAAGACTTGCCTATTGTGAAAGACATCCCTTCATCCATAGTCATTTCATTGTCATTAGCTGAAAATAAAGAGAAAAGGATACTTTTCTTCATTAATCAAACAGACATTTCTGTAACATAGGCATGGTTTCCCTATTAGTGTTAGAGTATTAGTCTCTTCCGAGTGAGATTTACAATACAAAGACTATGCCATACATGATATCCAGAGACTCCACATTGATTATACAGAAGCCATATATTCCGATTGAGAGGTGCATAGTATACATTCACACAAACACACACAGACCCTAACTTACCATGGTGCCAGATCTCAGGATGGCAATGAAAGTAGGAACCAATTCCGTGTCCAATGAAATAAGGGCAAACTTGAAAGCCACTGGTGTGTGCAATGTCACTGCCAGAAGGACAATATTCATATTAGCATATTAGAAACAGTCAATGTGATCATATGTTGTATGTAAAGTGTGTATATTGTGTCTCTCTATGTGTGTGTGTGTGTGTGTGTGTGTGTGTGTGTACCTGATAGTGTTTCCTATAACACAGAGCCGTTCACCCGGCTTGCAGGCAGCGATGGCCTCATCTCGGCAGCGCCTGGCAGTTTCCACCAATCGCTGGCCGGCCTCATCCACCCGGCCAATCAAGAAGGTTTCTGAGGTGTCACCATGGTAACCATCTAAATACACCTATCGTGAATAGGCAAAAATTAGTGATGGCAGCAGTGTCGCTGGTGAGTGGTGATGTTTGGAGTAAAGTGTTTGAGCTCGTTTAAGGAGTGGACTCACAGTGACATCGATGTTGATGATATCTCCGTCTTGAAGTTGCCGACTGCAGGACACAGGCATATGAAATATGAATGTCGCATACATAGAATCTCTTTTGTTATAATAGGGCACCACCATAGTAGCCCACCTTCTCAATATACAATATATATCTAAATTCTGTATTTACCTAAGAAGACAAACTGTCCAATAGTCAATTCTGTTACAATATAATATGGTTGTTTTGGATGATATGAAACAATTTTTCAAACTTCTCAACCAAGTTCAGCATGCAAAATGTCTATAAAAACTACATTTTAAAAGATTTAAGTTGCCAACATTAATTTGAATGTGGTTAAATGTTTCAGAATCACACTTTGGAAAGATTTGGTTTGGTATATTCAAAAAAGGTGTGTCGTTAGGACATCTTCATATATGTGGCCATTAACTATGTTCAGTTTTAATTTATATTTGCCTCGTTGACTGTTGACTTCAAATGCAGCTCCTATTGTGTGCAGCACAGGGTTAAAAACACTACTTATAATTTAAAAGTTTTCTCACCCATCATATAAACGTTGTCTCATGCCCATTTACCTGTCAGGTATGCCATGGCAGATCACGTTGTTTACAGATGTACAGACTGACTTGGGGAAACCCCCGTATCTGAGAGGGGATGGATAGGCGTTGTGCTTTATCGTCTCCTGGTGCACGATGAAATCTATTTCATCCGTTGTCATGCCAACCTGGAAGCCAGAGTATAAATTGTTCGGTTGTTTTTGATGACGCACAGACACAAACTTTACTTGTGGTGCTTACCCTCAGACTGCGTCCAGCTAATAGGAGCACACGTCTGGCTAGCTGACATGCTCTGGCGAGGCCTTCGATCTGCTCCTGGTCTTTGATCTCGATGTAGTCTGGCCAGTCTGGGACCAGTCTAGAGCCTACATAGTCAGGCCGCACAATGTGCTGCAGTCAGGGGAAATAGGAAAGACAAAACACAGAGTGCAGAGAGTAATTATTGGAGACCAAACCACAATATAAAATGAGCTGGCTTACAAAAGCACGAGGGTACTGTACCTTGGGTACTGCATAGGCAGGCCTAACTGTAGCTGGGCGAACCACATTATGAGAACTTGTCCACTTCCTCCAGAAGAAGCGCCGATGTTGCGGACTCAGTGAGGCTGCGTGGGCGTCACAACAAACCCTCCGCAGGAGACCCCGCAGTCCTGGAGCAAAGGAAAGAGCAGAGTATCCTCTTTCACTAAGCTTTTCTGACACGAATACTTGGTAGAAATACACACGAACGGTAATGTCACAGGCACACACGCGTATGTAACCCAAAACAACTGTCCATAATAAGTGTACTAATGTTTTAGCAGTTAGTGGTCGTGTTGTTACTGGACTGCATAGTATTTCGAGGTCTTTCTAATGTTCTCCCCCTGCTGGGTCTGAAATCAGTCCGGTCGGTACACACAGATTATCTTAAAGTTAGTTTAAACCGAGGAGCCGCTAATTCTAGCTGTCTATCCGAGCGTGAACGGTGTTAGAGCTCAGTACCTGCTGATCTGGTCGCGAGTCCAGCGGAGCAGGGCGCCGCCATTGATGCTCATTGGTTGTCACGTGGTGCGGAAGCTACGTGACACGTGACTATGAATTCGTTTACATGACAACATACTGTACAAAATACTCTACAAGGCATATTAAGAACTATGTCATTTTAATTATATTGTATTTATGTATTTCCTTATCTATATTTTGATGTTGTTCTACTTTGTCCTTGTTTTCCTATGATTGTGTAACATATCATTCTTTTGTCCAATAATGTTGGGAAAAAATCAAAATCTTTTATTTTTAACTGCTTGTGTAGGTTTCGTATACTATCGATCGTGGTCATTGTCCAGTATACTTTAGCAGCTCCATCATTTCTATAATGCTGTGTTGCATTATTATATGGGGGTCAAGTGGTAGAATTAGTTTGATGTTTCATTCAGTATTTAACTGAAGCAACATGTGTACTACCAGCAAAATATACACCCTGATGAAAGAATAAGACACTACTTGTGTTTTCGTATGGGTTATATACTAAGATTATCCAGTATATACTGTCCTCGGTTTGGCTTGTTCAGGATACTGTCAAATTTGATCAGATGAGCTGTACAAGGTCAGACGGACAAAGTAACGGCATTACAATGACAATACAATGACGATTAAATGACGATACAATGGCGATACTATAAAGTGGCACATCAAAAGCATTTTACATCACAACGTTATGACACGCAGGAATGGAACAGATTACATGACCTCTATTATTAATTTCTACAAAATGGTGGGGGAAACAGGGGTTTTGACTGTAAGCACTACTAGCGTGTCTTTGAAAGTTACAGATGGTTATATGCAGAAATAGCCCACAACCTTACCACCTATTGTTGAACAAAGTTATGTAACACAGGCCATGGCTGGTGCTCTAGTGCAGTAAGTGTACTGTCATAGGTCACTGCCTTATCGGTGAAAACAAACACTGTTGACATGTCATATGGACACTTCACAGAGGTCAATGAGATACCAATTATGTGATTTTGTGCTGAGGAATGTTTGCACTTTTAATTATTACTATTTAATACTTTTTAGGATTACTGGATGTCGAGCTGAAATTAAAAAAATGCCTTTTTAACCCTTTCAGATCACATCCCCACACATACTGTCCATCTATACAATATTGCAGAAAAATAGTTCTAAAAATCGATTTCGTTGTGTATTTATATCAAAATCTCATATTTTCTTTCTTCTTGGAAACCCAAATATGACACATGCGTACACCAGCTGGTACAAATCAATTTCAACCAATATGAAACCCATCAATCTAACTGCGACTTTGACCGGCACAGAGAGGGTCGCAAGCTTTTCAACGATCAAATGAGATTCCTCCCACGTTACGTCCTGCCTGCGTCACTCGGATATACGTCACGATGCGGAAGCTAGAACTGAAACGCTTCAGCTAAGTTTCAGCTCGACTTTTAGCACACTGTTGAGGTACTTGAGTACATTTTAATGCTAATAGGCTTACTTGTACTTAAATAGGATTTGAATGCAGGGCTTTTACTTGTAACAAAGTATTTTTACACTGCTGTGTTGTTACTATTAAAGTGTGTCATTTCTGCGAGTTCACATCAGTGCAATATACACACCCCTTGCATCATCCTGCGTCTCCCTCTGAGAGAGTGCTACGAGTAGGGAGCCTATAGTTGGATTCAGGACACAGTCCCCCCGTGACAACAATAAAACCTATTGATATTGTTGCTCTATACTAATTCGAGAATCGATTCAATGAGTGACTATGCCGCTTAAAGGTTGACCCATGGCGCGGTTTATATTTCGGTTTTGTTTTCCGTGCTCAGACTAGTATCACGCGACACGTCTGAGGGCGTACTACGCTGCCAAGCTCGCTCGCTCGCTCGCTCACTCACTCACTGTGCGTGTGTGACGTCAAACCAGCATGGCGGTCAAGGTGACTTCGGCATCGCTCTCTTGGCGATTTTCAACCCTCTCCTTTAACATGTCTGCATGTCTTCTGCTCGTTTTGCCGTGTAGTAATGAGCGACGCAAGGCTCCCCGGTCCCTCCCGGGCTAGGGCGTCTCTGTCTCCCTGCGGCTGTAGCATCTCGGGGCTAGCTGCCGCCCGGCGGTGGCTGGCCTTGAACACACATCCACAACATCCGAGTTAGCGAGATAATGCTAAACAGCTTTCAGGTCGCTATCGCTGCAGTGGTTAAACCCCACAAACGCTAGCTGAAGTCGCTTAGTGTCTCGGCAGTCGTCTCGTCGTTAAATTGCTCTCGTCCTTCTCGCGTTCAGCCGAGTTAAAGCTTAAACATGTCGTCTAAAACGGTGTGTGTCTGGTTTATGTCTCGTAACGGTTAGTTTGTGCTCGTCCGTAGACGTTTAGCTGGTCAAATGTTTAGCTAGCTGCATAACTTCATCAGAGAGAATAATATGATGGTTAAGCGTTGATTGCCATGTCTGTCGCAAAAAGGGTTGTGTTTGTCCTTTACGGCAGTGGACGTTTCAAGGAGACATCAACCCGAAGCAGCTTGCTTGTCTTTATGCTTCATGTTATGTCCAGTAACAATACATCGGTAGTAGCTTTAAATGTAAGCCTTTTTGTAGTTGAACTACTTCATAATGTTATTTAAACGTCTGTTGTTGTTTTAGGTGCAATCAACCAAACGCGGGGACCCAAGTGAGCTGAAACTAATCTTCCAGAAGGTAAGGTTTGCACACATTTCATCCTGATAATGTCAGTCTCTAATGTCTGCGATAAGATATGTGTCCATCATGTACACATCCATGAGATGTAGGGAAACAGCTCTCTGTGTAGCAAACAGCTGACCTGGAACTGTTTTCACTTGCGAAATGAGCCTGTAGATTTGTCATGGGGTTTGAATTACTGTGTTAGCTGCAGTTAAAAGACCAGACTCTTGTTTTTGCACTAAATCATACTTAACTCTGACTGAATAGTCTGTGGTTATATTCATCAGTAGGCCTGACATTATTGTGTTCCCTGACAGAAGGTTAAAGAAGCTTACACATAAATAATTGTGGTTGTCGAGTCAGCAGCTGTTGTGAGTGAAGTTCTGATCCTGAAGGGCTGTTGTTCACAATCTCAGTCTGCTTTGATTGTCATCATGACATAAAGGGAGTGTGTTTTGTGGTTTTCCAGGCAGTGGTTGGTTTCCTTTAAACCCTGAGCAGCTCAGGCTGTAGAGCATTATACTCCCTGAGGGTCCACGGTTAAAGTCCCTGTTCACTGGGGAATTTGCCAGGTTTTTGTTTCACTTCTGCAGGTATAGCCCAAGCAAGCACCTCACTCGCCTTAATCAGAGACTACAGTGTCACACCTGTGCCCGTGGTGTGTGTATGTAAAATCATTCCGTTACATATCAGAGGATATGAAGGCAGACTGGTCTGTGTGTGTCCATGAGATGCCATGTAATAAGAGTCGGCCTGAGTAACCTTCCTTTCCAGTCCTGCATGAATGTGTGACCCGCTGTGTGAGAGCCGTGAGGGTCAGCAGTTGTTGCGTGATATGTCAAATAGCTAAAAAGCTAAAAACACATCAGTGCATATATGTCGGCTCAAGTGAGTGGCAGGTGTAATTCTATCACGTCACATCAAGACTGAAGGATCAATGACCTTGGATATTCAGGTGCAGCATGAATCACCGGCAAAGATTAGCATGAAGGCCAATGAAAGAGTCGATGTTTTTAATCACATTTGAACACCGTGCTACTGCTCGATAGCACGGAAACAAGCAGTGAATTTGTTATAATAAGTAACACGTGCACCTGATAATGTTGTATGATGTTCATAGCTTGTGACACTAAAGTTGAATAAATGAGAGCGTACAGTATATCACTGGTGACCTGCCTTAGGAATGTCATGCTCCACGTTTATTACCAATCAGGTGGTTACCAGGGCGTTGTGAAGCGTAACAAACTGTGACTCCTAATATAAAGTCGTGCTATGGAGCTGGATCAACTCTAGGTCATGGGTCATGTAAATAGGGCACAATTTAAAAAGATTACTGGGGGTGAACCGCTCTGTTTGATCTGCAGATCAGAATAAAACCAACCACATTGCGGTTATACATTTGTTGTAATAGTTTGTATTATTCAGTCACCGTTGGTTAGTTGATTTAGTGTAAAGGCATGTGAAGGGTTAGGTATTCGTGGTGATGATTTTTTTGTTTGATTTGCTCTTAGTATGCCAGTGTTGCGGACAACGATGGAGAGAGGTTCATGACCTCAGGAGACTTTGTCCAGAGATATCTAGGACTCCACACCCAGATCCACCACAACCCCAAAACTGTACAGCTCATCGCTGCTGTTGCCGACACCACAAAGGACGGGTAGGTACTGACACACACACACACACACACACACACACACACACACACACACACACACACACACACACACACACGTGCACACCGCTTATCATTACTAATTGACAATTTATTGAGCCATGTCTGGTCTGTACTTGTGATTATTGCCGTTCACAGATAAGATAAAACTCCCAGACTGATTGTGTGCACAAATTACTCACACACTCTACTGATCAAAAGATGAGAATCAGTTCAGTTAATTTCAGTTAATACAAAAAACAAACAGTATATATTTGCACATGTAATCTTTTTAAACGTGTCTTTGATGTGTTTGTTTAACGATATTTTTTTTTCTCTTCCACCACATATACACCTTAAATGGCAGACTGATCTCGTTCCCGGAGTTTCTTGCCTTTGAGTCTGTGTTGTGTGCGCCTGACACTCTCTTCATAGTAGCCTTCCAGCTGTTTGACAAGACTGGAACCGGAAATATTTCCTTTGGTATGCTTTGTTTTCTGTGTTTTCTTATGGGCTTTGTGTTCAGTTACAATATACAATATAAATATAGCAGAGTGTCCTGTGAAGAATATTTCCAGCTATCCATTTTCGAAGGAAGTTCTCTAGTTCAATTGTATTTCTGTGCTCCGACATAAGAGGGTTTTACATGTTTATAAGCAGTGCAATGTGGAGAAGGAATTTTGTAACATGACTTTGTTAACCAGATTACTCCTCGGCCTAAGTGATTACACATGGATGGACTTACATAAGCAATCTCATGTATTGTTTGTTGTTTCCTTCCTACCTCGTCTTTCTTTCTTATGTCACACACACAAGGCTTCATGACGTTATCGCACTGGAAAAAAGTATTTGACTTGACAATTTATAACAAACGTGAGGACTTTTTGATTTTTGGATTCCCTTTTTTTTTTAAACGTGCGTTTGTGTTGCAGAGAATGTGCGGGACATCTTCAGTCAAACCACGGTGCACCACCACATTCCATTCAACTGGGACTGTGAGTTCATCCGTCTGCACTTTGGGCACGACCGCAAGAAACGCCTGAGCTACCTCGAGTTCACCCAGTTCCTGCAGGTGTGCTGGTTTTACACACACACACACACACACACACACACACACACACACACACGTACACACACACACACACACATACACACACACACACACACACACCTCAAGTACCACCCTCACTCTGACTTGTTGTGTCATGCTTTTAGGAGCTGCAGTTGGAGCATGCACGCCAGGCGTTCGCCCAGAAGGACAAGGGGAAGAATGGAGTCATCTCTGCCATGGACTTCAGTGACATTATGGCCACCATCAGACACCACATGCTCACGCCCTTTGTGGAGGAGAACCTTGTCTCTGTGAGTGTTGGCGTGCGCATGGAGAGCTTACGGACAGTAATTCATACATGATTGAGGACGAGTTTTATTTTCAGATAACCAATAATTGTCGTTATTTAATTTTCATACAGTTTTACTATTTGTTGTTATTATACTATAGTACTGTTATTATACTATAGCACACAGGGATGTAGTTTTCTTTCTTGCCACCCTATGAAAACAATATTTGTGTTTTGATCACTGGCTAATGGCAATATAATCCACTCTGACCTGTGGCGTTGTAACAGCGGTAAATCCTCATCCTTTTATCATCTGAGTTTATTAGCCTGAAAGGATAATACTGAGCATTTTCAAATTGGGACTGGTGCGTCTCTAATTTTAATAATAAGTGTTGCTCAGACTCTTCAGTGTTCTCCTGCAATTAGTGTTTCCATACATTCCCACTATAATCTTCACTTCTTGACGGGGCTAAATGTGGTAGTTAACATAGAGGCGTTAACCTGATAACCATGAGATTAGTGTCGCATAAAATTTGACATCCTGCTAAGATTTGATCTTTACAAAATAATGTATTCCTAGTTTATTTTTCTCTTAACTGTCAAGAGCTAAATGATAAGGACACAAGCCCAGGCTATGGTAAAAAAGTAAGACAGTACATTGTGACAATTAAATTTAAGGAGTAGTTGCTCTTTAGCCCTAGCAATATAATCAATAAATAAGTGTAATTTACATAAAGGTTGCAAATATTACTCAATACAGATTGAGTAATATTTACAACGTTGCATCTTGTCTTTATCGTTAAGAGTTAACTTTTTTTTTTTAAACACATGCTTATTTATAGTGAAACCAGTACCTGATGTATGCTACCTTTCCTCTACCAGGCTGCAGGTGGCAGCACCTCTCACTTGGTCAGCTTCTCTTACTTCAATGCCTTCAACTCCCTCCTGAACAACATGGAGCTGATTCGCAAGATCTACAGCACGCTGGCTGGCACGCGGAAGGACACGCTCCTGACCAAAGGTGCACACATCGTTTACTGTGCTCATGACGTTGCATCTTTGACTTTCAGCTCAAGATGCTTCCTGAGTGTGTCAGGAATGTCCATCTTATTATAAACGGTCATTTTCTTGTTTCCCTCTCCCTGCAGAGGAGTTTGTTCATGCTGCCAACAAGTTTGGTCAGATCACTCCCATGGAAATTGACATCCTGTATCAGCTGTCAGGCCTGCACTCCCCCTCTGGGTAAACACTGATTTTAAAGAATTTACTGACAACCACTGAAAAATGTTATTTATCTGTGTGATGCCACTGATGAAAATAATGATGTTTGTGTATTAGGCGCCTGAATCTAGCTGACATTGAGAGGATAGCTCCGTTAGAGGAAGGATGTCTGCCCCACCACCTGGCTGAAACCCAAAAACAGGTAGGATGCTTGTGGCAGTCTGTATGTGGAACTCCTTATTTGGGTTAAAATGGATGTCACTGACATAAAATCACATTAACGGTCTATCTGTATTATATCTTTAAACATCAATTAGTTACTTACTGTATCACTTATCACGTATTTTGTTGGTGCTGGCGTTATTGACATCATCACAAACGATTTTCTTGATTCGTAATCCCATATGTGATTTTCCATCAGGCCCACGGGGATGGGTCCAGGCCTGTGTGGGTCCAGGCTGCGGAGTCGGCCTATCGGTTCATGCTGGGCTCCATCGCTGGAGGTGAGTTATCCTGTGGCCAGAGGCAGATGGCTCTGTGATGTGCTTATGTGATCTGATGTGGCTTATTGTCTATACTGGATATTATTAAATTGTGAGTTTGTTTGCGTCAACACAGCTACGGGAGCTACGGCAGTGTACCCCATCGACTTGGTGAAGACTCGTATGCAGAACCAGCGTTCCACAGGATCCTTTGTTGGAGAGCTGATGTACAAGAATAGCTTTGACTGTGCTAAGAAGGTGCTTCGCTACGAGGGCTTCTTCGGCTTCTATAGAGGTAGGCCAGGAAAACACCTGGGATATCCCCCGTCTGATGCACTCTTTTATCCAAAATAAGTCTTTAAAAATATATTTAAATTAAGACTTCACCTTGTTCAATGAATACAAATGTTGTGTGAGTGGTGCAGTCCTCCATTGTCAAGCAATAAACCACATTTCTATTGCTGTACACTTATTTTGGGCTGTGTTGCATCATACTTATAATATACTCCTATTGTGATCAACCTTTATGTGTATTCTTCCTTTCCCCTCTCAAGCTTCCAAATCTGTCATATCATTAGTAAAAGCTCTGTTGCTCTCCACCTTCATGTCTTATTTTCCATCGGCTTCCTTTCTCTTCCTTTGCTCCTGCTTGTTCAGTAATACTAGTGAGTCCTGTCACTCATTGCCCTATGATGCTCCACAGGTCTGGTCCCTCAGCTCATAGGTGTAGCTCCCGAGAAGGCTATCAAACTCACAGTGAGTACCTCCCCCCACATACACAACACATCCACTCCATATTTACTTTGCATACACACTCATTATGTCACACGGGTAATAATCATTTATTTAATAGGAGCTTCTTCAAAGTTTACTGCATGTTGACAGTAAAATCATACATTGAATTAAAGAAAATTAAACAAAAGGGGTCCACAAAATGAAACATACAGTGTGAAGAAGCTCAAAATCAATGTAAAATTGAAGTTTACAAAGACAAGTTGACAATGATGGACTACATTTTTTTGTTGTTCCAATATTTGAATTGCCTTTGTGTGTGATTGTGTCCCACAGGTGAATGACTTTGTGAGAGACAAGTTCACCGACAAGGACAACTCCATTCCTTTTTTCGCTGAGGTTATGTCTGGTGCTTGTGTAAGTACCGTGTCCCAAACACTTTGGTATTCCGCTCCATCTGTTTGTGAATTTGTGTAAATGAACACTAGATAAGAAGAAATGCTGTAAGTTACTCAAGGGCATGTGCCTCCTTGGTTGTTAAGGCCATTAAAAAGTAGCTCATGCATGCAGTCTGTTCATATTTTGTATTAACTTGCTTGCAGAGTTCCAAAAACGAATTACTAACAGCAAACTGCAATGCCGAGTGCATCCGCAGTTATTGCCGTTGTCCAATGCAACGTGTTTGTTTTTCTGTTTTTGATAGCAGTGTTCATCCTTACACACATTGGCCCAGCACACCTTACCGTCCGGGGAAATGCCAAAGTAAATGATTGATCCCGATAACACATTTTATTTTTTAAAGTTTTGATACTTTTCATGAGCAAGACTTGGCTCCCATCCCTCAGCAGCGTACATGTGAGATGCAGGAGCATGAATCGTTTTTATGTAATGTGTGAACACGCTCTTCTTCTCCCCATTTATCCAGGCTGGAGGCTCTCAGGTGATCTTTACCAACCCTCTGGAGATTGTGAAGATTCGCCTGCAGGTGGCAGGAGAGATCACCACTGGACCTCGAGTCAGCGCAGTCAGCGTCGTTCGTGACCTGGGCTTCTTCGGCCTCTACAAAGTAACGTGGCTTTGTCCTATTAATGTCTTTGAATAAGAAGAAACCTGTTCTGTCTGTTCTTTGCGTCTCTTTCATAGTCTCGTCTCAAGCACAGTCCCATAGATCTGTCTGTTCTTTGTGTTTCTCTATAGGGTGCTAAAGCATGTTTCCTGAGAGACATCCCCTTCTCTGCCATCTATTTCCCCGCGTACGCCCACCTCAAGACCCAATTTGCTGACGAGCAAGGCAGACTGGGACCACTGCAGCTTCTCACTGCTGGAGCAATTGCAGGTTACCTCAAATTATGACTTGGAACAGCAGAAGCAGCCAGTTATCGCTGTTTTCTGCATTAATATTAAATCCTTACCATTCAATTGACACCTTAGCTGCAAACAGAATCAAGAAATGCTCATAAATTGTTGGTTGTTTAATTATTAGATTTAATTATGACTTTATTATTTCCGCTTAAATCAAGGAGATTTACACAGGTTTGAAGAAATACTCGTCATCTGACTTCTTTCTCTCCCTTCTCTTTATTTCCCAGGTATCCCTGCAGCCTCCCTTGTGACTCCTGCTGATGTCGTCAAGACTCGTCTGCAAGTTGCAGCGAGGGCAGGACAGACCACGTACACGGGAGTCATCGATTGCTTCAGGAAGGTTTTAAGAGAGGAGGGGTTCAGGGCTTTGTGGAAGGGTGCTGGAGGTGCGTGTTTGTGTATATGCATAAATTCACCGTATGTCCAAGACTGCCGGTGCACATGAACCGTGTTGAATTTTCTCTCTTTTCCCCAGCTCGTATGTGCCGCTCCTCTCCTCAGTTTGGTGTGACCCTGGTGACGTATGAGCTGCTGCAGCGGTGGTTCTACGTCGACTTTGGGGGACAGTAAGTTGACTTCATTTTCCTTCAAAGAAGACTCGGTATGAAACATTTGTAGCTTTTTAAAAACATCTTAACTAACTTAGACGGGGATAAAGTAGACAGGGAGGGAGAAGCACATGTGAGGATACATCAAGGACTTGTAGCATTCATGGTTAGAATGGAAATACAGACCATTTGGCTTAATAGGCAGAAATGTAAATCTTTATGCCTTTTGATGCTTGATTGATTTTCTTTCTTATGACTGTTAAAAATATAATTTAGGGTGACATCAGGATACACTACTGTTTTATTTTCCGTTCATGACTGAGAAAAGTTGTACCTTTCACTTAACATACATATATGTAAATATAAATGCTAAAAACCTATTTTTCCCTCTTTCTTTGTATCAGAAATACAATTTACGTTTGTATAATGACCACTCCCCCTCTCTCCTCCTTGCAGTCGTCCGGCGGGATCTGATCCCACACCAAAGTCTCGCATCTCAGAGCTTCCTCCCATCAATGCCGACCACGTCGGAGGATACCGCCTGGCCGCAGCTACCTTTGCCGGGGTGGAGAACAAATTTGGCCTGCACCTTCCCAAATTCAAGTCCTCCGGCGTGGTTTCCATACATCACCCTGAGCCAGTCACTACTGCGCCAGCTCCGACCCCATAGAGGTCTAAATCTCCATATCACATTGCCATCCATCTCTTCCTCCACCGGGAGCCAGACACTTTGATAGATACACAAACAAAACATGCACAGTTGAAACACACCCCACGTATAGGGGGTCATTCATTTAGAAACAAACGCCACCAGGTGACGGTGTGCTCCACTGGTCCCCAGCCAGAGGTGGAGGGTCGGCTGCAGCTGTGGATGTAACCGAGCACACCAGCGACCAGAACGCCGACTGTGCTGTATCTTCAGTGGCTGCACGCTTCTGGCATCTCCATCTTTTTGTGTTCTTCTCTCCGGCATTGGTAGAAAACGGAGCCTCGGGCACTCCTCTCTCTTTCTCATGAGTAGCTGTTTTTTTTTATTTTCATTCTGTTTTTTTTGTCTGATGCTCAGTGCGAGTAGGACTTCTCTTATTGGACAGCGGGCATAGGAAATACTAGATGGGTCAGCATGGTGCGTGGGGCTTCACTCTCGATTACTCCTCCCACAGGAAACTACTTACTGTACATATTGTATAACTGTACTGAGTCAGCACATTGACGGGAAGGAAAGTGTTATGGGCCTATAACATTCAGACAGCATCATTATACAGTAAGTGTAATGTTATGGTGGTGTGGGGCCTTTGGTCCTGGTCTCTGAGAATCACTCTTACTGATGTACAGAACCTTTCGATTTAGTGTTTTCTTGATAAAACAAGAATCATGAGAAGAGAGTTAGATATTAATAAATTAAATGTATCTCAACTCAGTCATTGTATTTTATTGAAATAAATCATCCATATGGTTTTAATTTTAACAATATGTCTTGAGTTTTATTCCAATGGAAAAGTGCAACCATTAACTGCGTCAGGAACAGTAACAGGAAAGAAGATGGTACAGTTAGTCTATGCAGAATACTGATCTTGTTCATGTCATCAAATATGGTTGCAACAGTGCATTTTTAGCTCATTTTCAACATTACAGAGATAGTATGGCAAGCTGAAATATATACCAGCCTGCTGAGGTTGGACTGCTGCATCCTGGACGGAATCAAAGATTGGATGGAAAAAGAAAACAATGAATTCATGTTCTGTGGTTAAAAATGAGTATCCGACCTCAGCTTTACACCATACATCTTAATGTAGTATATTTAGATCCTCGTAAAGAGGACGAGTCAGGAAACTGTTCTTCTACTCATTACATGGGTAGAGTATAAAACAATAACCTTTGGTACAGGCATCACTTTTAAACTGTACTAATGTCAATAAATTCAAGGCAAGTATACTAACAGATTTTTGCCTGGTAGAAAGCTTGTAGTGCTAATCTTAGGAATGTACTACTCAAGCTTTTAGTACAAAGCAGCATTTTCTTTTGTTTTAAAACAAAACACAAAATATTTAAATAAATGCAACCACCAGAATAAATATTAAATATTGTAGTGGTTGAAATGTAATTATGACACACGTATGCACAGGCCAGCGTGCATCTGTAAGCACATTAGCTGTTGTAGTCATCAAATTCAAGTGCTGCCAAGGATAAAGAGGATCTGATGGTGATATGCCAGCTTTTTTTCTTTGTTGCTGCACTGGAACACTTAGCCAGCCGTGTGCATGTGTGCCAGGAAAATATTAAAACATGTAAAAACACTCAAATGGTAATAAAAAGGTGCAAGTACAAAGGTTTGCATATTTAAAAAAGGGAGTTGGAGTTGGTTGAGGAGAAGAGCAGTTTCTAGGGCCCTGAGGATGTTCTCAAAGCTAGAAGTCACATCTATGCTGAAAATCACTTCCCTCTATTCCTTTAGTCAGTTAAACTTTCAACCACTTCACAGTGGCTTCTGTACTACTACTGCTACACGGGACATCCATCGTCCCTACAGATGTACTCTAAAACTCACATTCAAAAACACTTCTAAAACTCTCTTTTCTAATCATTCTAGCTCTGCAAATCTCCTCAGACCAATTCCTGTAGTAGAAGGTGGAAAAGCTTGAAGCCAGAGAGGAGAGCGCAGCTCCTCTGGCAGTGTTGTGTAGTGTGCTATAGGTGGTGTGGTGTACTGGAGAGACATTTATGAGCAGTTGTCAGTGTGGGGTCTGTAACACTTAGACGTTGGCCAGTTCCTCGGCTTCGTCTCGGTTCTCGTTGATCTCATCCAGCGTCCTGACGAAGCGCGTCCACTCGTCGGCCTTAGGCACACAGATTTGCTGCGGGACGACAAACGGCAACACGTATACTCATGTCAAGGAAGAGTTGGAGGGAGCAAAGCCAAAATGCATCAGAAGATGACTGAATCATAGTAACATCGGATGACATCTCACCTCCCCTACATCGTAGACCTGCACCTGTCCGTCCGAGTCCCCAGTAGCAATCTCTTTACCAGAGTGAGACCATCTCACACGGTTCAGAGCCGGAGCCCCATCCACACACATACTGGCAGTGGGAACCTAAAAAAAAGGCAGTTTCATGGATGGTCAGCAGTTCCCTATTCTAAGATAAACACATGTTCAAGTTGCATCATGCATGAATAATAGAAAAGTTAAGAAGCTTGTTTCCGCAAAATATCAAAGTGTGAAATGAATGTCTTATGGTTCAGAGCTGTGTGTGTGTGTGTGTGTGTGTGTGTGTGTGTGTGTGTGTGTACACGCATACTTCTGTATCACTGTTGAGGTTCCACAGGTCCAGGCGTCCAGCCAGGTCCACACAAGCAAACAGAGCAGGGTGTGTTGGAGACCACATTGCATCATAGACATAGTCACAACTGTCCTCGAACGAGTACAACGGACGGGTACTCTGCGCAGGAGAAAGGGAAGGGAAGAACGGAGGGAGGATTTATGTCAGGAAACTTGACTCATAGTGGTTCTAACAGACAGCTAAGTGTGTGACTCTAAATATCTCACCTTAGTGCTCCAGAGTTTGACTGTCCAGTCAAAAGACGCGGAGATGAAGAGATGAGAGAAGTCAACGGGTCCTCCAGCGCTGTGACAGCTCAGCCCCGTCACCGGACCGTGATGGCCCTCAAACACCTCAGTAATACCCGCCTTACTGTAAAACACACAGAAAAATAACTGAGTTCTACTAATTACCTTCTTTTCCCCCCCAAGGGCTTTTGTGGGATGTCAGGCATGCTTTCACATCCTGGTTGTAAACCCCCCCCCCAGAAAACGTGTCCACCATCCACATTTGGCACTAATGAGAACAGATGTAAAAGATCACACACCTCCCGTGGCGACAGGCTGTGTAGACTGAGCCGTCCTCGCTCCCCACCACAAAGTTGTTCACGTCGCCCAGAGGGAAGGCCATGGAGGTGACAGCCACCGGTTTGCTCTGTTTGAATACCAGCTCCAGACTGTCCTGCAGGGGAAACAACAAGCAGCCTCAGACTCTACCCTCTGATATTTATGACATGTTTGTGCATCATCCAAAAGAATTCGACGTACCTGTGGCTGGGAAAGCATGTCGAGGCTCCAGGAGCACATTTTGCCATCAGTGGAGATGCTGATCAGGTTGTTGGCATTTTGGGTTCCTACCACGTTCACACAGTAGACTGGGTGCTGAACGCAGCAGAGCACAGTTAGACAACATGCACCTACCAGGAAAAGGCAGCTAGATGTACAGATCCTCAGAAAAAAACAGACTGGCTGGAAAAACTACTACTACAAAAAAAAACACAAAGTTGTGTCGATCATATTAGAAGAACTTAAATTAAGCAGTTTGAGAGTGTGTGTACACGTGAAGGTGTGTGAGCTCCAGTGATTTACTGTGTGTGCAGCTGCAGACAGGGGAGTTCTCTGAACAGGGGTGCGCTTGTTGCTCCTGTTGTCCCATAAGACAATCTGTCCAGAGTATGTCCCGCCCACCACCAGGTTGGGGTGGAACTTTGCAAACCCGGCTGACATCACCTCTGACTAGAGGAAGAAAATAATACAATTTGAATCCATCTGCTTCTGCCTACGCATTTGGATGTGTTTATTTTGCGATGTATTATTTTGCCGACATTTCTTTACCTGGCAGTGGAAGATGTACTCGGGTGTGTTCTTCTTGTACTTCAGGTTCCACACCAGTGCCACTCCATCAGGCTCATGGGGAGCATCCTCGTTGTTGTTATAAGAGGCCGCCAGCAACTCTGGATACTTAGAGGAACAGGAATCAGAAGTTCAGTTTAGTATCAGAAACAGATTTTAAGTCAGTCTGTTCTGACTGAACCCCTGCTGAGGCTTAGTACATGTAATAGGATACATTTCTCTGCGGAGATCAAGAACAATCATAACCCACCTGAGGTGACCAGTCGAGACAAGTGACCACTCTGTTTTTAGTCCAGCGCTCGTCTGCAAACTGTCTGTTGAGAACCAGCTTTGCACCGGCTTGCAAGTCACTGCGAGGGACCAAAAATAAACAATGATCAGCCATGCCTATCCATCTATCTGTCATTAAACACTCTCCACCATGTACACAACACATTTTCTTTGTGCCTCACCCTTCCTTATCCTCAAGATCTCTGCCGCTGTAGTCGAAGCAGACGTCTACATGCTCAGCCAGAGCTCTCTCCACAATCCTGCTGCCCCGCTCGAAAAAGGTCAGGAAGTCCTCAGAATGCAGGACCTGCAGCTTCTCTTCTTCTGTCAGCTCTTTGGGAGTGTCTAAATAAAGGAATTCAATATAGCGATAAGGGGAAATAGAAAAGATATTGATTACTGGTAACACATTGCTGGAGGGATAGAAATTAGCTCAAAATCAGACCTGGGAAAGTAAGAGTAAAAGGTAGTAAAAGCATAACAGTTGAGGCTATTTTCCCATTAATCCCATTAAATGAACACTTTGAGAGTTTACATGTCCTCACCATCCTCCTCCTCTTCGCCACGTTCATCTTTCTCCTCCTGATCATCCTCTGCTGCTGGGGGAGCAGTTATCTCCTCATCCTCTTCCTCATCTGGAACACATACAGATAAGATTTAGTTCTCATTCAATTTTGACTGAGCCATGATAAAATGTTGGTTAAACACATCTTTGTTTACCTGCTTTTTGATCTATGTGTGGCAGTGCTTCAGTGAGTGTCTGCGTTTCTTTGCAGTAAGACACGGTTTCCTTTGGGACAAAGTCCACCTGGGTCACCTTGGACATGCCCAGCCTCACGGCTCCACGTCTACACACACATATAACATGTTGGAAATAAGCGCACACACATACACAGGTTTGCAATACAAAGCAGAACTGAATGCACATTTTACACGTGGAGATGTGGAGATATAAATAACGATGTACAGACATAATATTAACACATTTAGACAAATCTAAGATGAAACCACAAAAAAACTGAATAAAGTTGGAAGACAAGCTAAAGGAGAGAAGAGGAGCAGTACCCCATGAGCTCAGAGTCGGAGTGCAGTTGCAGAGTAGAGGGGTCAGGATCCCAATGCAATGTCCTAATACAGCCAAACCACCAGATGGTGTTAGTTAGAGTCAGACAAGACCGATAGAAAGAAAGAAAAAAAAAAAAGGAAAGCAAGAGGATGAAAGCAAACGCAAGAGACAGGCAAACGATAAGTCAATTAAGAGATGAAAAAGATGGGAAGGACAGCAAACAGAAGAGAAGAAAGACAGAGAGAGAACCAGAACGAGTGTGTGTTAATTGAGCCAGTGTGCCGGTGAAAGGACAAAGAGGAGACAGGTCATCAGGTTTATTTACCATGTTAATACACACACACACACACACAGACCTTGGTCCTGCGTTTCCATCCCCAGAATCTTGGCTTCCTGCATCGCTGCCCACTGATTTGTTGGAGGGAGACATGGGGGCGGGGACTAAGTAGTGAAACAGACATGTATCTTCTGTTACTATCCTGAGGGGTTGGGCTGTGCGTGCATGTTTGTAAGTCAATGAATTAGTGAGTGAGGGAGAGAGAGTGAGTGAGGTATGGAAGAAGTGTGTGAATGAGTGAGTGAGTGGGTTTGCATGCAGTAAGGAGGACAAAAGACAAAAAGGACAGACAAAGGGGAGAGAAGAGAGAATGAAAATAAATGGCAGGCAGGTTTTAGGTGTCATGCACAGACAGTTAACAACATGTAAAATGTTCAGATATTGTGTGAGGGGGGGGGGGGGGGGGGGGGGGGGAGTGTCAGTGACGTAAACCAAGCCAGACCACACAGTTAGAGGTGACTTTTATAAACACTGCAATTCCACCGAGCAGACGAGGAAATGATGGGAGATAAGTGAGGGTGAAAGGTCCAAAGCACGCATGCATTGTGCGTTTACCGTGGGATATGTCGGGGGTGATGCCGACACTCTGCAGCAGCGCCTCCGCCTCCCTCCTCTTCCTCTCCAGATCAGAGTCGTCATGGCCACCTGAGGACACGTGACCACCTGAGGACCCCTTTGAGTCTCCCTAAAGGGTACAGAACAGGCTAAAAACAAAGCAGCAGCACACCTTCAGTGACATATGGAATATTAGAGGTCTATAAGTTATTTTTTTTCTAACACTTACATCCTTCTTTTTCTTCTCCTCCTCTTTTCTTTTCTTCTCCTCTCGAATCTGAGCGATCCGTTGCTTCTTCCTTTCCAGTTCAGCCTTCAGCTCGCTTTTGTCAGACATACTACAGGAGGAAAATAAATCATTCACTACTAGCTTTTGTTTTTTTTCTCTTTGAATTCTTATGAGCTAAATTACTTAATTACTAAATTACAGTTATTACAGTAATTACAGCTTACAGGTTGTTTAACAAGGTCAGAAAATGGTGAAAATGCCCATCACAATTTCCAAGAGTCTAAAAACGCATATCCAAAACAAATGATAGTCAGATTACTAGTATTACAGCCAAGAAAAGGCAGCACGTTTTACTAATTGAATCAGCTCGGAGCAAGGAGACTGTTTGGACCAAGATGGTCTAAATGCTAATGTAAAGCACTCTGCAGATCTATTGTAGAGCTGATGTCATTTCTTGATAAATTGATAAATCCACTGACAGAAAATACATCAGCAACTAATTTGACAATCAATTAACTGGATTAGTAATTGTTCCAGCACAAATACCAAACATCTTAGATTTCAACTTCTCAAATCTGAAAATGTCCTGCGTTTCTTTGTCATACATGCTAGCAAATAAAGTATATTTGGAGTGTTGAGAGTGTTGGTTGGATGAAACAAGGAATTACATTTTACGGACAAAATGATTAAAAAAATGATTGTCACAGCACTCTATTTGATGCAAGTTTAACTCATAATATTCCATTACATACACTTGAATGTTAATTGTGTAGCTAGAAGGAAGCTTTTTCATTGGCTTGCTTTCTGAGGCAAATCAGGTAAAAACACTTAGAAAAGGAGGTAATTCATGACATATTAGCACCAGAAAACCAGCTTTTGCAGTGCAAAGCAGTGCCAACTACACATATAAGTGGTGCAATATCCCTGTTCTGCTGTTTGGACTAGTATATTGTGCTGCATTGCACGGTAGCCCTGGGCCTGTCATACTGAGGACATGTGAATACTAGCCAGCTGTTGATAACAAAGCTCTCTTTATCCGTGTTCCCCAGAATGACACAGGGCTAATCATGGATGACTGGGAGGGTGTACTATTCCAAAAATATAACAAAAACGAAATCTATTAGCCGAGGTAATTATGAATCCGTGTGATATTTATTTATGTATATAATACAAGTTAGAACGTTGTAATGATGGGGTAGCTAGCTAGTCATGTCAGCGTATAACGTCACACACAAGCAGCCACAAACACGACCAAACGATAATCCTGTTAGAACAGTTGGACATCCGAGATGCTCCGACACTACTTCAGACGCTGTCAATATATCTGCAGGTAAAAACATTTCATATTTTCTTTTGTTGTTTCGTTATAAACCGCTTATTTAGCAAACGGTCTATGAACCGTTTATTGTGAACCGTATTATGAACGCTTTCCAATAGGTCAATGGTTCCGTCAAACATTTTAATAATCTTATTAACGGCTGCACTGTCTGTTCAGACAGCTTGTTATAGCTGTGTTAGCATGCTAATCTCCATGGCAGCCGGCGGGCCTGCTGTCACAATAAGCGACTAACGGAAACGTCGCAAACCAACGCCCGAACCTTTCCGCTTACCGTCCCCTTCACGGAGACGTACGAGAGTGACTAACGGCGTTATGGAGGCGTGATACAATACCTGTTTTCAGACGTTGGATACACGTAGACAGACGACAATAGAACCCAGTTATTGTGTGCGTTACGCCCGAAGAGAAGTGATGGTGGACACCATGGATGAAGGTGGAGACTGGTGATGCTGGAAGAGAGAGGCAGTTCCGCAGCGGTCTTCTTCTTCTTCGGCGGTTGTCGCACAACCGTTAAAGTGGAGTTTTACCGCCCCCACTGGCAGAAGCTATATTTTCATGGAGGATTTCACTTGATGGGTTTTTTCCAACTATCCTATCTTTTGGCAGCAGCGGTGGAGTATTCAGATGATCAATACTACAAAAATAATGAATTGCAAAGTAAAATTCCTAAAAAAGTAGAGGTAGAAGGACATGGTTAAGAGATAAGTATTTCCAAAATGTTAAATTTAAACGTGTATTATATTACTGGATTATTGGTGTGAATGCTGGAAGCAATGTTCTTCTACGCATCAACATTCCAGTTATTATTATTATTCCGTTTCTTTTTTTCGTCATCTAACTCCTTCCAGATTTTTCCACAACTTAATTCAAACAATCAAAACGTCCTTAGGACACGTGTGCTATTACTTTTCTCATTCACACCTTTTTTACATTCAACGTTTCCAACAAAAAGTTCCCCATGCAAATGAATGGTCAATGTTCAAATTTGACACAAATTCATGCATTTTCTATGTATTTTCAGCTTTTTTGTTCATTTGTGTAGAAACTCCAATCAAACTTTAAAACTTTAAAAACTTCAAATTTTGCTGTTCATCCATAATTTAATGTTTAAAAAAATATAGGTAAATGTGTATTTTTTCATACAATGTCACTGTCAAATACATAGAGTAGCAGGGAATGAGGTGCATTTCATTTTTTGTGTCCAAATGTGTGCAAATCTATAGAATAACACAATATAAAATCACACATATTTATTACGATTGGTAAATCATTTTTTAATTGATTTTTATTGTTTTTATTCCATACAAAAAATTTTGTGCATTTCTTATGAACACCCATACGAGATCAGCAATATAGACCTACTATATGGAAACGCATTGTCAACATCCTGTCCAACATTTGATTTGACTTTTGGTCACAGTCTTGCCTTGTTATGGTCTTCTGATTTACTATTGTAGGCTTACCCTGCATATGAGGCTATCACCTCTCAAGCACTTTGTTTTTATTCTGGTTCAGGAGCTGGATTGGCATAACGGAAGGGGTCATAAAGGTCACGTTTGAAATCATAAGGGTCAAAGTGAGGGTATTTCTGGGTGTCTGGTGCTTCAGGGACAGTTTCCTTTGGTACTTCTTCTTTCTCTACTTTCTGTTCAACGGGTGCCTCTGGTGCGGCCGTTTTCTGGATGGGGCGGGGAGGGTGATCGACGAGGCAGTCAGGGTCCCAGTATGGATCACAGTCGTACTCCATGCCTTTAGCAGTGATAGCAGGAGGAGGGGGAGATTCAATGGCCTCTTTGGGTGCCTCTTTGGGTGCAGGAGGAGCAGCAGGAGCAGCAGGAGCAGCAGGAGCAGCAGGAGCAGAGGGTGCCTGGGGAGGAGCAGCAGCCTTTATCTCTGCCTCTGTTTTGGGCTTGCAGGCGGGGTTGACTCGTGGGTCACACAGTACTGCAACAGCCCCTGTTGGCATGTAGACAATCTGAGGTTTGCACAGTGGGTCTTTGGCGTTACACAGATAGACCGTCGGGGCGTTCTCTAGAGGGTCTGGTGTAGGAGCAGGGGGGGTGGGAGGCGGAGGGGGCTGCGTGGTAGTAGTTGGAGCTGCGGTGCTCGTCAGCAAACCCATGACATTTTGGTAATGTGAGGCATCTGGGCCATAGGTCAACTCCAAGTGACGCATCTGCTGATACAGCATCCTGATCCTGTCGATCTCATAGAGCTGAGAAACATACCAGAGAGGAAATGATTAGCGTTATCCAAGTAGAACCACATATATTAAGAATCTCCAATCAACCTCAACTTACTCCTTCAGTGTGTCCAATACTGTTGTAGAAGCGGTAGTAGGACTGGAAGTCAGGTGAGCCTCGGTACCACTTTGGGTCAATGTTCCTCTTAGGTCGCGAATTAGTCAAGAAATCATGTGCATGAGCAGAGTCGATGTTCACTGGATCCCATGTGGAAGAAAACACCATCAGAAATGATATGGGGGAAAGCAATTGCAATTTAAATTTCATTTTGGAAGGTTTATTGCAAAAGTGCATCTTTAGCTTTTTTAGGATTGGCATAGGCATTTAAAATCCCATAGAAATATAAATACATGTTATATTGATTATTGCACAGCTTACAGACCAGTTTTATTATTAATAAAAAATTATAAAAGAAGAGTGCCAGTGTCTTTCTTAATACTTTTATATTGAGAAATACATTCACTTATACCCCCAACCCTTTATATTTAACTTCAGAAAACTACAATATGATAACAATCTGCAAGTAAGTGGTGAATCAAATACCTCCATTCTTCACTTTCATCAGAGATGTTGCATCTAGCAGAGCTGGAGGGAAGCAGAGAATTTATGTTAGATGCCTCAAACAACACTTCACTCTGCAAGGCATTACACAACATCTAAGCCTTTTATTGGCATGGTTTTAACTCCTACAACAGTGTCAGGTATTGATTGCATTTTACTGAGACTAACCTGGCATTAACAGTCCGTAGCAAAGCGCCCTCACCAGGGACACCTGGGAAATCATCCTTGACATCTGCAATTGCAAAATCATGCAAAACCTCAATAATTTTGCATTCTGTCTTCACTGCTGTTATTCACAAAAGCTTATTTAAGTATATGCTAGGAAATACACTTTAAAAGCATTGAAATATTTGTTTCAAATTATACAGGAACAATTAAATGTATCCACCACATGAAGATAATGTGTTGGTAAAGAAAAACACACCAGAATTTGACTTTTAATGACCCAAAGCAAAGGTTGCCTCATTTGAACATCTCTACATTAAAACTTGAAAAAGAAAACGACTCACCTGTTGTTGCCTCTCCCCAGTTCTGGTCTAATCTGCTGCACAACATAACTGAACCTAAATACTGCTGTTAATACTGGGGCCTTTCCATTGGCCACTGAGCTGCAAGTAGGCCTAACTCCACCCCTCATGCGTTTTCTGTTGAGACGTGGAAGTCCTCATTAGCGCACTGAGAACGAACCAGCAATAAAAGAACAACTTCAAACAAAATAGGACTCCTTGTAAAGCCACAAGAAACAGTCCTGTAACCGCAGAGCACCTACTGGGTCCACAGGCAGTCCAGTCTCTTCACTTTCTATTCATGCATATTAAGAATTCATGCATTCAAAAATAACTACGTCTTCCGAAATCTATAGGTGCTACACAAACAGCATTCTCTGTTTGTTTTATGGACTAAATATACAGAAACATGGTGACATGCACCGTGCTACTGTAGCCTAATTATTGACAAAACATGCCTGGAAGGTAAAAATTAACCCTCTGCCCAAAAACAGCTGGATATGTCCTTTTAACTATGGTCTTAGCCAGTCAGAAAATAGGGGGCAAGCCGCCTCAACTGCTGTTTAGGTCCCCAAGAAATATGCAAGAATTATGGGCTAGCTTGTCAAAACACCAAGTCCTTGTAACACTGCATGGGAAAAACCTTTAAAATGTTTACTGGTTTCCACATTGATACACATATTTTAGCAAAAAAATACACATAATAATAGGTAATAAACGTACTATTTGAAAACATGTATGGAACATAGACAATTGTGAGTTTATTCCCCACCACAATTAGTTTTTTTTTGGTACTCTAAAGGCTGTTTTTACCTGTGTAAAAACCACATGGTTTAAACACAACAAGTGTGAAGAGGCTGCATTCAGCCATGATGATGCAACTATTAGAGTGAAAAGGCTTTGTGAGTATGTGAGTATGATTCTTACTTTCTTCCTTTTCTGTTAACTCCAGGTTTGCAAGCCTGCCCGGTGTTTGTCATTTCAACAGTGAAGCAAATGCTATCCTTCAAACCAGCCGGTAAGGGTACGATCAAAGAGTGCAAGAAGGAGACGGGGAGTCTATAGGGGCTCTGCCAGGTGGCTAATGGTGAACGTCATACTGTAATTGCTCCATGCACGTGACAAAAAAATGGAAGGGTAAGGGTACCTGTTACTTTTAAATGACATACATTTATTTTACCTGTAAGCTGAGACAAACAGCCGCCTCGACAAAATCAATCAACTTGCTTTACAGAAGGTGTGAGTAGGGGAGGAAAAAACAGCATGTAATGCCTGCAGGACCTGAAATTTTATTATTTTTTGCAGACTCAAAGAAATACTTCCATACAGTATATGAGCTACAAATTAAACCATTAGTTGGATAATAACAATCTCAACATCAGTCCTTTGTGACAATATGAAAGTAGAGCTAAACTCCCTGAAGAATGAAATATACTACAATGTCTTTAAAAATGATAAAACAGTACATGTTACAAACGTTTCCAATGCTGAATGAGATTCTTACCTCCGTTGTTTTGTGACAGAAAAATTTAAATATGTAGCAAGGATTTAAATTTTCTAGTTTGTTATTTCCACTATGTTAAAACACATAATCAAGAGCTGATTATCTGTGATCAGAAGGAATTCTCCTTAGTGGCATTAATAGCAGTGAATCACCTTATTGCACTCTATGTCAAGTCAAACCAATAATGTAGACCACAGGATAGCTGCATTGCCGCTACATACAGCAGCTTTTTTTGCACAACTTTACCACCACCTCCAGGGCAACAATTATCGGAACTTGTGCCCCTCTGATCTCCACGTGAAATTACACCTTGTCCTGGAGCTCTCTGCGGGACACGAGAGGATCAAGACTGATGTTTTCAGCTCTGCAGCCTTCATTCCACAGCCATGCAACCTATGTGCTTATGCCAGATCACCACTATGCATAGGGTGTGCTCAGTTTTCCTGTTGTAAAAAAAAATGTAACGTTGCAGATATTATTTGAATGAAACGTCACTCTTTCTTGCTACAGAAGGGTCAGGTGGTGAAAAACTATTCAGATCCTTTACTTAAGTAAAAGTATTTATTACGCACTGTGCAAAGCTCCACACCAAGAAAAAGCCCTGCATGCAAATCCTTACTTGATTAAAATGATGTAATTATTATGAGCTAAAATTACTTTGAATATCAGAAATACTCGTGCTGCAGAAAAATGGTCAGAATATATGAATCAGTGATCAATGTAAAAGAAACTTGATATCAAACTTTAAAAAATAAAAATAAAAAAGAATTATTGGAATGAAATGCTGGAATAGTTTTCCTTTGCACATTTGGTCCCATCTCTTTGTTCTTTTAAAGCTAATGTAGATCAATATACCTGAACGGGTGTTTGAATGTTGTTGATACAGATGGATTTTTGCTGCCCACTAGTGGCCAAAGATTTGATTCTTGCAGGTTTCAAATCTACACATTTAGGCATTATTAGTACATTGAACATTGATTGAATTGAGATGGCCAGAATGCCAACCTGATTGTTCCAAAACATCCTTCCATTTGCCAGATGAGGTTCACTGTATAAAAAGTGACACCATGCCCACAACTGCTAAATTTCAACAATACTTCTATTTATTGTCCAGTACAGTCAGTGATAACACTTTTTACACAATTATCACAATTTTTACTTTTTAATTCTAAAAATGAAAAATGAATGACCTGAAAAATGGTGTGTGCACATGGATTCATTATATATATTTGTTTTTGTTTTTTTTCTGGCCACTCTTCCATAAAGCTCAGCTCTTTAAGCGTTCGGCTTAAAGGTCCTCCATCCAACCTCTGCTGTGGAGCTTCCCAGCTCATTCAGGGTTTTGAGTTTTGGTTGGCCACCTCAATTCTCTTAGCAGGTTTGTTGTGGTACGACTTTCTTTTTGGTTTTGTTACTGATTTAATGGTGCTCTGTGGGATGTTCAACGTTTCTGATTGTTGTTTATAGCCAAGCCCTGAACTGCACTTCAAAGTTGTCCCAGACCTGACTGGAAGCTTCTTGGACTTCATGGTGTTGCAGACTCTGGGGCTTTTCAGAACAGGTGTGTGTATATAATATACTGAGATCATGTGATGGATCAAGTGACACTTAGTTTGCAAGCAGGTAGAGTTTATTTACTATTATTGTGACTTCTGAAAGTAATTTGTTGTTCCATTAAAAATAAAACTTTTATGACAGATTTTGTATTATTTTCTGTGCTGGGATAAATGGAAGGCCTAAAGTTAGATATTATGGAAATGCTGAAGCAAGGTACAAATATTGAGTAAATGTACATCCACCACTGCTTTCCAAATGTTTCATATTTCAATACACAATATGATTCTTACAAAAAAAGCCTGCATAGTGTTATGTTCAAAACTATACTACATGAAGTGTCATGTCACAGTAGAAAAAGGTCTTAATAATAAAATGAATGTGGAATAATGTGTGAATAATTAAATAAATGGTGCAAAAGCTCCGTTTACACCAAATACAACACAGATTAAACAACTTCTAAATTACAATTACAACAGTGGCCTATTTGAATGTGTGAACATTCATACTCTACAACATTGTTAGCAAATAGACACGAGATACTTGTATTATCCATAAACATGCATGTAATATTTCCCCCATACTTTGTAGCATCTGTGGAAAGCATCTTTACTGAATAGATGCCACATACAATATCTCCAATAGGTGGCAGCACGGTACAACACCGGAAATGTCCAGCTCGTTATGTCAGTTCCTTTAAGGGTAAGGATATCGAAGTTTTGTAGTTCCTAGATTGTTGACCTGTCAGCGTTGTAGTACAAGCTGTCACGGCTGATATTCGTGTGTCCTTCTGGTAGTTTCGGACAGCAGCGCAGCGGGCTCCAGGACCTCGAACTCAGGATTGTTCGTACCGTGGTTACCGTTGTTGCTAGTGTCAGCCATCCAACGAGCTAACGGCTAAAGTTAGCTAACAAGCCAACCAGCTTTTCGGCTAGCTTGCTAACTACCACTCGACAGTAGTAGCGTTAGCAAGCTTTTTTGATGTTAGCTAGCTAGCCTGCTGGCAGCACGAGATTAGGAAGCCACCCACACCTGCAAAGGCTTATTCCGGACAAAAAGAGTGAACTGTAAGTAGCTGTCAAACGTTAGCTAACATTCCTATCCGGGGTAGTTAGCAAAGAGCGTCCAGTTAGCCAGGGTTTGACAGATGAGCTGTAAAACCAGTGACACCAGTACAACTCATATCAGTCAGCTGTTTTAGCCGCTGAAACTAACTTATGTAATTAGTCCATCGATGCGTGTGCACATTGTACTAACTCCAATTAACTTTTGGCATGTTTATGCGACGTGTGTGAAGTGACATATTACAATAATCGAGAAAGCAGACATCGGGAACATTGTGTGAAATGCAGTTGAAGCCTTTGGTTCTCAAAGTGTGGTCCGACAGTCCTAAGGGGGACGTTTCATTTCTGCATTTCAACCTTACTTACCTTACTTACCATGTCTACATTATATCAATAGCAACTATTTCGATTAATCATTTGAGTTTCATCAAGGAAAAATGACAAACATGAAATGGTCCCAGCTTCTCAAACACAAATGGGCGTCTTTGCTTATTTTATGTGATTGTAAATAAGAATATGTTTGGGCTTTCGACAGTATGTTGGACTATAGAAGCAATTTGAAAACTCTTGGAAATATGACGGGCAATTTTCACTAGATTCTGTATTATGCTGTATTCTGTATGTATGCATGTATGCATGTATGTATGTATATGGTATAACCCTACACACTAGTAGCTACTGTAAATAGAGGTCATATTCAGTCATATTCACTAAAACTTTCCCCAGTTTTCTTCTTTTTTTGTGAGTATCGTACTTTACTCAGATGAGGACCTAACACTTGTTTCTATTTTTTTGCTCTTACTTTATCGGCAATGATATTTTGTGGTTTCTTTCTTTCGAGAAAATGTACTTATAGTAAGTTGCTTTGGACAAAATGCCCTAAATGTAAATGTCATACTCAATAAGGTTGCAGGGGCGGTCATGGACCTCTGTGGTAAAGACTCGGCACTGTCCTTGTTGCGTTCTTATTATAGCAAGCCTGTGCAGCCATCATGACATGCTGTTGGTGTAAATCTCCACTGTCAAATTGTGAGAGCCCCGCAGGGCGTCTCACCCTCCTTCCTCAGCTGTGAGAGAGAGGCAGAGGGTTGCTGGTTGCCAGTACCCAGTGTTGGATCAGGGAGCTGTTACAACCAGGAACTGCTACGTCTGTCAATCATTGTACTGACTCACGCTTTCATAGCTGACGCATCAGCAGTCCAGCCAAGGGTTTTAAAGATGCAATGGCAAGTTAAACAAGTAACATTTCAAAATAATGAACCCCTCCCTAAAGACCTGCGGCTTCATTTTTGGTAGCGTGATGGAATGTGTGGAATGGGAGCAGAGAGCCTCAACCTATTACGCAGGAATCCTTGTGATAAGCCATCAGCAGTGGTTTTTATTGTTCCACTAAATGTGGACAGGATAGTGTGGATGTCAAATCAGCATTGTGGATGGGATCTTTTAAGCTGTTTGAAACTCAATTCAAAGAATTTTAGGTCCCAGTCCTGCTCTACCAAGATACAAAGGACAGATATAGACGCCGATCATTGAACTTAGACTCCTCTAGGTTTATATGGTTCTCCGTAGTCGCTGAATGGACAGAAAATGAATCTGCAACTATTTTGATAATTGGTTAATCATTTATCTAGATTAGTAACAAGAAGTTACTGCTTTTCTTTTGTTTTTTGGACAAAACAAGATATTTCAAGATCTTGGGCTATGGGAAAGTTTGATTTTCTAGAAAATAATTAGCATATTAAGCAATGATCATAGTGATTAGTTATTTTCAGCCCTACTTGATTATATCTAATACAGAGTCCCAGAATGTTGACCTTGTTGAAATCCTATCCTATCTTTTGTTGAAGAAACAAGTGTTGTTATTTTAATTTCCAGTTGACCTTCATGGGTTTTAGAGTATCCCGCCCCCCAAATGCTTCCTGGTGATTAATTGAGCCGAGGCACATACAGTCCTCCTCCTCTGTTACTGTGTCAAGGTTGGCTCGGGATGTGTCATCTGACATACCCTCGCTGCCATCTAGATTCACAGTCTGTGTTCTGTACGCTATGTAATGCTTACGACAACACAGAGTTCATGTCCAGATCATCTTATACAGAGTAAAACTGAGTGTCTGTGTCTTTTAATCATCATAATCACAGGATGGCACAACACTGTGGGTATGTGAAGTATGCTGCTGTGTTTAATCGTGTTTGTTTTTGCATTTGACACAGATGGAGGCTCAAAGCTCCAGCGGGCTGCTGCTGTCCAGAAAGAGGAGAAGAGAGGGCTCCATTCGGGAGACCGAGGAGGGGGAGAGACTTGGTAAAATCCCCAGATGTACTGTGGTGAGTCAGCTGGGTTTTTTGGCCGTCATTGAACAGCGTGTTTGTACAGCAGTTTCTATATGCTCTGTGCAAGTGCAAGCCACCCTGGCTGTTTATATAAGAGAGGGGATTAATCACTTCGGTATTCAGCCATAACATTTTGTGTGAATAAATCCCTGATCAGTAAATCTTCCCCTTCTGTCTGTTGGGTTCTTTTAGGGGTTGAAGCACCCTGCACCTTTTGCAGATGAACTGGTGCCAAATGATGGTAAACCCTATCAGAGAGTCAACATGGAGGAGGCAAAGAGGGGAACAAAACGTGAGTGTGTTGATATGACTGTCTTTCTTTCTCAGTCTGATTGATCATTTTTGGTCTTATGATACTTATCACCTCATATTTCTTATACCCATTGTCCTTTCTTTTTTCCCCTAATATCAGCAAATTGCCTTTTAGTCATGAATACAGTTATACTGTACGTTCACTCTGTACAGACTAGATAGTTAATCTCTGCATGTCTCGTCTCCCCGTCCAGTTGAAAGACCGGTGCGGGTGTATGCAGATGGCATCTTTGACGTTTTCCACTCGGGTCACGCCAGAGCACTCATGCAGGCTAAATGCCTCTTCCCAAATACACACCTCATTGTAGGAGGTGAGTCTGTGTCCATATAGGCCTCCCCAGCAGCAAACCTGTTATCGACGGCTTCTTTCGTAACCATCATCTCTGTGTTTTTCTTGAAAGTGTGCAGTGATGACCTGACCCACAAATATAAGGGCTTCACAGTGATGAATGAGGATGAGCGTTACGATGCCATCAGACATTGCCGCTATGTGGATGAAGTGGTGCGAAATGCTCCCTGGACGTTATCGCCGGAGTTCCTTGCAAAACACCGTGTGAGTGGATGAAACTTAATTAACAGTTCATTCGAAATCTTGAGCTGGGGCACGATGTTAAGAAAATATATCCAGCATCGCCTCATCCTCTGTAACCCTTTCTTTTGCCGTTTCTTTGTCTGTTTTTGTACAATTTGTAGATGTGAATCTACTGTGTTGATATGTGTTGTAATGACCTCTCCAGATTGACTTTGTGGCCCATGATGATATCCCATACTCCTCGGCAGGCAGTGATGACGTCTATAAGCACATCAAGGAAGCGGGTGAGTGGCGAAGTAACCAGGAGTGGTGATGTGGTTTGCAAGAAATGACAGCATACAGTTTAGTATTTACTACTGCATCTGATGCACATATGGTACTGTACGTTACAAACATCTTCAAATGGAACATTTCCATTTAAAGAAGTGCTAACTCCTCATACATTTGTATCTGGTGTCCGCTGACCTTTTCGTCGCCATCTAACCTCCAAAGGTATGTTCGCGCCCACCCAGCGGACCGAGGGCATCTCCACCTCTGACATCATCACACGCATAGTCCGTGACTACGATGTGTACGTTAGACGCAACCTGCAGAGAGGATACACGGCGAAGGAACTCAACGTCAGCTTCATTAATGTAGGAGACAAAGTTTTGGTTCAACTGTGTGAGTGGTGGCGACAGAGCTGGGCGTTTGTGTGTTTGTGAGGCAGTTTATGTTTAATACGTGGCAGTATCATCTTTTTTTGTAACCTTTGCTGTCCCTGCGCTTTATCAGGAGAAGAAGTACCACCTGCAGGAGCGTGTGGACAAGGTGAAGAGGAAGGTACGCGATGTGGAGGAGAAGAGCAAAGAGTTTGTCCAGAAGGTGGAGGAAAAGAGCATCGACCTCATCCAGAAATGGGAGGAGAAATCCAGGGAGTTCATTGGCAACTTCCTCCAGATGTTTGGCCCTGAGGGAGCTTTGGTGAGGATGTTGGTTCAGTTTGGTTCTTTATTGACTGTTATTAATCAGGCAGCATGATGGAGCAGTATGAATACTTTCTTCATTGTTGATGATCTATATCATATGATGCACAGGGAAGGAAGAATTTATTTAGAATTTATTGATTTTCATCTATGACACGCCATTTGCATTATTCGTCTCAGTGACGCATGTAATCACATGCTTACTTTTAAGGGGCAAAGCCAAGGTGTTATTAAAAGGTCATCATCACAAACCAAATAGATGTTTACAGACACAAAACTTGACTGTTTTTAATCCTTATCTCGTCCCATGGTTATGTCTTGTGCCTGCATTAAGTTGGTTGTACCATCAGCTGATCTAACAGGTGATCTCTTTGTGTTTCTGCTTCGCCTCCACAGAAGCACATGCTGAAGGAAGGGAAAGGCCGCATGCTTCAGGCCATCAGCCCAAGGCAGAGCCCCGACAGCAGCCCCACCCGGGAGGAGCGCTCCCCCTCTCCCACCTTCCGTCTCCCCTTCTTCACCAAGACTTCCCCGCCCCCCTCGCCTCCGCCCCACCACAGCGGAGCCCGCGGGTACCTCATCAGCGAGGACGACGACGAAGACGACGAAAACTAGAACAAGTTTGAATGCTTCACTGTTGTTGGGCTGCAGTCAGACGCTGCCGGTTAACTGAGCTGTCGAGTAACGTGGTTTTCTTGAGCTCCTGCTTCCATTTATTTTCTTTTTTGTTAGTCTATGATTTAACCTTTTAAGCATTTCAGCGTCACATTCATTGTAACAGCCAGTTTCTCCGCAGCTTTTGTTTTTAACAGCCAATTTTGTCCTCATTTGTTTTCGTGTAACGGTCAGTAAAGGTTACCACTAGTCACCTGGGTTCTTTGAAACTAGTCTCGGTTATCTCAGTCACTTTTAGTGTCGAGTTTATTAGTCACTTACTGTCACTTGGGAATATTTGCAGGGGTTACACTCGGTGCACTCAAATCTATGACGGTGTGTTCTTAAGGTTGACGTTGTAATGAGGTAGGGGTATGTTTTCTTTTTGTGTTTGTCATGGCTTCAGTAGGAGGGCTTGCAGGTTTTTGGTCACTTTCTGGAACAGCACATCTGGTTTGGTGTGGGAGAGGTGAGCTGAGATTTCATTGGAGACACTGTTGAATATCTCTTGGGGAATAGCAGGTCTGAAAACTGGACATTTAAATGATCTGTTCATGTGTGGCATCTTCTGATCAAGCTAATCGGAAACAAACCTAACTTTTTTTTTAAATAACAGGTAATCTCCTGATTAAGTCGAATCCGAGCTGAACCTGAGTCGAGTGTTGTATGTATACTAAACAGCAGTTCTGTTCCCTAAGTTCGCCTGCCTGCTTTCAGGCATTGCGTCTGCGTGTGTGTGCATGTGATGTTTGTTCTTGCAAGCTCTTATGTCAGCATGTCTGAAACGTCTTCTGTTGACAGATCTGAGGTTCAGCTTTGACCTTTTCCTGCATCTAGTGATAAATTTGCTTTTAAATGTTTTTTTGTCTGCTGACAAGAATTAGTCTTTGGTTTCAAACCAGACGCCGTTATGGTGGCGTAAAAAGAGAGTCTTGCAAGGATGAACCATTTAAATGTTGATGTAGAAATACTTATTTTTGTAGATTTCATCTTTACTTTGTTTTTCCTCTGAACGGAAACTGATTTTTATCATCTCTGGTTAGAAGTGCTTTGACGGTTCGAGCAGTGAATCAACATGAGCAAGGCTTGAATTATGTTTTATGTTATTTTTTAGTAATGCAGCTCCTGCATCACCTGGGCCTATAGGGAAGTAATCTCATCTGATACACATGTGATGGCAAAAGACAGTATTACGTTTATCAAATAAGACCAGAGAACTGTCTTAATGCCCTTCCTCTCATAACAAAATGTCATCTTTTGTTTAGTTGAGTCATAAGCACACTTTCATGAATAAGGCCTCGTCATTAGTCGCACACATACATGGAGAAATATGCAAGGCAGTCTCATTTAAGACTTTGGGGTGTTAAACAAATCATGCACTGTTTGCATTAGTTTAAAGATGAGTATTTTGGTGGACTGGGCTGCGCTGTGTCACATAGTGGTGTGAAGGGTTTAGATTTATATATCGATAAAACTCCAGATCAACATTTAAATAGCTACCTCCTTCCCTGAACCAATTCTATTTCCTGAGATGAGCACAAAATATGAGCATTATTTTTTCCCTTTATGAACAGAGCCATTGTTGCAGCACTGAAACAAAGCGACTGGGTCAAATAGGATGAGACTTTCCAGCCTTGGTGTGCGTGTGTGTGTCCTGCATTTTCAGTGAGTAAAGCATGTCTTGTGTCTCCTATATAACCAGAAAATGAAACATCACAGGTGATCTGAAGATGTAATGCAATACTGTTGTGATGACTAATATAAATGTTGACAGATGTCGGGATTGAACTGTTCTAGGCTCGGGTTTCCCAAAAATAACTTAAAATCGATCTTTGCTGCAGCAACAGACTGATTCTATTCTTGTGGGCGTAATCAGATTTTAAGGTTGGGGAAATAACTCGAAAGGATTTCCAGTCATAAATTCCTTTCTGTGGTATTTTAAAGTACAAAACCAGCATAATTTGCTGAGCAAATCCAGCCGTGATTTTGGTGCTAAGCTACTTTTGGGAGCCCTTGTCGTGATTCTTTTGGAATCTGCTTTAAATCGGTATCAGTGAGAGCATGTCCACTAGTTAAAGGTGGCAAAGACTCGAGTGGCAGGCCAATAACAGCCACTACTGCTAGATACAAATGTAAATGTTTTTAACTGTTTAAATCATGTATTATTTTACTGTTTGGGGTAGAGGAAGGACAAGACAGGAACAATGTATTAAACATCTTGGCCAAAGCATTTCTTGACCATTTTTTTGTCTCCTGTTTTATGTAACTGTTGAGGGTTTCTCTGATTGAGTGTTTATTCTGAGTTCATTCAAGTAATCTTTGATTCCCTTCAAGATGTGAAAAATAAAAAGGGTTTTGAGCCAATATGTTTGTCAAATGAATTGACAGGTTGCAAACTAGACTAAACAGAGCCACACTGCAATACCCTTCACCAGGAAACGGTGTGTACAAGAGTCAAGACAACCTCACACAATATGAGCCAAGCAACTACACCCAGATGGTAGGCGGGGTTGGTTACATAGTCAGATTTTATTGGACAGAACGGTCACCAGGGCTACAAACATCAAGAGGCAGACAGTGACGAGGCAAACACCAGGGGGAGACCTTACCTCAATGCAAACGCACCCAATGCCAGATTTCCCCAAAGCATCTTTGAATCAAAATAGTGCAACAAAGTTGATCTTGGTGCTTAAGAAACAGTTTTATGTCACAAACTAGTTTATTGGGATGATGGTCAGACCTCAAAACGGTTCCCCTATGCTTTAACTGTTCCCCTGTGCTTTAACTTTACTCGCTAGATGCTTGTAAAACTAATAGTGGGGGAAAAATAGCAAGGGAAAGAAATGATACGCTCCAGAAAGTAAAAAAAAAACAACAGCTCGGTCACTATCAATTCTTCTCTTTTCTAACTACCCAGAAGAGACTTTGAATTGAGACTTTCGATCCAATTGACCGTTCCCAAAACACACAGATCAAATATCA
Source organism: Eutrigla gurnardus (assembly GCF_963514095.1). Lineage (NCBI taxonomy): Eukaryota > Metazoa > Chordata > Actinopteri > Perciformes > Triglidae > Eutrigla > Eutrigla gurnardus. The sequence goes on from NC_139918.1 coordinate 17,385,393, forward strand.
ATCAGTCCACAATATAGAATCAGACAATGCATCTCAATTTTAAGGGTCGACTACTGAGACAGAAGTTCATATACAGGAACATATCAGGATTCATTTAAACCACAACAGCTACAAATCATCTTACGGGGGATTGCTTCTAGGACTTGTGGGCCTTCTAAAGTAACTGGAGAGTATATGGTGGAATAATAACACTGAATAAACACAACAGAGCACCCTTAAGGACACCAAAAGGTGCCTCCGGTCCTCTCCCCCTGGTCCCCATCTGCATCACTTGTCTTTTTCTTTCGAACACCAGTTTGTTTACAGGTTTACTCATCACTACGAGATATATATGATGCAATGGTTCACATTTTGCATATATCTGTGCATTATATCATATTTACTTTTTTTTATTTTTTTTAAACGATGTAAATTCAATCTCCAACACCTAGTTAGGAAGGGGTGAGGGCGGAGGTGTATGAGAGGCTATAAGGGTCAAGGGGAGGAGAGACAAAGTAGGGAGGGCAGAAGAAAAAAATCTTAACAGGATAGATGGGAGGAAAGTGGTCAGTGTGCTGCCTGGAGCGGGTTGAACTTTAGCAGCGCGTTTCGTAGATGCCGGAGCGGCCGATGTACCGCACCCATTTGATGACATCATGGTCACTGTAGTTGAGCTTGGACTCGAACACCTTCAAGTAGCGCACCTTCAGACCAGACGGAGCGAAAGGAACCTGCAGAGACAAGAAGAGGAAGGTTAAGACGTGACGGAGCATGCTGGGAGCTGTAGGCCACACAGTGGGTGCGATAATCAAGTGGAATCAGGAAGTGTGGGAGTGTGTATGACATCACAGTAAACAGGTTGTTTTTATCATGATACAGGGATTACATTTAAGTTCAGCTATGCATTTAGCAAATAGAATCTCTTTTAAATCTGGCAGAAAGAATTGTTGATACTGTTGAATCTCAAACTGAATACTGTTCAGTTTGAGATTCAACAAACAAACAGACTTTGAAACTATTAATGCAATCTGACCTCAAAGTTCATAGAGATGGGAGGCCTGGCCCATTTCTTCTTATCGTTGGTCGGCAGCAGCTCGATCTCAGCACTGATCTGAGACTCCTTCATCCCAGCCATGCGTTTGATCCTGCACACACACGCACACACAAACAGACACACACACAGTCAGCTTCTTCAGTGTTGTACGGATTGCAATTTTGAAACCCTGACGAGAATAAATATGTAAATAAAAAGGTTTACAAAAGATAACAGGACTGTGTGTTGTGAGCAAACAGAGAAACAGTTGATCATTAACTTGACAGAGAGCATAAAACAGGAGGTTTGGTTCATCTAATGAAAATACGGGGAGAGCTACTACTCACTTCCACACAATGGCGTTCTCGCTGGCCTTGTACTTTGCTTTTCCCTTCATACAAATCACCTGCACACCGCTGGTGTTGAGCGGCGTTGGGATACGAACCTGAAAGGTTGACAGTAAAACTTTTAATATTACACATGACTACGACTCCAAAATGTCATATTTGCTCATGTTTGAGTTGTGAGGGTATAAAATATTCATTTGTGAATTAGGATCCATGTGAGCTGTGTTTGCATTTATTGATAAGTGCTCACCTCGATCTTTTGGGCCAGCAGCGAGGGTTTGAAGTTGGACTTGATGACCACCTTAACCTCCAGTTTAGTGCGGCCAACCTCCCTGACCAGAGGAATGACCCGGAACGGCAGGATGATGTCTTTAGTGGTGCGATACCTGCGAGAGGGGGGGGAGGAGAAGTGGTTCATGGTACAGAATTATGTTGTCATTCTTATAATAAACAATTTCCCAACACATCCATCTACTGACCTCATGAGCTCATACTCTCCATCAGGGGGGATGAAGCTGATGCTGCGCTCCGAGTCAAACTTACTGAGGCGCACACACTGGTGGAAAGTGCAGTCATCGATGGCTATGGACTGCTTCCCACTGCTAGGAGAAAGAAACACACAAAAGAAATGTTAGTTCACTTGTTTATCATTATTAAACTATATCTAATATTTATGATTACGTCTTCTCCAAAAAATAAAACTACTTCTCTCCCTCAATTAATATCCACAGTAAAAACAAAAAAAAAAGTACACAAAAACAGGGACAAAACTATCAAGACCTAAAAACCTGGTAGACGTTAATTACACTATTGTGCAATAATACAAATCATAGTCTTTGTTAGGTGGGGTGATAGAAACAAACATTACACAAAACAGGGAAACAACCACCAGGATGTATACTGAAGAGTTAACACAGTGTGTTTGGTGTGTATCAGGTGTTTAGGGAACAACAGTGCGTGAGATGATTCTTAATGCGCTAAAGGGCTAAGACTACACAAGTGTGTGTGTGTGTGTGTGTGTGTGTGTGTGTGTGTGTGTGTGTGTGTGTGGAGGTGACAGAAGGTGAGGACACTTGTCAGTACAGTACCTTCCTCCCCCTAAATCACTGAGGTACAGCACATAGAAAAGAAAGAGAGGGAAAGAAAGGAGAGATGCATCCAAAGGAAAGAAAAAAATAAATAAATTGTAAAGCCTGTCTTGTTGTAAACAGCAAGACAACACTCATAACAAAGACAGGGGTTAACAGACAAGGTGGTCTCTAATTCAATGAATTTCCTTGTCAGAGTTTTCAAGATGGAAATAATATTAAAAGCATCAAACTCGAAGAAACAGCATTGCAAATTATCTCAACTATTTTCAGCCTTGCATATAAAAACATGGTTGACTTCAGATATTCAATTTGCCGTCTGCATGTTGTGGCACTCACCTCTTCCCTGCGTCATCAGATGCTCCTCCCTTGCCCTGCTTGTCGATGACAATCTTGTCATTCATGCCAAATTTGCATTCCGGCATTCCGCTCAGGTAGCTCTTCATCACTACTCGGCCCGACACGTGGGCGCTCAGGACCTGGCCTGGACAGGACGGGAAATAATGAGACTTTCCTGGTCTAAAACTGGTTATTTTGGAAACTTCTCCTTAAAAGTTTACTCTATAACGTTTGGATAAAAAAAATTAAATAAAAAAAAATTTAAACAAAAAGGTAAGAAGGCTATTAAAGAAAAAAAAAAAGTAAAAATCAAAACACAAAGATTCTATCACTTTCAAGTCTTTTCATACAAGTAATAAAACTCAACAACTAAATCATTGAGTTGCATTTTTTAAAGCTCAAAGTCAAATAAACTTGCACAAATATGTATGCAAATATTAATAAGGAGAGACCTAAAAGAACAAAGTCAGCAGGCCCCGCCCAGTTCAGCGAGGTCGTATGAACAGACCTTGTGGTGACATGAGCAGGTTGACGCTCTCCAGCACGTCCAGGAAAAGCTCATTGCGGCGATACTTGATGCCTTCGCGACGCCAGCCGATCTGGCCCGTCACCTGGCTGGTGATCTGAGACTGCTCCTCTTTTGTCTGGGAGACAGCAGGAAAGAAACCACATCACTACCAACAAAAGGAGACGGCTGACAGAATGACAAATGAAAGGAGGTGATGAAAAGGGATTCTTAACGCTACAGGGAGGGAGGAAAACATGCAGCGTGGCTCCATACGTGGATAAAAAGAATTTCATGAGAGAGAATCTCTGTATGTTGTTTATTACCTGGTGCTGAATTATGAAGGGTCCAAGATCACCGTTGAGGGGAAATAAGGAGAGGGAAAACAAGATACAAGTTAATTTCTTAAACAGTTCAATTTGGATAAAGATTGGCAGTTAATTAATTCTGCAAAAATGTCTTCCTATATTTTAGATATTTGTCTAGTTTCCATGAAGACACCAGTGCCACTAACTCACTCAGTGACATGTAATTACATCAAAGGTTGATCCCACTTATCCAGATCAAGCAAACTGGCTTGGCACATCCCAGACTACACTCGTCTTACTGACCTGTCCCTTAATGCCCTGCTGGGTGATGAAGGTCTTCAGAGCTCCAGTCTCTGAGTTCTGGGGGTATCCAAAGTCCAGGATCTCTGTATGAACACAAACAGATAACCATTGATTAGAGATAAGATGGGTAAAAGGACATGTTGCGATAGAAAGAACTTGTGTTGACCGAGAGTGAGATCATATTCACACAACTTGAACTGGGAGGACAAAGGTAACAACATATATATGAAATAATCTACTACACATTAAGACAATTTGCCCCTACATGCTCCAGAGCTGCCCAGTTCTCAGATTTACATTATGGATAATGAAATTGATTGATCACAAGTATCGTCGTTTACCATCCAGCAGCTCATAGATGAGCACAAAGTTGTTCTTGATGTTCTCCTCGCTGATCTTGCCAAAGTAGGCTGTCATGACGTCGCACATCTTGTAAAGGAACTCGAACACCATGGCGGCGTTGACATTCTGCTTGGTGACGGCCGCCAACCAGATGTTGGAGCGCTTGACATGGAAGAAGCTGGTTCTGGCGATGTTGGTCACCGGGGACCGAACCTGCTGCCGGGCGTGAATCACGTTCACACGGAACGCATCCACCGCATTACGCCTGAGATCGGGAGGGAGGACAAGAAAGAAAAAAAGAGAGAGACACGTTTCAGTGAATTGTTTCAGGCTTTTCCGTAACTGTTGACACTATTCCCCCCTGGACATCCTGGGAAAATAGCAGCCGAGTTTGATGTCCAGCTTTGTGCTGGAACTAAAAGTAAACCAACCATTCAGACCGTAACGGCACATCCATCCACATCAAAGAAGGAGCAGTTATCAAAACATTTCCCGAGTGGAAAAGGACACCTCGACTTGGTGCATTTAGAGAAAAGAGCGTTGTTTTGTGTAAATGGTTATAATTACCAAGAGGGTGAGGGAAGGCTCTGAGAGTTTAGCTTGACACACAGGCATCATAATTATGTGGACACCATGGGAACAAAAATATGGGTAAACCATATATTGTCCAGATCTAATCTTCAGTTGGGCCATTTTTTTTATTTCCAAAAGGTTTAACAGAAAACACTGTGGGTTTATAAATAACAGGGCAGAGGATGCAGCACGTTCTAACAGGATACCAAATCCTATTGAGAACTTCTAGACGTCTAAAGTGACAAGCTGGTGACCTTACTGATATTCAACACTACTTATTATCTAATCTAAAACATGTAGTACCATATTGTTAAAATAAAAAAAAGCCTGTATGTTCACACTGATTGCTCCCCTTTTTAAATGGAACCATGAACAAATGGACTAGAGACATACAGGTGGTAGCCTTCTTGGCTGATATTACACACGTTTAAAGATACAATTTCTACCATGTTTGCATCATCGTCGACTGTTTATTCACACATTTAGGAATTCCATGTGGCAGTTTTTGAATGAGGACAGAAAGGTACAATAATGTCAGTCTAGGAGGCTGCCATGATGTCTGTCTTGTCCATTAAACTGCTTCCATATCACCACTAACATTAAAAACAAAAAAAAACACACACAAAAACAGTCAAAAAGTATTTTTGTTTGAAATGTGTGAAACTGTATTTAACCTCTGAATTAAAATAAAATCACAAAATTGTATCCATAATTGCAGTTAATTTCAAGGGATATTAATTGATCCTACTTGAACAAATGAGGCCCCATAATATTAATATAAATGATCTAAACAGTCTCTCAACTTCTTTGTGAAAGAGCAGAATCCATGGATGATCGGACTACATTAACCATCATATCCCATGCTCAGTCTACATGCTTAGGCACCGGTAGGGCCGTTTGTGAGCGTCAACACTCATTGAAGGGCCCGCATGTTGGTTTTATCCGTTGTATCTCAGGAGCTGGAGGTTCATTTACCACTGATTGCCATGACAGGTGACTCATGCTTAGAGGAAGTTGACTGTGGAATCAATGGGCATGCAGTTAGGAGATTCAAGGGGTCATTGATCGGTGGCCATGAGAGGGGAGGGTTCATGCTTGATAGGCTGGAACATCTCTTACCTATTCCTACAGGGGCCAAGATGGACAGATGGAGGAAAATGGTGATACAGAGGATAGAGAGGGAAAAAAGGATGAAGTAAAAGGAGAGGAGAGAGACAAAAATGCACAAGAGACATTTTCGTGCATCATGTACACAGACAGAGTGAGTAACATGGTGTTTATTATGAAGCCGTCATTGTAACTGAATAGTCGGCGGCACTAGATTGCTCTCAAATCTATGTTGTGTGTTGTCCTGACAACGGCATGGCAAGTGCATATTGATTCTTTTAAATCACTCCCTTACAGCTTAATTATTTTTGAGTGAATCAATTTCTATTTCATCTGTAACTAAAAGCTTGGTTGCAACATAAAAGAAGTCAACACAACATTATGGCACGTACACTGCGACAGCATAGTAAGCCTTGTTTACGCTGCGCTGCTGCAGCAACAGGGAGGATCAGCAAAGGCAACTGATGCCGGGACCACAGGGATCATGAGCAGACAAAACGTCTGCTCATGACTATAGCTGTTGTGTTGGTGAAAGTCTCACAAAATGACAGTGTGGCTCCTTTTACACTTTGAGCACATTCAACTATGGGCGTGAATTCAATTTCAGTTTGGAACGGATTCAATGCTATTCCACAGGTGCTGTGTCTGAGAAGGCTGTACTGATTGCTGCTGAGAAACAGGACAAGAAATGGATGCTCACAGACATTAGTCTATTTAATGGCATCCCAGTGTTTTGATACATGTTAGACATAACAGCTCTGAAATGCACCACATACTGTACTATTTTATCCCTTGTCTCCTCTGTGCCTCAAACCCTACAACTACAGCACATAAAATGATTAAAAATGCCTTAAGGGTCAACACAAAATAGTATATACTGACCCAGCACTTCTGCAGTGTACATAACTGGCACTAGGAAATCAAGTTCTACCTTTGTGCCCTCTCGATACCTTGCCAAGCCAAACTGTTAAAACCCACAAGGTGCTGGATTGCCGTCTGTTCTGGAGAGATGCCTGCACTCATCTCAATCAGTGAATGTGGCTGGGTTTACACAATACAGAAAGTGATTATTGGGTGTTAGCATGGAGGTCTGGTATGTCCATTAAAAAAGGTGAAGCACATCAACAATGTGTCAAAAAACAAACAAACAAATGAGAAAGAGGAAAGACATAAAGATGGACAGCCTACAAGTCAGATCTTAGCGTGTTCTTCTGTCCACAACATGCCCACTTATATGTGGATCTACATGGATGTAGCCTTCTACCTGACACACGTTATGTACCATATACCGAGCCACATTGTTTGCAGTGTCTCCAGGTTTTTAGCCTATTATCCCCAGTGTACCCTGGATATGACTTCAATCTTCAGCTTCGTATAGGCTCATTTCTCAACTCTGTTTAGTTGTTATTTTAAAGTATTTTTATTTTTACATTTAAATATGAGGCACTTACCATTCCTTTCAGAGCTATTTTAATACATTTTCCCCAGACAGGCAATTATTAATTCCTCATCCCTCCATACGTACCCTAAGAGAAATATTTTCTTTACAAAGACGAAGAAGTGTGGTTACAATCAGTATCTCATTTTGTTCATATGGTACAGAAAAACAACTTATCTGAGGTGAATTTGGAGGAGCTGCATCTAATCTTTGACATACAGTAGAAGTTGTGGATGTAAATATTGAATGAGGATGTTATTTTTTCCAGATTGTGTAATACTTTTGTATTGTTGTTTTCTATGTTATAGTCTCTTGTGTTTTGTCATGTATTTATTGGGAAAATAACTGCATCATTGCTTCCTTGTTTTTGTATTTGTAAAAAAAAAAAAAAAAAAAAAAAACACTTCTGCATCTAAAAGGTTGGTAACACTGTGCTAAATGTATGCCTGGCTTAGCTATTTTTAAACACAATTTCGTGGAGATAACAAAACAGGCAAATGTAAACTACTTAGCTAGGAAGAAGGACATAATCCTCTCTCATTCCTCCAAAATCAATCCCAACCTGTCCACCCACGCTGGAACACGCCCTTCTCACTGACACGAAGTCGGCCAAAAATTGTAGAAACGTTACGGCTTTGCTCCTGTGAAACGTACCCAATGTCATCCCGGTAGACCCTGGAGATGAGGACCTCCCCCTTGTGGTTGTAGATGAACAATCCTCCAATCATTGTGGCTGCTTCTCAGTCCCAACTGGCCATGGTGAAACCAAACCCCGCCTGAGGAGAGCGAGAGATTGCAGGAAGGAAACGGGGAAGGAAGAAAAAAAAAAAAAGAGGGTGATGGAGAAGCGAAAGCAGCAAAAAGTAAAGGAGTGACCATAGTACAGGGAAACACTTGTCCCTCACATCCGCTTTCTCTGTCACTCTCTCACACAGACGCACACAAACCACTCTATTGCCAATTGAATACACCCTGCAGCTGCCCCACTGTGGTGACTCATTTTTGCTACGTGCATGTGCATACACACATTAAATAAAAACACTCCAATATAGGCTGAAGAGATTCAACCACCACCGCCCACACCACAGACAAATCCTTATTTCCTTCCAAAGTGAGCTTAACAGCGGATTAGCATCCCCCAGTTTGAAGCATGATGCCGCCAAGTAGCCAGTTACAAATCTGTTGATCTTACTGGGGCTGCATTTTACTACCAGGTGCAGACAGGATATGGTTGGATTAGGTATGAAATCCAAAATTAAAATCAAAACCTGAGGACACCGTCATTCACATCGAGGCAATGCGGTCGTTGACGTTGCTGGCTGGTGCCTCAGACAAAACAAATCACGGCAATTTTGCTCTCATTCAAGAACGAAGCTTCTGAAAACCAGGAGATGAAGGACATGCTTGAAATTCCTCGAAGACAGAGGCCGGATACCTCAAATAAACGGCGCCCAGATTAAGTACACAACACAATCACATGTCCAAGATCAGAAAAATAATGCCACCCATATGGACATTGCCGGGTCGTGACCGAATAAAGCGTGCACAAGCCCCTAACGATGTGTAATCGGCCTTTTATTGGCCGATGTCAAGATGTCTGCTCACTCAGGCCATTTCCTAACGTTCATACATTTTTCATATTTCCCCATTTGTTCATTGTCCGGTGAGCAACGCGACGCTTGAAACACTTTATTCGAAGGGCACTCAAGTGGCTACAACGTTGATGGAGGCTTGACCTTCAGCTTCTATCAAAGTGATGGAGAATATACCGAGTGAGAGGTAGCTAGCTAATTTAGCTTACGATAGCAGGCTAGCTGGCGGTGGTGTTCGGCGAACTAGCGTCGAGCAGTGCGGAATATTAAAATGGACTTCCGGTGAAAAGAAAAACCAGACCGTTTGACGGCGTTTTTAAAAGCACCGCTAACGTTATTATTCATCGACAATTTACAAATCAACGAAATGGTATTATAGCACTGACTGTCCGCAAACATCGTGCGCTCGTTGATAATTCACATAAATAACACGCCGTGTGCTTTTATTTTCATGAGGAAACCCGCTTATATTCCGTTATACAGCTTGCCGCTGCTAACTTGACGTTAGCTGACGTAGCGGCAGCTAACTGCTAATGCTAGCATCTCCCCGAATGCAAGTTTCCCGGCTTTCCGAAACGGTTATCGGGCTACATTTGATCACTTTGACTAAAAACATGCACTCGTCTCGACGTTAGTGAACTCACCCTAGTCCTCTCACGAACGCCACCAGAGTCTCGCTCTCCCGTTCGGCCTCGGGTGTCGCTTATGTCCAGATCCAGTAGGTTCCCGGTTCACACAGCCGCTAATTCCGCTCCTTCCTCCTGGTCTTCTGTAACTGTCAGCTGACCCGCCGTCCTTACGCACAGCCGTTCCGTTGTGACAGGAAAAGGCGCGGCTGTAGCGATGTGTAAACCGCACCCAGGCCTTGTTATGATAAGCTACACAGGCTTCTGGTCAGTTATTTGTTTCAGAGCAGTTCATTATTGGTTATGTTTGAGATAACAGACACCACGGTGGGCTGGTCCCTTTTTCTAACGGACTAGGGACCGTGTTCGCATGTATCCAAAGAGCTTAATTAAATGTTGAGTAACAGTGGTATTCCATTTCTAGCTCCAGACGCATAGCTGCTCTAGAATGGGAGCAGGAAAACTATTTTCCCTGTGGGAAAATGGGAAGTAAGTTTGTCTTTAAACATACGTGGTTTTGTGGGTGGTCTTGTCCATCTGATTCAACTCTACTTGTTTTTTTTTCCTCTTCTTTGTCCAAGTTGAATCAAATAACCACTCTACAGGAGCCCCCATTTTTCACAGGATAATGCAGTTAAATCTAAATGTACAAAGGCTGATCTCTTGCACACATCCACATCTGTGCACCAGGTTGCCTAAACTTCACATTCCTGATCTTGAACGGTCTGGAATCTGCTGGCTTTAAAATGCAAACATGGCCCCCAGGTACCATGACAAGACAAACCCCAAAAAAGCACTGTTTGAAAATGTATTTCCCCCCCAAGCATATGCAAATACTAGAAATAAAAACATAACACATTGCAGCAAAGTTAAGTCATAAAACTATATTTATAAATAAAAAGACATTTTTTTCCTTGATAAGGGTAGTGTGAAAGACATGGTAAGAAATTCTTTGCCATTATACATTATCACAAGACAGAGTCTGAAAATGCTCTGGTTAACGGATGAAAATGCAGTCGTGTAGTGTCAAAATGACTCTCGAAGCTGGATGCACATGTTTAGCGTTGAAAAAACGAAACTAGTTGTGACCAACTATGTATATAATAAAACAAATGCATTCTTGCAGTAAGGAGGACTGCGGTTCTCTTGCACTACATACATACATTTTTCCATTTATTTCTCTTAAGTCAAGCAAACATTTAAAAGTCTGAATAAGGTTAACAGTTAGTGTTCATCTCAGCTTTCTCTCAGGTTTTTTTTCTGTGTTAGGGTGGTCAGCAAGTGGGAACAGAAAGAAAGGAAGGAGGGAAGAGGCTTCTTTCTCTCAGTTTTCATGTGAACAGGGAAGGGGGGGGGGAAGAATGTGAGATAAGGGAAGGAGAGGAGGGAAGAGTGAAGAGAACAACAAATGAAAAACATCCATGTAGAAAAGCGCTGAGTCATCTTCCCCAGCTGTTCGTTTCCACCGCCTCCCTCCCTCTCTTGCTCTTTGTCCTCACGCAAACTCTTCCCCACTGAGGAGTGGAAACGGAGAAAGGCGCTTTGGTTCCATCTTGAGCGAGGGGGTTTCTTCACTGAAGAAAGTATAGCCACTACTACTAGGAAGAAAAGCACAAGGGAGGAGGAACAACTTCTCTCTCAACATACACAACAGGGTTGGTTCCATTTCTGCTTTCGAGAGAGTGAAATCAAGGCCTTGGTTTTTTGTTTTTTTTTGCAATCTTCCCACCCTCCCGTCCCGTCATGCTGTCCTTCTCAGTCTTATAATGACACAAGAAAGCCCAATGTGTTACTTTGTTATCGGCCTACAACCTGCGCTACATCACATCGACAAAGAATTCCCCGGCATTGCCCACCGCCATGCGCAGAGACTGGCGTGAGGCGGTGAGCTCGGGGGGCACAGTGACAAGCTCTCTGCCTGGTGGGGCACCAGGTGCAGCCGTAGACAGTGGGGGCTGGGGGGGCAGGCCAGGGGGGCCATACACAAGGCCCGGACCATAGGCTATTGAGTGGGAGTTGGCACTGCGATGGCTGACAGAGCTACGGATGCTTCGCTCACTAGGGGGAGCTACCGAGCGCTCACTTGGAGCCCGGTGGCTCCTGATCTCAGTTTCACTGCCACTGCCGCCAGACTTCCGTCCCTCGTTCTTACTGCAGTTAGAGCCGCTGCTTCCTGCAAACAGAGCAGAGAAGACAACGATCATTATCAAGTGTAATATACAAACGCATCACATTTTATCAATTAAATCTGGGTGACCTTTATGAGCCGCACACTCCCATCTGGATGCCAGTGAAGTGACGCAGGCAGTACTGACCCAGTTTGTGGGAGACTCTCAGGAGAGCTGCATGACTAATGCAGACATGCTCACGGAGCATTCACTGCCTTTCACGGGCCAAACGGCTCAGCCATTACTGAAGGCAATTACATGTTTTCATTTTTTTACCACAAACAGCCTGCGTGCTTCAGAAGCAAGTCCTTCAGACTGATGCATTTAAAACTATAACCATTTCTAAGATTAAAGGAACATTCTGACAATTTGAGAAGCACGCAAGACCCTCGGTGTCTTTTAGAAAGGCAGGTCTAGGAGATGCTTAGCACCAACTGTAAAGGCTTGAGAAAGCTTCTGAGAATAACCAGATAGCAACTCCAAAACGTGTGCTGTATCTTGTAACCTAGTTAACCATTAGCCGTACATTTAACGTTAGTTTGCAACCGCAAAATGAGGACAGGGCATCTGAGATGTTTGTGCAGTCAGGGGGCCCAGCTGTTGTTAGTCAGTAAATATATCCATTACGTAAGCAAACTGTTCCTAAAACCACAATGTCTGGTTTTCTATTTCTACACACGTTACATAGACAAAATAAAACATGTGAATGAGGCTGCTTTGGAGCTGTTGGATGGAATATGTTTTACTCTTGAGATAGGTAGGCTCTTTCCTTCTCATTTTTCAAATAAGCTAAATTAAACATGCACTGCACCTACAACTGTCAAGAAAATGAAAGAAAAGAAAACAATCAACTTTAAACAAACACAGTTCAAATCTTGTTATACAATATTAATATGGCAATAATTCTGGTGTCCATCAATACGTGTTGAATATAATGGTTATCAATGCCACTCACCGCTGTGCTGGCTTCCTGCACTGCCAGCGCCTGGTCCACCATGGAAGGGCTGTTGCATGTCGTATGGGTGTGCAATGGGGAACTGGTAGGGCAGAGTCATGGGCCAGGGGGCCGACCCAGGGTGGGGCAGAGGGGGGAGAGTGTCCTGGTCTGAGGCACCCCCACTGGAACCATCATGGTCATGGAGAGACAGATGGGTCATGTCTGAGAGAGATAGAAGAACTGATTTAGACTTCCACTGTAACGTCCAACTTAGATAGATACAGATACAACTGAACCACAACACTTTCTGGAGACTCAAAGCAGAGCTTCGCGTCCACTTACTGCCACAGAGGTCTCCGAAGACATAGTAGCACTGTTCAGAGAAGGTGATCTTGTTGACGGTGTGTCGGATGTAGCCGGCCTTTAACAGATTGCTGGCATATTTACGGGCTTCTCGACGATCTGAGAACCCTTCCACGTGATGGAAGAGCCAGTCCACCACATCAGAACCTGAGGACACAAAGACGCAGGCATTTTAGGCACAGATTAGCTCATCACATCCGATGAGTATGAAACGACAGAGAATAACATCCAAGATTATTTGAATAATCTATATTTATGTGACATTTATTTGTCCACAACTCTTTTGAGCAACAAAGTCAGATAACATTTACGGCTTGAAACAAAGAATATACTACCGCTATGATATGCAACTTAAAACAATATTAAAGAATAATTATTATTCATTCTCAACTGATACAAGAAACCATGACTTCTGCTTTGAAAGACATACCAATAAAGGCGTTCGCAATGGTTATCTTTAGCCACATCCTGTCCCGCACCTCCAGACCTGACTCTGGGCAGGCCATGGCCTTAGCAACCGTTGCCATGTCGCTGTGGATGGAGAGGTGGAAGTCATCGAATCCTGGGAAAGATCAGCAGACATATTATCACAGGTGCTGAACCACTGTCGCAGCTGAAATTCTTTTGTTGTTGATTTGTATGTTTATCGCAACTGAACCGGTTTTGAATCCCCAAAAAATGTTTTTAATACACATATCAAATCTGTTGGTGTATTTGTTTTGTTCCTACAAATTTAATGAAAGCACAGCTGCGCAGAGTTACCATGTTTCTGGCAACTCCACAAATATTTGTGAGTTTTGGAATTTGCCTGAAATAATATTTGGTTTCCTGTGATCTGGACTCTAATGCGACTGTTAAGTCTTGATCATGAATCAGGCTGTATGGTACATATGACAGTTTGATACTGTAAGTACGGAGTAAATGATTAAATGCATTTCTAAATCATCAAGGAGAGACATTTAAACCCTATTCTTGTTTTTGAGAGGTATTCATTTTTCTTACTTCTAATGTAAAAAACTTCTCTTTGTTTCAGAGCAATATTAGCTGTTGGCAGTGCACATTAACAACAGCCGCACCCTTTATGCAAAACTCGACCTTTTAAGTGGCTGCAATCCATTATGAACTGTTGAGCGGATCTTATCCACACCAGATTTCTCCCTGTGTGATTTTTGAACACTGGTGCAAAACAGCGTAGACAGAAGCCATTGTTCTGATTTGAGGCAGAAACAGAATTTTCACACAATGTTAGATTCGGAGATCTTTTTTTTACTCCTTTTAAATGTCACTGTAGTGAGCACTTTAAATAACTCCTTGCAGTGATACAGTCGGCCAATTGTGCAAATTATTGAAAAAGAACGCACCAATAATCCATATATTGTAGTCAGAAATGCACAAATGTAATCATGTGATCTCAAGGAATGTATGTTCTGTCTGAAAAAGGAAATCTCCAGTAATCAGTTTCGTCAAGAAAATATGTCCAGAAAGGACAGATTTTTCTCCAGAAAGAAAGAAAAAACACCCCCGTTCTTCCAAAGATTACAGGGAAGATGAAAGTTGTGATTTATGGCAGAGTTTTGACAAGAGTTATTCAGCAGATGGAAGCTGTGAGGCTGAACACAGTAAAAGCTGGAACAGAGAGACGTCAGAGGAATGCAGCGAGAGGGCAGGGCTGCAGTTAACACAGAGATTTACTAACATGTCTGAGGAAGATACTGATATAATTGCACTTTTTGGCAGTGAGAGGGTGATAAAACTGTGATGAAGAGTTCTGGTAGAATGTAAGCGGTCTTGAATAAAAGTGCTTCAATAAGACACCATAACAGGCAGCTGTGAGGGGTGACGTTACTCACGTTCGGTCTCAGGGATAGAGCTGCTGATGGAGGAGCTGGTGGAGGTGACGGTGCTCATAGAAGGGCTCATGCCATACGCAGGGTATACCCCGGTCATGGCCGCCGTGTGGGACACCCACGCAGCTGGGTCGATGGGCCTTATTGGCTCACCTTTCGGATAAAATGTTGGTTAAGCAGTTACCAAAACAGATCCGTCTGGATGTATTTGCAGGTATTACATGTATTGAAATGAAAAGGAAAATAGGAGAGAAAGACAAACACTCACTCCTGGGCAGAGCAAAGCAACTCCGAGGGTTTGGATCCCAGCACTTGGCCACGGTCAGAGTAATGGGGCTGGAACGAAACACAGAGACAAAGAATAGTCTTAGCTTCAACTTTAGTGGAATTCAGTTATGTCCTTGTGTTATACCTGTGTTTTATGGATGAATATTTCTAAGAATTCACTTGTATAATGTGTGCCAGTTTGCTGCTTACCCTGGCTTGTGCACTATGTCCCGCAGTACTCGAACTGCGTCGTCGTTGCTCATGTTTTCAAAGTTGATGTCGTTCACCTACAGGGACAAAAAAGAAAGAAAAAAAAATATCTCACGGTTGTAAACATACGTTTGCACAAAAATATGATTCATTATGAGAATAAAGGGTAGGACACTAAATTACTATATTCCCACATAACATGGTATTACACTTTCACAGCGTTGCAGTCATTCCAATGAATTTCACCACACAAAGCTATTTGTGGGACTGGCAGTGTTCAACATGGCGTGCCATATTACAATTTGGAAGTGGCTTTGCAACAATAAAAATGGAAAATCATAATTAGAGCCATAAACACGAGTCACACACACACACACACACCTGCAACAGCATGTCTCCAGGCTCTATGCGTCCGTCTGCAGCCACAGCTCCTCCCTTCATGATAGAGCCGATGTAGATTCCTCCATCTCCCCTCTCATTACTCTGACCCACAATACTGATGCCCAAGAAGTTGTACTTCTCTGTTGAGAGGAGAGGGACAGACAGTGTGTATTCAGTGAGTGAAGCACTAGTGAAGTAACTAAAGACATTTGCAAGGAATTGTGAAAGTGTGCAGCATCCACTTACCCATGTTGAGAGTGACAGTGATGATGTTCAGAGACATGGTGGAGTCTGTGATGCTGCTGAATGACGACGACTGGAGTGAGGATGAAAGGATGAAAATAGGGAGGGAAGAAATTAAGAAGATTTTAAAAGTCAATAACAGAATTTTAATAAAGAAGTCTGGGGTAGATTTTACAGTCCTGTATGTAAGTGTGTCGTCTCACCCTGTCCATATTGGAGGCCTTAGGTTTCCGTCGGCGACGGCGGTGTCGTCTCATTAGACGAGATGAGCTCTGCTCAGTGGAGCTGCTGAATCTGAATTTAAGAAAAGAAGGAAACTTATAGAAGGCTGTGCTACATGAGCAAATATGTATTGCTACATGGGTACGTATTATTGTACCATACAAATTCAGCATTCAGGGGAAAAGAAATTCTACCAGTATCAAAAAAAATAAAAATAATAATGTGACTGAAATACCTCGACACAAACGGAAGCCGTTTTCCCATTTTTTACTGGCTTTAATATCCAGTTTAAGCATTAATGTTAACTGCATAATAAAAAGCCCTTTAAGCAGTGTTGCCATAATAAAAGTGGTGTTTGCTTTAAGTGTTTGTAAAACGGCATCCAACCCACTTCATTTCGAAGTTATGACTGACAAATCATCAGATGGCACCAATTTTAAGACATTGAGGCAAACATCAATTTCTTTCTGTGGTGGGGAGAATCTGTTATGCAGATCTGCATCAATAGGGGGAAAAAAACACCCAGATGCCCAAAGACTGAGAACAACAGTAACTTAAGTGGGTCTCAGATATTTCTACGACTCCTGGAGGAGAACACAGGGGGTAACCACAAAACCACTATTAGTCTGTGCTAATCTTTGCCAAAACCCATCATCTATAATTCCAGATGCATTCCGCAAGCCAAAATGCCTTTTCTCATTGGGAACTGAACTTTATGAACAACGAGCTGAACAGCTACACAGTATTCTGACCTGCTGGTTGCATCGTCATCCTCTGAATCGAAGCAGGAAGTCGACTCCAGCTCGCTGCTCATGAAGGACGAGCAGCTGTCGTACTCGGGGCCCCCACGTCCCATCGAACGCGAGGAGTAGCCGTTCTGCCTTCCACCTTGGTCGTTGGTGTGTTTTCGCCGCGGCCTCTCCTTCTCTCTCCTTTGGGAAACCATGGAGCCAGTCTCCGTGTCATTGTCCAGACTGTCCCGACCGCTTGCTGCTTTCCCACTTCAGAGACGGTGCACAGATGCAGGAGTTGGTTTTAAAAAGAGATAGAATTACACCACATCATCATCAAGACGGCAATCATTTAACAGCCACTTAAACAAACGTTTGCATTAAATGCTTCTTGGCATAATCACGTTTTATTTGTTTACTTTTAAACTGTGCTGAGCATAAAGCCTTCTCCTACTCAGTGTCGTTGAGGTTGCATTATGTACTTGGAAGGAATTGTTGTATTAGTTGACCCTTTTTCATTGCTATCTTGCCCCCTCATTGATTAGTCAGCTAAGTGATCATTTTGGCTTCAGTCATCTAAGATTTCTTCAGCCAATTAGTTTATGCTTTTTAATGCTGAATTTCCGATTGATTCTTTGTTGGAGAAACTCAATTTTACAAATCTGTCTATGAATGTTAGTCAACTGAGCCAACACGAAGCACGAATATAAGAAAACAGTGCTTAACATGTCTGATTAACTTCCAGAATAAAGGTAATCGAATGATAACAAGGAAGAATTATAAAAGGTAGATGTTATTCCCTCCAGGGCAGTCAGAAGGTGTCTTGCTTTCTTCCAATTTACCATTTCCTCTGTTACTGTGGTTATTATTATATTATATATTATATTAGGAAACACAGAAAATCTGAATCTATACACATGCACAGAGCTCCACACAAAGTACGCATTTTCACACATTATCCAACACCTCTCTATTGCACACCTAAGGAAATGCACCAAAAAGTCTACTCACTGATAAGAGGGTGGTCTTGAGTCTCCAATGCCCCCGGTCCTCTCCAAAGGCAGCACCGGCTCTATACTGTCTACCACTGAGCCTGTATCTGTGTGGGCCCCATCTCCAGAAACCAACTGTTAGCAGACAAGAGAGTCAGATCAGTCAGAGCAATGACACATACACTCAGAGAATACACAGGACACCGAACAAGTCGGGAGCAGACCCACGTCAGAGCACTACTGTGTTTACACTACACCACATTCAAGGACTGGGTGGTTTATCCTGTTATGTCGTCACTGCCTAAAGGCTTGGCAGTATTTAAGGATTATTAGGTATTACAATGTCTTCAAATCATGTCTTCCACTAATTTCCCACTGAAAGAGCAAAGCTGTCCAAACGCAGCTGTTGATACAAAGAAGTGTGAAAGCCCTGAGCCAACTTGTTATTTGTCTACCTGACGGTGTTGCCCAAGTAACCAAAGTGTGGGAAAAAGTGTGATCCAATGGACCATGACAGTGTTTTCAGAGGAAATTATATGACCCGTAGATTTTAACATAATATTCAGGCGTCAACATTTCCATCGTTTTTCTTTTACTTTCAGCACATTCCAGTGAACATTAATCCTGCATGCTCATGCAAGATCATCTTTGATGTTCTACTAAAGATGCGGGGTTCTGCAGTGCATATTAGTAAAGAAGCATTTACTTGCATTATTTATAAGCAAGAACGAGCTAAAAGCTAACATTTGATCAGTGTGAAACAGTCTCCAAAGTCACGGTTAGCTGATTAGCGGATAGCTGGGCTATTTAGGACTATAATTCTTGATTATTTTAATGAAGAAATGCAGTCGTTTGAACTGGAGTCCAGTTAAAAGAATCTGCTAAAATTAAATTTTATACACAGCAGGCCCACATTTAGCATCACCACACCCTTTATTTTGATCTCCCATTATTTATTTTATCCATAGTGTTTGGGCATAATATTCTCCAGTTTATTTTCATTTTAAATTAAGTATTTGGGCTATAAAAAGTCACATAACTGTGGGGGGTGAAGTCTTCAAAAAAAATCTTTCATCCACCAACAAGTTCAAAACACACAGATGTTCAGTTAAATAGACTGTACATCCAAATCTGGTTGTCAGCTGACAATAAAGCACAACAGATCAGATTGAGAGTGCTGGTCTGTTGTGATGACGCGATGACAGCGAGCCAAGAGCTCGGACCCCAGAGGACAATCAATCACATCATTGAAACAACAGATGAACGGTGGAGATAAACAAATGGACACACTGTAACAGAGATAACATTTAATTGCACATGGAACATTTGAACAACCCCCAAGAGAGAGCATCGGCTCTGAACCACAACCAACCAAACCTCAACATAGTCTAATGAAAATGACTGCAGAGGAACCCATTAGGATAAGCAGGCGTTATTATAAAGTCAAAACATAATCATATCAGCCATAATAGTGTGCTGATGACTCTCCAAAATCCCCCCTACAATTATAACCACACTATAGTAAATTAAACAAATGTGTTTGCCTTGCACATTATGAAACAGAGCACTCTCTCAACTTTATTAACCCCAGCTTGTGAAATTAAATCTTCTCGTTAGAAGACATGCAGTGAGGCTCTTTGTTACGGGGTATTTTTCGCCCATCCTGTGATTTCACTTGCTCTTAACCCAATTTCAATGTTGAGGGCAGAGGAAGGGAACACGAGCGCCAGATGTCTCTTGTGTTGTGGAGACGGGAGAATTACTGCTCGGAGCCTCTAAATTAGATACTGCATGCAAGTACATGTATGCAAGTACATGTATATGTGTGTTACGTGTTGTGACTAGCATGAGTGAGGACTTGATATCCACTTAACAACCATTGCAACTCATTTTTCTTATAAAGTGCTTAAAACACACAGACATCAAGAGAGCATGTGTCTGTTGCTCCTGTGTGACCATTATGGTGATAATGATATTATCACGCAGATGCGTAGGACATCTCCCTAGAGACAGAGTATGATTGTGGGCACAGGCCAACAGATGGGAATCATTGTTATACATGCAGACACACACATACACACACAGTTACCACACAAATACAGCAAACACAGAAACAACAAAAAATAAACAAACCAGGAAATAATTCCAGGATTTATTTTGAACCTACCCATGACACCACACGTCCGTTAAAACAGGGCAGTTTAGCGTTGTCGTCGGATATTTCCTCCTTTACCACCCTGTAAAGAGAACAAAGCCCTGTTTCAGTAAACCTTAACCAACACAAAAGCACTCTGGGGGCAATAAACACGAAGCTGGAGACGGGCAATCCTTCCATCAGGTTGGACAAGGACAACTGGGACGCCCAAAGCTTATTTAATAGCGCACTCAGTACACAGTACAGTTACACACTGCTGGCCAGAGATATACAATATTGCCTAATTCCTAGGAAATGTTTTTGCTGATTATTGTAATAAAGGCAGATCAACAATTCAAATGCATCCCCTAAACCTTTCTGCAAAGACGAATGTGCTCCTTGATGCTTTATCCCTGATACCAGCATCATGGATGGTAATACAAGCTGAAGAAACAACATAGTTAAAGAATCCAAGAAAGCACAAGAACAACATGCTACCGTACAGTGCAGCACTGTTAACAAAATCCCAGAATCTAAGGGGGGCTGCAAGTCAAAGAAGGGCAGGTTTGAAATAAATTAGTTCGGGCATTATATGCGTCTGTCTAGACATCCCAGGCTGATAAAAAAAAAGCTATTGGCTGTGAAAATTAACAAGATGTGACATTTGTTTCTGCCTGCATGCTTTAACCAGTTCAACTGTATGAGATTGCAGCAAACCTTTCCAGTCAATCAATCTTTGACAGATTTCCTGCTTGCAAGAACCAAGAACAAAACAGGCATGCATACATGGCAAGCGCCTCAGTCTAGTGGTGATGACAAGATTTAGCCGTGTCTTCCAGAGAAGAGGGAATAGTGATGGTCAGTGAGACTTCCTTTGAGAGTCTTGGTAAATATTAGCACCGGTCTCTATTCCAGTCCAACTGGTTGCTCAATCTATACCACCGTTTCGAGTAAAGGTTTCAATCACCCACTTACAGGATATCCCTTCACCCTTTCACAGCGTGAATAGCTGTGGGTGCTTTCAAAACATCTCTTTACCACTTGCAAATGTTAACAAGTTGTTGCCCCACCCTGGCTTGAGTTTAGCCAAAAATAACTTTGGAAACCGGGTTGATTTTCTTTTTTTCTCTTCTAAATAGTACATCCCCCCCTCTCTCTCTTTTTTTTTTAACTCGGTAGACGGTACTGTCTGGGGGGCATAAAACGTCTAGTTTTCCAGCCATGTTTTAACACAAAAGGACATGCTCATAAAGCTGTCAGGGTGATGAACAGGGCATTCCTGTGTCCAACTCTGCATTCCTCGGGCTAATAGACAACAACAGCAGCAGGGGCCTGCTGGACTCACTGACTAACTGAAACCGACCGTTTACATCCTGACATTAGCCCAGTAGCAAACACGTAACACACATTAGCCAACAACTGACAGCATGAAACGGGTTATTATCACTGTTGTCAAATAACCACCTTTCCCTCCCCACTTTAACCAAGATGGGTTAAAATGTCATTCAAGTACTTTCACCCGTGTTGGTGAAACGGACAAATACCAAACTGGATGAGACAAAGTCAAGGCACGAGACGCATAAGCGACCCACACAGGCAATGTAAACAAACGGGCTCGGGACGCTGAACAGACCTGCTAGCGCTGGCTGCTAACAAAGGAAGCGCAGTACACGTAACGTTAGCGAGCTAACCAGGTAACGTTTAAACTGGTGACAAGCCGGTCGGGAAGGCTAACAGCTAAGTTAAGGTTGATCCAGCTGTACTAACGTAGAAAAAACACACAGCGGCGTTGAGTCGATTCCATGTTAAACACCATACACCCTTTGAACAGTTACCCGAAGTCATCGTCCATGGATTTGAAGAAGAATTTGTAGTTTGGTTTCTTGAGGACGTTTTTGAAGTCTGCCAGAGTGACTTTGTCCGCCGGCACCGACAGTTTCACCAGATACGGTGTCTCCTGGTCGTCGAGGTGGTAGATAATTTTGGTCTCCCCCATCTCGGACTGCGGCTAAGGCGAGGCAGGCAGGGTGCATCAAGCCGAGGGCCTGGCAGGCTCCCTCTCGGGCCCCGACTCCCCGTGGCGCTGGCGGCGGCTGTGCCGTGGTCCTCCCGGCTCGCCCCGGCTGACCTACTCGCTGCGTAGCCCTGGTTCTCTGTTTTTCTACGCCAGCTCGCTAACGTTATGCTTGCCTTTCTATTCCAAAAAGCACCTTGCTCTTCCGCGAAAAAGTCCGAACACCTATTAAATCGCTTAGTTCCCGTTTGTATTAAACGTCCCAATATACCACGACGCGTTTAGGAATAAGTGAGAAACAGTTTGAAAACGCAGTTAAGACACACAATCTCTGGAGCGTCGGTTTTCTCTTGTCGCTAGCTGCCAAGCTCGGTACTTTGTTGCACACGAAACTGCACAAAATCATCCAAGCCCGTCTCGGAGGGGCGCCCTCTACAGGAGAGGAGGAGAGTGACAGCTTTGGATATTATTGCTTGCTGCTGCAGTGCACGAGTCGGAGGCGGCCATAAAGGACATTAGGGCCCCTGCAGCCACATTAGGGACAGAAAATGATATCATGGGGGCATAATGGCTCAGAGGTAATATATAAGCAGGGGATTTAATAAGCATTTTCTTCTTAACACACTATAGCTACAGGAAGGCTACAGCCAAGCAATCTAAATGGAATTGCCCTTGTGCATTTTAAGAGGCACTTTAAGGCACATACAGTTGGTTCACCCACATAGGAATTTCAACAGATTATTGTTACATGTTAGGTGTGTACAAATGCCTTCTCAAAAAAAATTACCTATTATTATCTAGTATTATATTCATACAAGAGCACATCACTTGAGTTATGTCAGCATCAACATACTGTAGCTTATTTTGGAATGTGCCTTAAACCAATTACACAACATGACCAATTAATGGTTCATCTCCAATTAGTAAAGTTAGATGGATGGCATGACATAATAAGTAACATGTCTAAGATCTTTAACTGTAAAATGCAACATTTATCCCCCTTCAAACAAAGACTTCTCTCATAGACCTACATAATGAAACTGTAGCATCACTGTGTTTTACCATTTCATACGAAAACTCTCAAATCAGATGTGAATATGTACAGCAACCGCACTTTATTGGACTGAATTAACTTTGATTTGCAATTACAGACAACACAAAGCAAAGAGCAAATATAACATATCACTCAGTGGACTGTTAGTGAAAGTTTCTCAAACAATCAATAAATGGTGTACAAAATGGAGACTCTGAAATAGACATGGTGTGTCCATCTTTTCTGTTCTTCTGAGAATAAATCATTGCTGATCTCATTATCATCATAATCTGCTTAAATCCAACCACTGCAGTAGGTGGACATGACAATATATTTTGACGTACAAATACAAAAAGGGGAAAAGGGAGTTTGGTCTCTTTCTTTGTTTTAAATAAGCTCTGAAGATCGCTGGGAAGCAGAGTGGTGTCAGGTATCAGTCGTCTAGAAAGTCGTCATCGAGGTTAACATCTGTGGTGTCGATGTCATCCAGCTCCATGTTGTCCAGGTCCACGTCCAGCTCATCCAAAGTCTACATGAAGACACACACAACGGAAAATTTGTTTTTTATAAGAATTCTTCTTCTTTTAATATTCTATTTAGTAACATTTTATCTGTGGGGTTTCTATTTAAATAATATGTCAGCCACTTGGAACTGTATGTTTAAAAGATGTCCTTTTTAATAAAAAACAAACATAATGCTACAAAATGGTAATTCAATCAGTCAGAAGCTTGTTATATTTTTTCATGGTGAAAAACAAACAATATAATCAAAAGATAAAAGTTGAAGAAAGCCAAGTCTAACCTCTTTTTGTGACTCTGAGAACTCGGGGATTTCCTCCTCCTCCTCCTCCTCTTCTTCTTCTTCTTCTTCCTCTTCTTCTTCTTCTTCTTCTGTGGCCACTGCTGTAGGAGCAGCAGGTTCAGGCTGAGAAGATGTGACAGATGTCACGGCTGCAGCAACAGGAGCTGCTGCCACTGACTCCTCACTGTCCGGAGTCTGCTGGAAAATGTGAGTCAAATAGTTTGGCTGAATGTTTGAATATTAAAGAGCATTGGTGGCTCTAGTTTTTAACTGAACCTTTGAAAAAGTTTTACTCATTATAGGAGGTGCAGAGGGTGAACAGTGCAAGTGACATCCTGTGCAACTGTCAGAAAATGCTATGCATCAGGTTGCTATGAGTTAAAAAGTTGGCCTAGAAGAAATTGTTGGATACTGCAGACAAACCTTGGAGACGGCAGGAATGAAGGTTCCTTTGGGCTCGTATCCCTGAGCCTCCTCAAGAATATTCCTGTCTTCGTTGAGCTGAAAAATGTTGGGAGTTTGTTAAAATACAGGAGAGGATTGGACACAACTACCTCATGTGTCAGTTTAAAACGTGTGCAACTCACCGTGACGAGAGGATACTCTTTAGCAGGCCTAGTAGTGCCCAAGCAGGACTCTCGGAGGTAATGCTCAGCCGCAAAGGCTTCTTTCAGCCCGGGGAACAGATTCTCATACTCTGTGGGATCTGCTAGGGACTCTGCCGCCTGTCATGAAGATTCAGGACAGCGTTATGGTTTTCTCCACTTAAATATGCCGCAGACTGTTTTCTGAATATTAGTTTAAAAGTTATTTGGTGTATCATTTCTTTTTCAAATAAACAAGTATCCAGATAACAGAACTGACCTTTGTGTTGACCTTAGCCAGGTTCTCCCTCCATAATTTGACCACACGGGACACCTGACTGGGCAGGTAAGTGCGAGCCAGGAAGGCAGCTTCAGGCAGTCGGTTTGTCCGGATCAGAAGCTCCAAACACTGATCCAAACTGTATAGAAAAGCGGACAATTACCGCACATTCAATGTGATCAATACACATCCTTTCCCTATATTTTCCACCAATTGTCACATTCATCTGGTACTCACTTCCCCTGCAGGAAGTAGGTCATGAAGGCCACATTGTTCTTGCCGTCCTTCTCTGCCCCCTCAGCCAGCTTGCCCACCATTGTCGTGTTACCGGAAGCTGTGGCGAGGAGCAGCAGGCCACCGTAATCCTGGGCGTGGTGCAGGCACTCCTGGGCCAGGCCAAATTGGCACTTACTGATAGCCAGCTCTGCTAACTGCTTCCACTTCTGCTCCGCCTGCAGAGGTTAGAATGACAAATATTAAAAATGTACTGGACCTGACCAGTGATGGCATTAAATGTGTGAAGGGCAAAATCTCTTGTGCACCATTGTGACTCGTCTGGTAATTTTTTTTAGAAGGTGAGAAGATGTAATATGTCATAAAGTTTGCCTTAATTTCAAATTATGCTCTTACCTCTGCCTCCACTGCCAGCTGGTAGGCGATTTTTAACTCTCCCAGCTGCAAAGCAAGCTCAAACCTGTGTTCTGGGTCTGTGGACACAGCTAGTGCCTGCTGCTTGAAGCCCTGAAGAAACACAGAAACAAAACCCATCAACATCCTACAAGCACGTAGTGTACATCATTTCTAGATTCTTAAAAAAAAATCAAGTTATCAAGTTGGGAACATAAAAAAATAGTGTATTGTTTCTTTCTTTTCTTGACCAATATTCTATGCAATAATCAACATTTCATTGTTCCTATGTGCAATAAAGTCTCCTATGGTATTTCCATACCTGCTTCTCCAGGAAATGGGCCACCCTGGTCCGCTGCTCTTTAGGAATGGTTGGAAGCACCTTGTCAGCCATTCCAAAGTCCCTCCTCATTACGGCAGTCTGGTACTCCAGGACAGAGACCAGCAGGGAGTAGCTAACAATGTTGAGCTCCTTGTCTCCAAGGTACAGACGGTCATCTTTTGGTATGTAACCCAGCAGGTACATGGTTCTGCAGGGAGAGATGGCATGACGCATCATTCACAGCTATCAAACTTTAAGAGCCTGCCTGTTATTTTCTGAATATTGTATGCAACTGTGATCAGTTTACTGTATTATTATTATAAGCATACAATTAACAAGTTGCTTCTGAGACACACACACTGCAGGTAGGTATATTACATTTTATTCAGCAAATCATATACCCACTTAAATTCAAGCTGAACTGCCGGTATTTGTACCTGTCCAGGTGAGCAATAGTGACGATCTCTCCCCCTACATAGTAGTTGAGTCTGTTCACAGAGCTGGTGTAGATGAAGCAGTCTCCTACCCAGAGTCCAGTCTTCACAATCTCCTGGATCTCTCCCTGGACCTGGACATAAAAAATAACCACACAAAAGGTGATGAATGTAACGGATAAGTCGAAAGCGAAGAAAGTTGAAGCTGTGCTACATAATAGCACTCTGTGTATAACCATGATTCATTCGGACATACATTAAACCCATTACGGAATTTTAGAACTGAAAGTTTAAAGGACCGACCTCAAAGGCATCTTCAATACCATCCTCTGTCACTCCTTCGTTATTTTCTTGAGAAGAAGCCACTTTATCTGACATATAACGCAGAATGAAGAAGGACTCCTCGGTAGCGATGCAGACCAGTTCACCAGAGTCTGACCAGAAGATCTGTTCAAATTACAAAAAAAGAGGGGAAAGGGTGAAGGAGAGAATGACACAGAAATAGTAACTTAAATTACCTCTCTCAGCCTTTAATAAATAATTCAAACAGAGACCGGGACCTAAAATGAAAATAAAAAGTAAGTCAGTCCTACATGTTTGGGCTGGATCTCGATGCGGCGGATCAGCTCGGTGTTCTCCCAGTCATAAAATGCCAGGCCATTCACTGATCTCACCCCAAGCAAGAAACCTCCATAGATCCCTGCAGGGATGAATAGGACAACATCCAGTGAGGAAGACAGTGGGAGCTATCCACTTCGAAAGTCTACAATGTTACACCGATGTTTACCTTCAGCTCCAAAGTCAGGCTTAAAAGATTTCTTTTCTTTGAAGTTTTTGAAGATTTTGACGATACTGTTGCTTTCTCTGATAGCATATCTGTTATTAAAAATAAAAAAAGAAGAAGACCGTAGCAGTTAACTTTCTAATACAGAGGTGTCCAGCAGTGATCACATCTATTTTAGACAGCATACTTACTCAGATGAGTCGTGTGCCCATGCAAACTCCTGTGCTGAGCCAAAGCTCTTGTTCCTCAAAGCCATGGCAGTATAGATGATATACTCTCCATCTCCGCACACCACAACAAACCTGGGGCACACAAACATGCATCATTACTGATTCACCTCTAATCTGGCAAACAAAGACAGATAATATGTGGTGCCATGGCTGACGTTTCTGAAACAATCCTAACCAGTCAAAGGGCCTGGATGTGTGCATACCTTCCATTCGGGTTATGCTGGATGGTTTGGGGGTATATCTCACAGCTGCCCATGTCTTTGACAGCCAACGGCAGCCTCTCTCCATCCTTTATTTCGGCGTCACCCATCGCCTTCAGGTTGGCTTGCTGTATCTCACTGTGTTTAGCCCAGATGATTTTTCCATTAGTGTCCATAGACATTGCCGGCTCTTCTCGACCCACCTACACAGCAGACGGAGACAAAGACATTTCATTTGATATTACAATACATTTCATATTCATAACAATAACAGATAAAATTCCTTTGTAAGGCACTTGTTTTTTTCCCCTTTTTTCTTCCATATTACTACTAGCTCTATGTATGTTAATATAGTAAGAGTTTCTTTACAATCAAAATACATTTTCAAGAATTACTGTCCTTCGCTCACCTTGATGATGATGCTGCCTTCATCGTAGCCCAGCGCCACATTGTTGGAGCCCCTGAGGCCACACACACACCACACTCTCTCCATGCCATAGTTCAGAGTGCTCTCCAGGCGGTAAGTGCTTGAGTGCCAGATACGCACCGTTCCTACAGACAGAGGGGGTAACATTGCATAAAGCAATGATCAATGAGGTCATGAGGGAAGATGCATTCTAAGGGGGTTTTGTGTACAGAATTGAGGATGAGTGGGATTCCCGCTCACCGTCCTCTGATCCAGTGATGATGATGGGCAGCTCAGGGTGGAAGCTGACGCAAGAGACATTCTGGGCATGGCCCTCCAGAGTCTGAACACAAGTCTTGTTCTACAACACACAGAGGAAGACATTTAAACATTTAGATATAGACACAATGCTAAAGGATGCTTATAGAAAGGATGTATCTGATCAATGATGAAAATATGTATTCTTTTTAGAACTACCAACCCTTTCAGTAAGGTATAATCATGACTTTTTATAATGTAACAAAGGTCCATTTTCAGCTGGAATTACCCTGTGCTTTGCTCAAGAGCTTATTAGTTCTAAGATCAGTGTGCTGTTGCTTACTTTCACCTTCTTGTGTGGGAAGTGAATTAAACGTTTTCTAACCTGGTAGTCCCAGATCTTTACTTGGCGGTCATCAGCCCCTGAGATGAGGTATGGCTTGTCTCCTCCACTGTAATAGTCAATGCAATTGACTCCTTTCTCGTGACCCTCCAAAGTGAAATTGGGAGACGAAGAGCCTAACTGCCAAACCTGAAACAACCAAGAGGACACGGCAGACAATCGTTGAATTCTTATTACTTATATGTATATTTAAGGGCGAGAATAAGCTTGCTCTATAGTCATTAGAGAAGCTGTAGAACCGCGATAGGATCTGTGTGTCCCAGAGTCCCTATGACAAGATCAAATTAACAGCAGTAAAGTTGACAAAAGCAAAATCAACAGTCCCTGCCTTAATTGTCCTGTCCAGGGAGGCACTTGCAAACTGGTTGTTGTCCTTTGGGTTGATGACAATCTGCATGACATAGTGAGTGTGACCCTCAAACACTTGGCTGCACGACCACTTCTTCTCCCAGTCCCATAGCTTGATCAACATGTCATCTGCACAGAAACACATGTATGCTAGTTTGCACTCACTACACACGCATTTGAGGACACTGATATATAGAAACATTTGAAGTTTTTTTAAATTAACGTAAGAAGAGTATGCTTCCTCTTAAGACATCATAAGTTTACTAGCGTACCACTGCTGGTGAGGATGTAGGGCTGGGTCGGATGGACAGCGATGCAACGGATGTAATCAGAGTGGGCCTCAAACATGTGGACACGCTCCAAGGTGTTGTAGTTGAACACTCTGATCTGCATATCATCCTGTAAAGCAAGATAATCAGATGTAAAGCCTTAATACAAACATTGTGATCTAATAACTGCTCAAAGTTTTATTGCACATGCCCAACCAACACTTGAAACACATCAAATTAAACACATGCAAGCTCAACCTCTTATAAACTACTAGTACTACTAGTTACTATAACACTGCCGGTGTTACGGATGACAACTGTCGTGACAATAACACATGCAACTTACCGCTCCTGTAATGACCCAGTTCTTCCTTGCCACAAACTTGGAAGCTCTGACAGGGAGGTCACATACTTCAAAGGTCTTGACGAGGGTCTGGAAACAAACAAAACTGCTCAATTGGTTTGCAACAGCATCGCTGCTTTAGGTGTTTTCCAAGTCAGCTGTTGACTATGAAGTAACATATTCAAGCGTGGATTTTTACGTTAGTCCCGTCCATTTGTGATCACCTGTGTTTCGTGGTTCCACACGCAGACGCTGCCGTTGTACAGACTGGCAAGCATCCATGGTTCAGTAGGGTGGAGGTCCACACTCTTCACACGGTCTGACCGGGCTGTCAGCCTCCGCTTGATGTCCAGCCTGAGAGGCTGTAAAGACAGAGGACATCGGGGTCTCTTCCTAAGCCGTTCAAACTTTCAACATGAGTGGCTTTACATGTGGTTTTAAATCATTTAGTAAAACTCGGTAGCGTCCGGGTAAAGAAACGCAATAATACGCCAGATCCTAAAGCCATCATAACCGTTAGCATGTTACCATTTAGCCTAAAATATTTCAATCTAAACGTATACAACTTATCATATATAATTCGACAACTGACTAAAAATACCCCTAAGCACATATAACTCAAGCTTACAAAGAATTGTTATTAGAAATGATAAACAGCCGTTAGCTACAAGCTATCATGCTAACTCAAGCTAGTTGCTAGCCGCTAAGCTATTTACAAAAAGGCATGATTATTTGACACTGTCACTGTCCTTATAAAAACAAGCCAGGGCCATACGATGACCTGTATGGAAACAAAACACGATGTCAACTATTTGAAACGTCTCTTACCATGTTTTATCCCCGTGTTGTCACAATAAAATCTGTCAAATGAGATGCGAACTGTTTCAACAGGGGTCTAACTGCTACGACTACAGTGAACGGAGCACTGGATACTGACGTGGAACTTCCTGAAACTCGATCTCGCGTGATTTGCGGTCTGGAAATGGTGACGTGACATGAAGGCCTTCCACACGGCTATAGTCGACGCCGGGTGACACGGGGACAAGCAACACATCTGCACGGTTAATCGTTATCAAGTATAACTACACGAGTTGAGATGCTATCATGCCGACCTTGGTCGGAGGATCGATAAAAGAAATCAATCATCACTGAGGTGATTGAATTCATTTCATGACACCATAGAGGTGACTGGTAAAAGTTAAACTATCATGGCCTTGAATTTGCATATCAACATATCTTGTTATACTGAGGAACGTTTCTTGTTAACATAAAGAAAATCTGATTTTTAATCATGAGTAAAATGTTGTTGTGACAAGATAGCTTTCTTGTAGTAGTAGTAATAATAATAATAAAACTATGTATATACAGTATATATATAATATAATATAATATAATATAATATAATATATATATGCACACAGCATACTTTGGAATAAACACAAGAATTAAATGTGTTGCTTTAAATCATCTAAAGAGTTCCTTTTTCAGTAACAACAGTCGTATCATCAGCTTCCTCAATATTTGCAGACAGAAAATGACACACTACTTAAATTCTCATGTAGCCAAATATGAACAAAGTTGTCATTTATGAGGCTTAGATAAATTAATGTTATTGTTATATAATTACATGTCAGCTCCAGGACACTGCCATCTTTTCCTACCAGATGTCAATGCATTGCTTTATAATACACTGAATGACTGTAAGATGTGTTCAATGTAACATGTAAAAACTGTGAAAATCATAACTGTTGTAAAAGTCAGTTCATTTGTCTGTTGTCACCACACAGGCCTACACTTCCTCAAGAGAAGGGATGTCAGGTAATGTTAATTATATGTGTCTTGGAATGAAAAAAATACTGTTTAGTTAGACTTAATATTCATTTGGCTGTTGATCAGCAACCTTGTGTTAATACTTTCACTCTCTCTAATGTTAGACCCATTTTTAACAATCAGACTTAAAGGTGATTCATCATAGTAACAAGTTGTTCTTAAGTCACACACAACACAATATGTATGTCTGAAAGCAGCTTTATTTATTATGTTCATACGTTTGATGTGTGCGAAAACATGTTATTGAGGCGCATATAGACACTTTGTTTACCAAGAAAATGAAAACAGATATTTGCCTTTTATTCTTTTTTCTTGAACACTTGAACACAAACTACATCTTCACACGACAGCTCCTGCGGGAGGAAAAAGAGATTACTAGAAAGAATTAGAGCGATAACAGTGTTAAAACTCTCCTCGTCACACTTCACAATCACATTCTGCTGTGCGATAAAACCCAACGCATTTCTTTTTTTTTATTGAATCCATCAGCCCATGTTCTGGTTCAAATATTTCAACCAAAAGCTAATCGTCATGACAGATAACGCCAAACCCACCAGGTAGAGTTTGTCTCCTTCGATCCAGTGTTTCCAGGCACGGTTGGCCTTCTCTCCTTTCTGAATGCACACCAGCTTGTCCCCTTCCCAGGTCACCAGACACTACAAGGCAGTATGTATTCATTCATTATTAAATGCACATTTAAAGCATCTAGAGTAAAGCTTCCTCCTGTCACTACTTTTACAACTCACAGGGTCACTTTTGTATCAGAAGAAGTAAGAATTGTCTAAAAAAATGACTAAACACTTCACAAATAACCTGTTTATACATTGTAATATAGTATACAGTGAACATAATTTCCTATTTTCCCTTTGACTTGATAATAAAAGGATATGGTCAAATGTCTGCAGGTATCACATGCAATGATATTAAGAGAGGCTGAAGATTTAAGTAAGATATTTAAGTCCCCCTTTTCCCTTAACTTTGTTTTTCCCAAATATCCTGACCAGTGCCTTACTGGTCATTTATATAATATGGTACGCTTCAATTGGTTGCATGTGTTTCCAGTAGTAATGTTACACAACATGCTTACAGGATCACATAATCACAGCAAAGTAAAGGGGAAATATCAACTCGTCACCCACATACGAAAGGTCGACCCACCTTGATGTTTCTGTTGTCTAGTCCTTTGGTGTACTCATCAAACTCGACCCCTACAGTAAAGGCAAGCTCATAATTCCTGAAGGTGCTCAGCGTTTTGAAGCCAAACCGGTCTCCATCTTGGGTTACCACTTTGGTCTGAGATAGGGAGATGGCAATCTTTCTTGTAGCAAAGTCGATATCTAGAGCCAGAAGAGAAGAAACTTGATTATACCATATTTTTAGATATAATCCATGACACAGTAAGACCACATCTCTGTGAATAATTACATAGTTGACAAGATATGATTTTTAAATAAAAATACGTGTAGTATTTGGCATTATAGCTGCTGTAAACTCAATAATTTGTGGTGAAATAATTGCTTTTTTTTGCATTAGATTACACAATAACGCAGGAATACTCTTAACGGAGATTGGATTCAGCTGATTTTTGTTGTAACATCACCTTGAAACTCTACTTTAAACACATAATATCAAAAGCAAAATAATATCCAACCAAACGAAACGTTTCTTACCCAACACTTTCAAATACTCCTCAAATTTATCACTGGTTTCCAGTATCCATTTCCCACTGAAGTCCACAGGCATGATGGCAGCTGGTGACGATCCGTATGTGTTGTGTGTGTAGACTTTAGACAGTGGATGGAGGGGAAAAGTGCAGGGTGTCCTCCCGCTTTTATGAGTCGGGGGCATGAGGGCAGAGGACTATTGATAAGGGAACTATTGATAGCTAGAAGGGGATTGGCAGGGGCAATTGTTTTGGAGGGGGAGGTGGAAGACTCGCCCCTTTCTTTCGGTCTTTACAGTCATTGGGGTGACCACCCACCTGCACACGCACACACACACACACACACCCTGTGCACAATGTACAGACAGGAGAATTATGTAACATCTGTGAGGTAAATTCCTATTTAATCATGTATTTCTGTTCTGATCAGGACTTATAAATGCCCATTCAGGGTGTCTTCACACATTACACTGCAGTGTTTGATGTGTGGCAAATGGCTGTCTGTCCTCAAAGCATATTGCAGGACCATTTACCCCCGGGGCGTTGCTAGACAAGACATACTGGGGATGCCTCATGCTTGCAAGGATTAAAGATCTTCAGAGGTCAGGATATGTCTACTGGTATTTCATTCAGTCCCACCTGCATTAAACTAAACTGATATTTCAGCTGCAACGACACATCTGCCCACAGTGTGTGCTCTTTGTTGGTTCTTTTTTCTGTGGCAAGTTCAGATGCAAATACAGATAACCTGAACTTTTAGCCTGAAGGTTAATAAAGTTCAACTGGTTTTAAAGTAAAAAAAAAAAAAACAGCATTCGTGACTAGTTTTGGAAATAATGTTATAATAGTGAGTTAAAAGTGAGTTTGAAATGAGGAACTCCTTCTCCTTCACTGAATCCTTGGCACTTAAACTGCTATAGTCCGCCATTCTCCCTGGATTCAAATGAAGCGCATATGCTCAAGAGGTTCAGGAATCAGCATACTCAAAGAGCATCATCTGATTCCAGGGATCATTAAAGGGGTAATTTCTAATGAAATTGTTATTAAAATGTTCATTGCATTACCACCTGTGACCACAGGTGATGCCATATTATCCTTACAACTACACAAGATGTCTCCTACTTCACTGTCCATTCTGTGCAGTATGTAAGTTAATTGTGACGTCACAAAATCATGCGTTTACGTCCTGAAACTCTGCACATTCTGCACAGTGCAAGTCAAACAGTGAAGTAACAGTAAGGAAAGGGGGTCTTTCAAATGAAAACATCCCCTCCAGTATTGAGGAGTTCACCTGTTGATTGCTGATCAAAATGAGAGAACAGTTATAGATCACCCCTGCACTTAGTAGAAATGTTTTATTAAGAATAAATTCAATTGCAGATTTTACCCTGGCGCCAGACTCTGTTTCGACTTGAGACCATCATTTCTTTTAACCGCCAAAGCACGAGCTGGAGAGATCAATAACAACCCCCCTGGGGAACCATAAATAAACAGAACCCGCAGGTTGGCGCTGGCATGGTGGCGGGGAGTGAATGCACAAGAAGCAATAGGAGGCCGGGCAGCAGCGGTGGCAGAGAATGAGCAAGTGAGTCGGACACTTAAAACAGACTCGATTGGTGGGCCCTAATGGTTATGCATAAAGTTAGCTGACAGATTAGCTGATTCAGAGCGCAGCTCGGGGCTCCAGATGTCTGATGGAAGCTCCGCATGCTTCACTTCACTCACTGAGATCCTCCTGTAGAGGCCCTCAGATTCCTTCCCCATGTTTCCAGAGAAAAGGAGCTTCATTGAGTGTGGATCTTCAATGTCATGCTTTTCTTTTCTCAACAAGTCTGACTGACAAAAGAAACGGCAGGTTTAACCACTCAGGAAAAGACGAAGGACGTTATTGAGCAATGTTTACTTTATTGATTCATTTTTACTATCAATGGCACATTCCCAAAGGAGCTGGGAGGGATAAATATACACATCATATCCATTCTGGAGACCAGCCAACATAGCAAAGGAGTTTACAGCCTTCAACCACACTCAGATTTTCCTCCACAGCATTCTTGTTCAGAGGCCTCAAATGGGATTAACCTCCCGCTCTCTTGACATCACTGCCAGGTAGTCTAATCTCTCTGGTCATTTCAGCACATCACATTATCAGTCTGCCTCCCCCATCAGATCAGCTATACCTACAAGTAGCGTTATGCATGCGTCCAACGCATCTAAACTTGTTAATCAAAAGAGCACCCACCCTGAGACAGTTTTGCATTAGGTCAGGTATGACACAATACACCCTCCTCCGCCCTTTTGATTTGGCTTTGGCAGGGGAAGGTTACAGTCTTGATGCAATATAAAAGTGTGTTTCGTAGAAAATGATCTTCATAACAGGAAACACATTTGTTGGGTGGATTTATGGAGAAGATGGAGAGATTATTAAATGGACCCAAGGGAGGTTGGATGATATGTCATAGGCATGGGATGTGTCGGGTGTGTCTCTGTAAGCCGATGCCAGCCGGGGGGAGCCGGCTTAGGTCTTCTTGAAGACCTGCTTGCTAACACTTCCTGCAGCTCTCAGCTCCTGCAGAGAACAAAAGACAATTTAAAGTTTTTAGATTTACACATTACTTTTTTTAGATTTTAACAGACAGGAGGATGACTAAATCATAGCCTTCGATATCAGATTTGTCTGGCAACAGTGAAAATGGGTGGGAGGAGCTGAGGATGGGTCAATTATTAGTAAATTATGCATGATTCAATATTTTTTATAATTTAGGGTACGCTAAAGAACAGCAACATTTTCCATAATTCCCTCTGGCATCCACCGTGCAAAGTATTTCCTGCCACCAGAGGTCACTGTTGCTTCACATTCAAACACTTCCAGCTCTTGGAAACTTCTAACTAATAACTCATTTCCTAGCTGCTGATTGAAAACATCTGTTGGCATCACTTACACCAAATAATTTGGCAGATTATCTTTGCTAAGCTTTGAGAGCAGTAATCACACAGAAGGAAATCTGATAATGCCGAGCTAATGAAAATGCTAATGCGCTAGTCATTACTTTAACGTTTTTTTCAGATGCTAATGGGTTATTACAGGCCACACAGGGCCACACTATGAACGTCACAGAGGAGATGTTTAAAAAAAAAAAGTTATGGAAGTACTTCAAAGACAAATTAGATTGAAAAATTGAAGATAATAACATGTCAGTAACTTTGTGCTGGATCCCTAGAGGTCTCAGTCCACGGCGACAGACTGCACTGCCACATACATGACTAGCAGATACTTGTGAATCAAAATATGTGTCTGTTTTTCCTCTTGAAACAGTGCCTTTATTCAGAAATAATATGATTTACCTGGTTATACATCCACTTACACATGCACCTCACACGGTATAATGCTACTGCTAGTGAGCTAGAGGAGCAATTCATGAGTCACACATAAAAATACAGCACACATACAGTGCTGAAAGGCAATTTGGATTTGGATTAAAGTGACCAAATTGCATACATTAATATTCATGGCGGGAACTGATGTTTTCTTACCAGATGAAGCTCATCTCCATCCACCCAGTGGGTCCATCCTCTTCCTTCGATCTCTCCCTTCTGCACACACACCAGCTTGTCTCCCTCCCAGGTGATGGTGGTCTGCATGAGACCACAGGTCAGGGAGAAAATGGGATTAGAATACATGACGCCCCAGGGGAGGATTTATTCTAATTTAACAATGTGGATGCATGAACGTATAGATTGCAACATATAATATATATGCTGAGTGAGTCTCAGTCCTCCTCCGACCCCATTTAAAATAATGACTCCAATAAAATCTGCACATACAAATGAACGTGACTCTCTTCTCTCAGCCAGCCTCCAAACTGCTTCCATCGTATCTATAATCAGCCTATCAGCATACAAAACAAGCTTTTTCAAGGGGGACCAGAGATCATCTTTGATCCTATTCAGTATTCAAGGAAATAATCTGCTTAAAATAATGTGAGACTTGACTTATTTCTCTCCCACTTCTTTTCCTGCAGTATCTGACACTTGGTCTTCATTACATCGATTCATTGACTCAAACGTGAAAAGTTTGAGCAAAGTTTTGTAAGTAGGCGGAATGGTTTGTACAGAATCTCACTACACCAGATGCTCATTATAGTCTGGAGGGCTGCCACGGAGAAAAGTGCGATATGCCCTTGAAGGTTTTGCACCAATGGGAGATCAGGAAGGATTAACAGGTTTTCTAAAAAAAAGTTCCTCAAACAGTAATACATCACGTGACATTAAAATCTACTCTGGTTAATAAATCTCACCATGCATTTCCTGTCATCCACTCCAGACAGGTCCTCCTCAAACTCTTTGCCCACATGGAAGTCCATGTTGTAGTTTTTGAAGGTGCTGAGGGTCTTGATGATGATGTGGTCCCCGTCATGGCTGATGTCCTTGTCGGGCTTCAACAGGGTGGCGATTTTCCTGATGGCAACATTTACATCTGCAGCAGGAAGGTGGAAAATGAATGAGAAACAGGAGAACAGGAGTTTCTTTTACTAGACCCGTACACTAAATTAATCTAGACAGATATGTATATGTAGATTTTTAGTATGTTTGGAACATTTATGTTGATTTCAAATATTAAAGATGGGTGGTATCCCTGGCAATAACTTTATTTATTACAAAAAAGTAATTGGAAGATATTAAACCACGCAACAAATTTGGATTTCTCGCAATATATTACTGGTACAATGTCAGATTTGAAGCTAAATTCTAGACACTGCAGTCTCGCTCAAATACAGTACAATAGTAGTGAATAACTTACAGGCTTATAATGCCAACTTTGCTATTATGTTTTCTCCCAAGCCTTTTCCTTCACCAGGCCTGTCCTCCACAACCCCCTGCTACAAACTCACCAAGAGCCTTCAGGTACTCCTCGAAGTTATCACTGGAAATCATTTTCCAATATCCGTTCAGATCAACTGGCATCTTGGCTGTTCTGCTGCTTTTCCTTTTACTCCCAGTGAATGATGAAGAGGTCTGCTGTGGACGGAGAATTGTGCCAGAGTGCAGAACCTGCTGTCAAAAGCCTCAATTTGAACCAAATTCATTTTAATCCGATTACCTCCCACTTCCCTCCCTCGGCCGACTCCATGTAACCCCTCAATCCTCCCCACGCTTTCCCTACATATTGTATGCTGGCATGCATGCATAATGTAGAATAGCTTTTGTGCTGGAGAGTGCTTACTCCGGCTATATGGGATTAGGATGAATACACTTTCTTCATTAATTGACACCCGGTGCCCTTATATGGAGGTTCGCGTGTTGCAGATTTGGCCTGTTTCAGTTGTATAAGATGAGGCCATTTTAATCATGCTAGAATCATGATGCAGGGCCACTGACAATCACCCTAATGGAGCCAAATCACACAGACACAATCTATCAAAAACACAGATCAGCGTGTGAATGTGGCTGAGTGGAGCACGGTGTAGATAATATGCACCGCACAAAAGCAGAATCACCTGAGCTTAAAATGATCCAACGGGGAACAATTCAATGTTGCACAATAGGACTGTCATATCTTTTGTTTCGCCTAAACAGCTCAATTAATTGAATAATCCCTCTTTTGGGCCAGCAGCAGCAAACCCACTGTCTAAATCCTTTAGTGGCTGGGACACAGACGAACACACACATTCTCACACACACACACACACACACACACACACACACACACACACACACACACCATCTTTCAAAGGATGCCAGTCAGTATCAGTCACTGTTGCGCTTCCAGCCATTGGCCTCAGCGAGAGAACACCTCCTGTAGCTGAGCAACTGTCAGGATTACTTTAAATCCTTTGGTGGGAAAAAAAAATACAGGCTTGTGTGTGTGGATGATAATGGGGAAAACTGAATAGATTCCACAATTAATTGCTGTTGCGAGGCTGCTGCTGCTGCTGAGTAGGGACACCTATAACGATCTGCATAAACAGTATCCTGTTTAGATTTCTTCAATTAAAAACATAAGGGGCATTCTGGTCGCCCAGTGATTAAGATGCAGCCCATCTAAAATCTGTGTCACACAGTGTATACCTACACTATCGCTGTTGTATTCATATATATATATATATATATATATTTACAGAGAGAGATGAGATATATATATTATAATGTCAACAACAACAACAACAAAACAGTAGTGGTGAAGTTTCTTTTCTGTTGGGGGACCAGGATTCATGAACTGAGGAAAAAACATCGACATCATACAAAAATATTCATCAATGAATGAATTCATTAATATCAAATATACATCATTTTGTCTAAATGTATCCAACTCAGCAATGATGTGAAATGTGCAAAACTACAAAAGCAAGCGGATACTCAATGACACTGAGGTACAAAGATGAGGCTCAGTATTTGCAACCCTCCATGCGTATGATTAAAAAGACACCACAGCACTGAAACGAGTGATGCCTGAAAAACACATTTAGTCCATTGTGAGGGTTTTTTTTGTGTGTTTGCAGGTTGTGCGAACCTCTATCACACGGCAGTCCAGTGGAAGTTAACAGAGCTTCCAGTCTCTGAACGGACGCACTGATCTGTGAGTGAATTCACACTTCAAAAGGCCCGTGTTCAGCTCAATGCTGCAGCAGTCTATCAGTCATCCAGACTCTTCACCGGCTCATGTGCCCGTTTGGCGAGCGGCCTCAGCACTGTGCCCTTATTCCGCCTCTCGCTGTCCTCCGTGTAGAGGTTGTGCTGGTGGATATACTCTATCACGGCCTCCGGGATCAGGTATTTCACACTCAGACCCCGTCTCAGCGCCCGGCGGACCTCCGTGGCGCTCGTCTCATTCCTCACCCATTCCCTCACAAGGAAAATATTTTGACGGTGGCGCGAGAGCATGTCCGACACATGCACGGCTCGCTCGGGCTCGAGCCCCCCTCGGCTGACGCAGACCAGGCCGAAGCGTCCGGCCACCTCCTCCACGTGGTCGTCCCGCCACAGGCCGGGGATCTTGAAGGTTTCGAGGAAATCGGCCCCACACAGGAGTTTTAACTGGGGACAGGAGCCTGAAGGGAACATAGAGAGGAGTGCTGCTTAATTATGATTTCACCAAAATATCTGTGAATATTTAGCATAACACAAGGAAAACCTGACATGAAGCTGAGAGAAGAGTTGATAAGAGCTAATGCTAGATGGGGTTTATTTTGATATATAATTCTAAAGACACTTTATGATGCTTGTTGATGTAAAGAACGCCTTACACCACTAACAACGGACTTGCTTAAACTGTCTTCAAAATTAATCTGTGAATGGTCTGGCGTCCTATATTTATAAGTGTTTTTACCCCAAAGTAATCATTCTGTAAACATTACACAACTTAGATATTCATGTTGCTGCATGCTGCAGCAAATCATATCAAAATAAAGTTCTGGGAGTCAAACCAAACTGTGGCTTGTCTTTAGAAGAAAAAAGAGACCAAAACAGCCAATTAACCGTTTATTGCAAAAATAAATATTTGACCCACTTGATAGATCTTACTTAAGGCTCGTCATTAGATCTGTAGGCCCCAGTTATACAACGGCCGTCATGTTCACACATGCTATAGCTACGTATTTGTGACTTTGTCCATAGCATTCTCTCTCACTCTCTCACTCTCTCACACACACACACACACACACACACACACACACACACACACACACACACACACACACACACACACACACACACACACACACACACACACACACACACACACACACACACACACAGTCTAATAGTATTAAACCATTCCCTAATACTCTTTAACCACTGTTACTGAGGACCACAGAGCACCATGAGGCTTTGCACTACTACTTTGCACGTGTTAAGCACATTACATGGGATTGATGCAAATCCTTAACCCTAACTCTGTTAGCGGGCTTGTTAAATATGTGATAAACTAATATGCTGGGAAAGAAATCAAGCCCTTGGTGTTTTGTCCGTTAGAAGAATATGATTATTATTGGTATAATTATATAGACTCTTAGAGTCTACAGGCATGCCAGTGGAGCCGGGAGGCTGTCCTTTGGCCACACAGTGCTAAAGTTAGCATACTAGCATGCCCATGCTGATATTTGGTGAACTTGCCTGACCTTTGATGAGTTAATATTGATTGGTCATGCCTCACCAGTCTTTTCCTGTCAAATTGGCTATAAATCACTAACCTGTTAATAGCCAACTGTTTGATTGAGGCTCGGTTGCGGTTTAGTCAGCGACGACACTCTGATGCTGCGATACTGTTTGATTGTATTGCAGCAAAATCCCATTCAAGCTAGTTTTACATCAATATTAAATCTGTGTTTATTTGTTTCTCAAATTTTCCTTTTCCCCAAAAGGGGGCGCAGCCTTGGTCATGGATTCATCCTATGGGGACCATGGATGTCGAAATGTCATGGCAATTTGTCAAATTGCTGAGATATTCACATTTATTTTTGAATAATATTTGGACTAAAATGGTGGGCTGACCAACTGACTGCTATCCTAAAATGACAGAAGTTTCACGGCCAATGCAACACTTAAAATATGAGACGCCTGAATGCTGTCAATTGGGTTCTGATCCCAAGTTCCCAACTGTCAGCAGTTCTTACTTGAGAGGGGACCGTTGTTATTGTGCGTTCCTGTGCTCTGCTCATACTTCTTCAGAATACGCCCATGAAGATACCTGCACAGCAAAGGGATGAGAGAAAGACTGAGATTACAATTCTTTAATTTAAGAAATGGAATAACACATACTTTTCCTTTTTCTGACTTTGATTAATTCTCCCTTTAACTTTGTTACCAGTAGTTACATATCAACATATTTTATAATCTAAACATCAAACCAATAAAGCCTCATCAAACTGAACTAGATTAGAAAAAGAGAAATATCGACGAGTCACAGAGGAACCAAGCCAAGTAAAGCTTCTTAAAACCAGTTCCAGGACATTAACATGTGTGAGGGTTGGCCATTGAAAGGACTTGTGACGTGTCCCGCTCACAGCCTCTGGACAACAACAGGCCACTTCATGCCTTGATCAGCACCCGTGTTGCGCAAAGACTCATGAGGGGATTTGTGAGAAATGCGAAGCAGGGAAGAAGGAGGCTAAATCAAACGGAAGAAGGAGACTAAATATAACGGAAGAAGTCCAATGTTGCCAGAGACCTTTCTAAAAGAAGCCTAAATATTGTATATGCACACAGCGGGTGTGTGCAATAATACAGGATGTATTAGGTTCACTTTTTCCATTACCCATTCATTCTCTTTGGCAAAATCCTTGACAAATCCCAGCTGCAAAAAAATGTTCATATTCCTGCACGGCAAACTGCGATATGGAGTCGACCGATACTCATAGACGTATTCACATCACCTATGTATGCCTTTCGCTTACATTCATAACCACTTACAGTATTCCAGCTCTGCCGGTGAATTAAACAGCAGGTGCCCCCCGCTTTCACCTCATAGAAAACCAAGAGCTGACATGGGTCCAGTCTGGTCTGGCAGCCCCAAAGAGACTAGAAGCTGGCAACACAGCGATGCATAAGCAGCAGAATTTGGCATGAAGCAGGGCGGGCAGAGGAGCAGCAAAGGAGGGTACATCCCCGTGTGCTTTGAGTTCTGGATATAAACTGTGAGCAAAATGCGCTTGGTTCTGTCAACACGGGAGGAAAAAAATGAAGGTACGGGACACCTCTAGATATTAAGGCTCCAATATTTTAACCAGTCGCGCACAAAATGTACCCAGAAGGACCAAAAGCTGATATTATTCGTAAGTTTCCCAGCACGGAAACCTTCTTTTTCAAACGAAGCAACTTTAACTGTAATGTTGCTTTAAACTTGCTTTTATACCTCATAGTGACCGCGGTCTCCGTCCAGTCTGGCTGCTGACTCTCCCATTCATCAACCGTGACCCAGTTGGAGCTCTGGAGCGCAAGCTTTGCCATAGCAATTCTGTGCTTAGCCAGTACCAGGCCTTGCTTTCCATAGCCGTCACTCACTGGAGACACGATGCCACCCACCACCTGGTACTGGCCTGAAGGGAGAGGGGAAGATTAATACAGTTTTTTCTAGGTCATGATAGCTGTTACAGAAATGGAATATAAATCAGCAGATAAAGTAATCTCTGGGAAACTGGTGTTTACATCATTAGTGCTCGGTGGTCTCGCATTTGAAGATAAATGCTTCAATTTAAATGTTCAAAACGGGGATGAAGGTGCTTGATCGTGACATGAAGTATCAACCTATATCATTACAGCTCTGTGTGTGTGTCTGTGTGTCATATACTGTGTAATCGATTTGAAGGGTTTAGAAACTGACCTAA
Organism: Eutrigla gurnardus; assembly: GCF_963514095.1. Classification (NCBI taxonomy): domain Eukaryota; kingdom Metazoa; phylum Chordata; class Actinopteri; order Perciformes; family Triglidae; genus Eutrigla; species Eutrigla gurnardus. The sequence goes on from NC_139918.1 coordinate 17,428,617, forward strand.
ACTATAAGAGATGGACAGAAAAGTTTTAAAATGCACACTTTTAAAAAGGGAATACAGAAGTTAATGGTGTTAATTCTAGTATTTTACAGCTTACAATCATTTTCTGATGGTCACCTTCAAACGAGTCAGCTGATGTCTTATAGGTGAGGGGTCAATGGGGAACTGTAAGAGCATTATTTATGTTGACTGAAATGCTGCACTGTGCACAGAGCTGACCCAGGACCAGTATAACTCTTAAGGTATAATGACGGTATTGTGACCGTATGACTGGGCCACAATCTCTTATGTAGAGCAGCTTTGGAGGTAAATGGGTCCGGGTTTGTATAAAGGGGGCCGTGTCTGCTGACATGGTTACTACATGGTTGTTACAAGACAAGACTTAGGGGGACTGACGACGAGGTGTGCAACTTGTGTTGCATCATCAGATTTTTTTTTATGAATAACTGTATATTTAATCAATAAAGCAATGAATTGATACTTCTTGCTGTCTATAATTCAACAAATAGACAAGGATGTGGGGTGTTTAAAACTGCATTAATTGATATTTAGGCTATTAGAGGGGAGAAGGGCGATACAAGAAGCTGAAAACAAAGCCTGGTTATTGTTTTATTACGTTGTTATGCCTAATCTGCTCGCAAAGAGCCTACTTTAGGCTCCTCTATCAGGAAGCCACAAAGCAACATCAGCATTTACTAACCCCTTCAAGAAATATCTGCTTCTTTAGCTTGTAGGTGCACAACCTTCCAGCTAATCTTTAACTTTGTACGCCTGCTGTTCGGTGCCTGATAGATCACAGACTGAAGGCTTTATCAGGGCTTGTTTGCTGTAAACAGCTGCCTGCTGCTGCTGCTGTAAACAAGGCTGATGAAGAGGAGGAGACAGAACCAAACATTACATTTTTAAAGCTCTGCAGAGCTGAAGAGTTTGGGTCATAATTCTATATAGGTTCATCACCGTGAGCAACCTCGTTCACAATACACTTAAGATATTTGATTTATTTTTAATATAAAGAATATGAATTGGTGGACATTAAACGGGAGCTTTTATAGGAGCTGCTTTGCCCTGAAGGTTAAAGTTAAATTAAACACACTTAGAGATTTCCATGAACACCAGCTGCTGGCCAAACAGCCTACTACTCATTTATTCCAGCCAGCTACTTTATTATATAATTTATTGAGTCTAATAAAAGAGAGCTACTGCTACTTCACAGTCTTGTTCAGTCTTGTTTTATTTTAATAAGAGTAAATTTGTGTTTCTGGTTAAACAATATTAACAATCATTGTGGCAGTGTACAGTGAATGTGTCAATAAATAGATTTACAGACCGTGTGGGCCGAAACACACAAGAAGCCTAATTCTCTTTTACATTAATTAACTACATGTTTACAGGTTGGTAAATTAATTAAAAATGCAATAATTAAGATCAGTGTATATGATGATATAGCTGCATTAGAATGTGCAAGAGGACACCAGATTTGGGCCTTTATGGCAAGCACTTCTGCCCCTGGGAGCCCTCCCCCCAAACAACGTCTCTGATGTGTGGATCTGACCTGTGCTGTGCATGTGGTCTCTTGCCAGCTCAAACAGCCTCATGTGCTGGTTGGTGATGGGATTAAAGGAGCCGCAGGCTAACAAGACCAGTGGAACACGGCGCGCAGCCATCTTGGTTTACCCCCTCACACCAATGTCAAAGAACCTGGGAGGGAAGCAGAAGAAGGTTGCCAACATTATGTGAGGTGGACAATGAGCTGCAAAGGTGAGAAGACTGAAGGAAGCGGGCATAAGAGCATGGCCTCTTTTCTAGTTGTCTTTTGGTGGGGATTTTTAATCCCGAAGCACCTTACAATGTATGAATGCAGCATGAGCATAGGTGGCCCCCAGTGAGCAACCCCTAGCACTGCCATTCTCTGCCCATTTATCATTGGGACACCCGAAGGCGTTATAAACCTGGCCACAATAAATGTGGCGGCATTTTGCTGTAGTCAGACACCAGAGGAGGGGAACAAATGCAGTGGTGTTTTACAGTGTACTTGAATGAGTAGAAAGCCTAGAGGGAAATTATCCAGCCCCTATCCACGCATTAGTTGACAGTATTTATTTTATTTCTCTTTAGTTAACTGGTTAACTTTATGCTCACTGTGTAATAACTTAAAACAATATTTTCATAGTGTCATCTCGCTGTGTGACCACAAGATCTGCTATTTGCATAATAAAGCTCTGTCGTAGATTGTATTTGTTTACGTGCTGGTTATGCATGACTATTATTATACTCTTTAAAAATATGTGTTTTAGTGTGCCATTGTTGCCATATGTTTCACTGCTCCTTGCTTGAAAAGTGCTTCACTGACAAAATGTATTATTATTATTGTTATTATTATTATCTTATTTAATATTTGACTAAATCAAGGACTTCTATTTGATTTTGCATTCGATGAGACACACGAGAGGCAGACAAAAACACACTGCATTGGAAAAAACAACTATTTAAGATTTGATGTTTTGACCCCGTGTTGCATGTCTGTGATGACTTTCAATCGTAAGTAACTTCCTGTTAGAAACTGGATACTCCGTCGACCCTGGGTTGTGACTATAGTGCACGCTACGTGCGACGGACCAGATACTTTCGCCTTTCACTTTGACGTTACGTAGAAACTCTGACTTTCTGTAGGTGTTGGGACGGTGCGTTTTAAGTCAGAGGACGGCGAACACATTCCGACATCGTTCAGTCAGAGGCACCTTGGCAATGAACGAGAAGCTAACATGAATTAGCCTAGCGGACCAAACTACGCGGAAAGCGACAAACCCACATTCAAATAAATGAAAGGGTGACATTGAAATGGAGTATATTGAAACGGTCACCTTACATAAAAAGCCACAACGTCTAAAAGGAAGGAATGATGAAGAATTTAGTTTACCTTCTTTTCACATCACTGTTTGTGTGTCACACTCTTTCCACTCCCCTGTTCTGAGGAGCTGTTGCTCGATGGTTCCGCAAAGAGAAACCGGCTGAAGTGCGACCCCTGGTGGAAGAAGGTTATCCTGAGCAACGTGACAGAGCTGTCCATGGTACTCAAATACACTGCAACTCTTTATTACTTGCACACAGCAGAGATGACCAACGCTGTTGTCATTAATTAGCTACTTGTTTGCGACCAGTATTGCATCGTTGTACTGAGTTGAATTTAAATGTGTTCTTTTGGTGCCTCTGTGGTTAAGAATAGCGTCTATTGTTGGAGAA